>NC_058034.1:3422522-3758407 GCF_019176455.1 Solea senegalensis | reverse complement strand
TTTTTGCTGCTGCGCTAAACTCAACAGGGCCAGGAGTGGTTCGCTTTTCATCCATCTTCTCGTAGGCCCCTTCCGTTCCACGCTTAGCCTCCATACATCAAACCATTCATTTTACTGATGTACTGCTACATCCACACTCCAACTTTAATCGTGTTTTACTGCATTTAAAGAGTCAGTGCATGGTGGGCAGAGGTGAGAGGCATTTATCCCATCAAACTTCTGAATGATCGGGTTGTGATTTGATTTGACATAGGTTTGAATCTATTTGTCTGCACTGTATTTAAATGTTACACGCTACACTTTTAAGTGAAATTCACCTAAACTGAGACCCTCCCTGTTTTAGCTTACAAATACCTGGGGTTGGGTTTTAGTCTAATAACAATAATAATAATAATAGTAAACTTTATTTGTTTAGCACCTTTCATACAAGGATTGCAGCTCAAAATGCTTCACAATGAAAGGAAAATAAAATGTAAAAAGAAAAGACATGCAAATACAATAAAACACAACACAGGGTGGAATGAAAAGCAAAAGCCTGAAGTCAAAAACACCCTCTTTTAACTTTGAAATAAAACAAAAGATGCAATAAAACAGTAAAATACAACACAGGGTGGAATAAAATAGGAAAAGGTTAGAGAATTGGCCACATTTTTGATTTATGGACTAAATTGGCATTATAAATATGTTTTTATTGGGATTTACACATTGTTACGCATCAAAGCAAACACCTTTATTTTGTTATTATGTAAAAATATCATCGCAAGTGTTGTTTTTGCTACATCATAATAGAATAGAATGATATCATTAAGCTAATAGTTTGACTTTGAGATCCGTGGTGTAGACAGGCAGAAACATTTGGACAGAGACCGTAAACAATTCCGCTGCCTCCCATGTTAATTTCCATATCAGTCACAACCCTGTTACTGTTGCCAACACAATAAAGATGGTGACGATTCTGATGCCGCTCTGACAACACAAAATAAGTTTAATTGTTCCAGGCTTTCCCAAGCTACTCACATATTAATACACAACAGAAAAAAACCCCAGCCTTACATGTAATATAAAATAAATGAGAGGACAGCAGGGGAATCTGGGGCAGACCAAATAAACAACACGAGTGCTGCAGATTGGCAGCAGGCAGCAACCTACACAGTGATGCTGATGACAGGGAGGGCAGACTGAGCTGACTAACAGCAGTGGGAAGTGTTTCAGAAAGCACCAGATGCAGTTCTTCTTCTGTCACCCTGTCGCTGCACACGTTCTATTACACATCCACCCTCAGAGTCTGCCTTTTATCTCACACCTGCACGTCCCCTTGCTTACACTGACGGTGTTTTACTTGTCTCTGAAGTGAATGTAAAGGAAAATATGCATCAATGCAGTTGTGTATTTCATGAAATACTGGGTGTGTTAGTGATGCTGGGTATAATGATAGATGAGCTTGACACTGGACAATTTAGCAGCTCGCTCATGCTGAGAGTGATGGAACAACCACTGTCATACTTCAGAAAATGCTGATTCTATAGCAAAAATATGCCACTTCTGCTTATGTGAAGACTTGTCACATTCTTGAAGGGTTGTACCATTTCATAGGGGTACATTTAATCATAGAGGCAAGAGCTAAGGGTAAAAACGAGCAACAAGACGTGGTCAAGTAGCACAACACTACATCGTACAACTTGAAAATAGTATTGTTATTTGTAATCAATATAAAAAGTGATGCCTCTTCATTTTTTGGCAAGTTCTTCTCTTGGTATCGAGTATAAGTATTTTCCTTGGTGTTGAGTTTGAATTTCTAGTATCGTGACAGAATAATGACTATATCCAGCTCTGAGTCCAACAATATTTGATTTATACGATTTATAAATAAAGGGTTTGGACCTGAAGTTTTATGAACATATATATTATATTTTGGCAATCCTGCATTTGTAAAATGTTGATATTCTGTTATCCTAGTATAAATGACCTGACTATGTATTGATGTAGCTGTCCTTCTTGTAACCTCTTATTTGAAATACAGCTGCAGTTTTCTACCGATCTGGGATCCAACTATAGCTTTCCATCATCACAGGTTATTTTGTGCTTCCTGTCATCGTTTCTGGTCCAGACGTGTCCTTTACAGAAACGTTGTTGGTCACTTTAATGTGTCACTCTCGGGTGTGCCCTCTTGTTAAGCGACAGTACACCAAGTACTTCACCTGAACTCGTTTTTAACAAGCTGTACTTTGCTGTTTGATTGTTACTTCATAGTTATTTCATATTTCCTTTGTCTTACTGTTCCTGGAGTCATTTTATGACTCAGCCTCTGCGCTCAGAGTTGATGGAGAGACTCAGAAGGAAGGCGCCAGAGTTCACCAGCTTGGCTGCTTTGTCTTTGTTTTGTCCCAGAATGCACTGCCACTTTCTGAACAGGTGACTCAGCAGAAAGCTCAGCTCAAAATTAATTTCGGTGCATCATCCAGGTTCTTAAGAGACTATTAACGCTAATGGAGATTCATGCATTCTAATAACATGTCGAGAGGGACACGTACAAAGACTGAGACGGGAGTGAGATGGAGCTTTTTGTTTTACTTCGCCCACAACACTGTCCTGAGTTAAGAGCCACTTTAACTGGGGCCACATGGATGTGTGTGCGGTGTGTGATGATGGCTGTGCAGCCGTCGTGCTCCTTGTTCATATAGCTCGGATGTTTATTGAATAGCTTCTGCTGTGTTTAACATAAGGTTTGCCTTTAAAAATGCCCTTCTGTTCTCAACTGAACACCAAGACCAGAGAAAGAGAGGATTGTTTTTGCACAGGCGTTGCACAGTCTGAACTGTTCAATTACACTCGTTCAGATACAGTATGTCACAGTAAAATCCTTGTGGAAAAAAAAAGTATGGATTCAGAAACCAAAATGCTTGTCCTGATGAGGTGCAGCTTCCTGTAAAAAAAAAAAGAGCTCTATTCTCAAGAAAAGTGGCACGGCTCAGTTGTGTCATGAGCAGTGTGGCTGCTCTCATCTGACAACATTTGTGCCGACATGAAAAGCAATCTTCTCTGTGATACACTCACATGCATTAACAGCAAACCATCGCTCTCATTTTATTGTGTTCAACGCGTCTCTGTGAACGGGTAAGCTGGAGTGTCATTCACCATTTTTACTTTCTGAAGAAACGCTCATTTTCAACTCCTGTGGGGAAGCAAAGATGAAACTGTGACTGAGCAGAGCAGGTGTTGTATTAGAAGAAAAGAAGAAAGACAGTGTGTGTATGTGGGGGGGGGGCTAGCTGTTCCTCTGCTGTGCATAAATGAACAGCTCTTATGGAAAAGTCAAAAACATTACATTGCTTAAGGTGTAGTGTGCTTGTGTTTTTTTGTTTTTCTCATATTCCCACAAACACTGCTCAAATATGCTAATAGCAAAGCTACGAAGCCTGGCTCCTGCTATTGCACTCCCCTTTGCGATTAACTTGCAGTGTCACATTTTTATTACAGCACTTTTACCTGCGTCCTTTATCTCAGGGGAACTTAAGCTGATTCTGCCACAGAAAACATTTTCCAGTTTAGTTTCCTGCTTGCTCCTGCAGTATTTTTTTCTACTGCTCTTGATTCTCAGCATTTATTCAGAGTGTCATGATGACGACTGGGGAAAAATAAAATAGTCGTGTAGCTTACATCATCAGTAGTCTCAAAAAGGTTGCAGGAGCGATGTAGGCAACAAAAGGTTCCATTGCATTTACTTGAGGTTTTAATGAGACAACTTACTGAATACCATATAATAAATAGGCTTAGGCTTTATTGTCTAATTCATTTCCACAGCACTGTACTCAGGGTCAACAAACAACGCAGTAAGAGACTCATATTCTAATTCTATGAAAAATTATAAATTAAAGAAAAAAACAAGTGAGACTTTGAAAGACCTCACTTGACTTGATGCACGTAACACCACTCTTCCATTCAGTTTTTTGGTGTGTAGATGATGCAGATTTTTCATGTCACCAACGAGCTTTGCAAGTCGCAGACATGAGTGCCCCGATCAGCATGCAATCAGCAGTTACCAATCAGTGTATCAGCTCTTCAGAATCGCAATTACAGAGGCTCGACGATGCGTCGCAGACTCCAATTGTCAGTCAACACCAGCTGATCACTCACCACGATGGGGTGAAGGCGGCAGCGACACTAGTCCAACTGACGGAAGAATAAAGAAGGAGCAATTACAGCATGCATCATATCCTGTGTTATTATTGCATGTTTTTATGATCCACCATGGTTTGGAAACAATACAGTCAGTCATGTAGTGTGAACCCAGTGAAGACTGTATTAACAATAATAACAATGATAATAATAATGATGATGCATTTCATTAATAATCGCCTTTCCAAACTTCAAGGACACTTCTACAAAAGACAAACAACAATAAAAAACAGGATGACACAGTAAACATATAGTGGAGTGAAATTGCAGAGCTATTTTGAACAGGTGGGTTTTGAGTCTGGATTTGTAGAGTGGAAGAGAGTCAGAGTTGCAGATGTCTGGTGGGTGTGAATTCCACAGATGGAGAGCAGAGCGGCTGAAAGTGTGGAATTTGGTGCTGGATAAATATAGCTGGGTGTCATCCGTGAAGCACTGAAGGTGTATATTAAATTTGCGGAAGATATTGCCAAGAGGTAGATGATAAAGAGAAGGGGCCCCAGGACTGACCCCTGGGGCACACCTCTAGTGACGGAGGAGGGCTGGGATTTGTTGATTTGACCAGAATGAATGTAAGTCATAGAGTGTGAACAACTGAACACAGTACTTGGGTCTCGGTCAGTGCAAGAAGCAAGTACTATAATAGTAGCTGTAAATGCTTTAATATGCATTTTTTTACTGTCATCAAGCTGTCTTCTTATCCTTCTTTTGTGGCACTTACTATTTATCTCAATAAAGCAATTTCAGATGTGCATGAAAAAAAGATTGGTCAAAGAAAAAGCACATGCATGTGTGTTTCCACATGCATACATGTGCCTTTTCTTATACCAATTTTTGGAAAATCTATTAAAATGCTATACATTTTAATGGAAACATAGACTAGAATTATGAAGTATCAAATTAGTCCAGAATCTTCTCAGTGAGTTATATTTTGTTGCTGTGAAGGTCATAGCAAATGATCTATACATCATTTTCATTCTCATCAAATAATTCAGCAACCCTTCAGACCCAAAGGATGGGACCACTCCTATCAGTGTACAGCAACATTATATTAATATCAGTGAATAGTAAAAACAAACCAGACCCGTACAATTCCAGTCACAGCAACAGCCACCAATTTCCCTCAGTGTTTGACTGCAGTGCCTCATCTGACCATATCATACTTCTGTCGACTGAAGGTTCTAAACTGTACATTCATCTTTGAAGAGGGTTTTATACACTGTAATAATCCCTCTCTGTGTAATTGTTGACAGAATGTTCTTGCTGACGCAGACCGATGACATTCTCAGTCTCCTGAGGAAGCATTGCTCTTCATTATCTTCAGCATCACAGACTCCAAAATGCCTGACCTCATTTGCTGAAGTGTTTTCCCAGATGCAGACGTCACTTTATATCACACGTCTTTGAGCCGCTTTTGACTTAAGCTCCTGTCGTCAGTGCCCCAGCAGTGAACCCTTTTTTCAAAGTCACGCAGATGTTTTCCTCTCGCTGTGCCTGCTATAAATATCCCATTATGTATGACTGGATGTTGTATCATGAAGCGAAAAAATTAAATCATCAGCATTTTGAATGTTTTATCACTTGTTTATCTTTTTTTCCTTTGATTTGGCACCAATCTCTTGACGTCTAGCCATCCTGAGGATTTCTCTCTCCCCGTCGACCTCTGTGTGTCTCCATGCGACCGTCAGACCGTCTCAAAGCAGCTATTTACAAAACCATAACCATACAACCATGAAGTTCTCTGTTCCTGTTACGTGCACGAGCACAAATACCTTATTATATCGCTCTAATTTCCCTAATCTTTGTTTCAGATGTGAATATAAACACAAACCCAAAAGTGCCAAACGAATAATTCTGTCACCGCCTTAGACCGAATATCTGGCCACTTGAGGGTGCTTATCAAACGGTTAGCAAACAGATCCACATGCAGCAGACACAAGAAACATTAGCATTCATTTGAAGTTGTGCTTCTTGCCATCAGATTAACATATTTTAAATATTCTCTCTACTTTTAGCTTGAAAAAGCAAGTTGGAACCCTGAGGGACTGCTGACCTGTGCTCACCAGCTAGCAGCTAACTTTGCCTGTCTGCAAATTGAGGACATAAAAGTACAATAGTCATCAGAAAGAGACAACAGACAAAGGATTTGATCCTTAGTTGATATAAAAGTCTTAAAGGTCTAGTGTGTAACATTTAGGAGGCTTTATTGTCAGAATTCAACTATATCCCTAAATAGGTTTATGTGAAATTGCGTTAAGGTGACAATTGTTTGGTTTTTGTAGCCTTAAAGCCTTTGCACACCGGACACACAAAAATTTTAAATATTTTTTGAACATGTGTCGAATCAAACTGGTCACGTAATTACACTGATCATGTTTTTGGACCTTGGTCAATTTTCCGAGCTTCCTTTTCAGACAAATTCACCGCTAACCTAATTCTTTACAGTCGACGTGACCAATTATCCGCACTTTCGCCCCGTATATTCACAACATGTCCGGCCTCCAAATACATTTAGAATAAGCCTCTATGGCAAGGGTCTCAAACTCAAAAGACCTGGGGGGCCACATGAGCTGGTAAGGTGGGGGCCAATCAAGTGAAAACGGGCTGCATGTAATCTATCAAAGGGCCTCCTAGGGAAAGAGTGTTGCTTTGTAGCAGCAGCCTACTCGCACTGCCATGTTTCTGCCAAAGTATACAAATTGTGTCAGAGCATGCATTTTTGTATTTTGGAGTGGAATCTTGCCACACAGTTGAAGAACAACATCCTGTTTGGTACTTGAAGGCCACCATAGTTCCCTAATGCACTTATTGGGAAAGGGTAGGGTGACAATCTGTTGTTGCAATCTGCAAATCTCAACACTAGATGTCAGTAAATCTCGCTCACTAGACACTAAAAAAGTCACACACACACACAGTCTTACACAAAACATGTTTGCCCTTTGTGTGATGATGTAAGGGCACATTTGCACTACAGTGATCTGTTTACTTCACCTGACATTAGCTGCATGCTGATGCAACCCTCTGCATTCCCAGTCTATAATACTAGTACATTCAGTTAATGCAGACAGTGAACTTAAACGATCACAGCGTGCATCCTTCTTGCCCGAAATACTAATTACACTGTGTTGAAACACTTAAGCTGGACCTGCTGCGTGCCTGCTGTATCCATTTTTGCTTATTTACCGTAAAAAAGCCTGAGCCGCCATCTATGGGCTGATTGTGTCGCTTCAGCCGCCTGTCAATCACTGTGTTGAGCTTTGTTTCACAACATCATTACACCTAATTGTGAGAGACACACGATCAGGATGCTCCGTTAATCACCACTGCCCTTGTTACAAATAAGATGTAACAATAATAATATAATAACAATAATTCCTCTCACATTTTCCCCTTGCAACTCTCTCTATGTCTCTCTCCCTCTTTCTCTAACACTTATTTCCCCTCTCTCTGGATCACTGTCATCTGTCCTGTCGCAAATGGGACACTGAGCCGCCAGCCTTCAAGGAGTCACACAGTTGCACAGCCACACACACATATATATATGTAAACACATGCCTTTTCATAATTCGCTGTATCTAAAAACAAGAAGAAGAAAAAGTAGAGCAGCTGAAATATCACTTGGTGATGTGGATAAAAGACCCAATCAGTCAGCTGAAAAGTCTCTGCCTTTTTTTCCCCCCTAACTGCCGTTTGGTAAAATCTGTGGGAAAGTTAATTGCCGAAACTTACCCCCTACCTCTTGCTCTGCCTGACACCGGCAGCACCGGGAAAAAACGAAGACAACTTCAATAATGTCTAAATATTTGAAGAGGTTGATGTGATGTAGGGCTTTGAGCCACACTGTCAGAGAGGGGGAGTAGAAATCAACAGAGACTTGGTTGAAGATCTGAGCAGGAGAAAACATGCCTGTTTATTTTTGATCATTCCTTCTTCTCTCTCTCTCTCTCTCTCTCTCTCTCTCTATCTATCTGTCTGTCTGTCTGTCTGTCTGTCCGTCACTCTCTGAGCTTCTTTCTGATGCTTACATTTTCTTGTTTTCTCTCTGTCATTCCTTACTGTATCATCCTGTGTTTGATACACATATCTTGTCTGTCTTCAGATATTTTCCTCGATTGCTCAATTAGAAATTGGCCAATAAAGGGCAATATTTCTCTCCACAACACCACATTGGCATAAATGAATGAATGAATGAATTTATAAATGTTTTTATTTTGGTTTCATTCATATACAACGTAAACACAATTGTGCCAATTACCAAAAAAGGAATAGGCCGAAGCATTTGGCTTATTTTTTTTTATTGCCTTATATCCTGTACAACACAAAATACAATTATAGTACTTTCAATTTGCATTGTAAGCTGTTATTATTTTACATTTCAAACCCCAAAAGAGCTTTACACAATTTTATTTCATCATTGAGTTTGTTCCATAACTTTATAATTTCCTTCTTTTAATTTAAAGTATGTAAACAGGAAGAGTTTTATTCACCACACAATGTTTAAATATGTTCACATAAAACATCGTTTAGAAAACTGATTAGTGGATTCCAGATAAAGACAAATGTATTTATTATTCAATAATAATTGTGCTCTTTCCTGAAGTTTAATTACAGGATCTAAGTGTGTTCGATGAAGCAAGTGGAGGGCCACAAAGAACAGAAAACAAAAAACCCTAAGAATGCTGGAATTAAGTGTCATCTTTAATCAGCAGATACTGTATATGAGCGTTTTAGGAGGAACCATGGTGGACAAAGCATTCACATCTAAGATCAAAAAAGGAGAACACGTTTTTAAGCAGGACACCTCATTGACTCTGTGTTTCACTAGTTCAATTCATTTTGGTCTGTATTTGCAGATCCTGAACTGACATTTGCAGAGATATATCCACATGTTCACTCTTGGTTAAAAACACAGAGTCATTCATCCTTCTCCAGACTTTGTCATTACATCTGTGCTGTAGGCTGATGGCCTGGACTCCACAGCACAGAATGTGCAATGCGGTGAAGGTGCATATGTTTGATGTGTCTCTGTGTGTGTGTGTGTGTGTGTGTGTGTCACGCTCACCTCACTGTGACACCAACCCTGACTCTCTCATCCCTGTTCTTGTAGATAACAAGCCATCCCCCACCTCCATGAGCCAAAGTGGACCCACTCCTGATGCTAATAACATGTACCAGCTGCAGTGTGGTCCAACATTTTAAGGAAAGATAGCTCCGAGCCCTGATGATGGAGGGAAAGAGTAGAGTCAGCACAGAAAATAAGAGCAGCAGGGAGTAATTTAAGAGATAACGGCATTAACACTGGGTTGTGGCTAATGCTCATCTATAACATGTTTTTGTAGCATAAGCATGTAAAAAGGCTGCAAAGCGCTGATTCAGATGCATCTTTTTTTAATGTCTCACTATTACTATGATGTTTAAGGTACTGGTGTCCAGTGACAATGCACTGCAGCAAGAGTGCAGCATTTTTATATATTTATTTATTTATTTATTTATTTATTTATTTAACCCAGCATTTGGCCTTGATCAGATTAATAATATACAAGCATTTCTGAACTGCTCTCAAAACCCTTTTTAACTATGTCCTTATCAAGCACACACATACAGATTTCTCCCAGTACTAACAAACATAGATGGAGTGAGACATCATAAAAGATAATAGCTGGAGATGTATTTGCAATATATTCATACTCAGATTACGGTGTCCGGGCTGTAATCTTTAAAATCTACAGAATACATCATGCAAAATTAATTGGTCTGGAAATACAACCTCTTTATTTAAATGCGGCAGCAACGTGGCTAATTAAAAGACAGCTTGATTTAATGCATGTGCTGTTTCAAGCAGTTTAGGTGCTGCCTTTTTTAGATACCAGCAACCAACTGCATTAATGTGTAGAAAAAAATAAAATAAAAGCCACGATATCAAATCCATGAGTAGATCCATGTAAAAGAGAACACACAAAAGTCGTCCACATGGGAAGTTAAAGTTCCTTATAGTTCACTCGGCAGCAGGATTAACCAGAGAGCTGCTGAGCTAACCCACAGGAATCAGAGTATGTGCCTGTTTCAAGGTCATTGGATCAAATCCCCAGACTTCCAGGAGATATTTGAAGCCGCAAAGTAATGAAGCAGTTCTCCACTTTTGCATTTCCATTTCCAGTAATTGTCAGAACAAGTTACAGTGTTTCTCAGAAGACATTATTACATAAAATAAGGACAGACAGGAATTGGAATCTGTAATTGCACTGATTATGTGGTGAATGTTTGTGTTTGATTAGCAAACTAATTCAGATAAAACATGAGGGATTCGAGTTTTTGTATTGTTCCTGCTGTACAGACTGTCAAGTGCAAGTGCTTTCTGTGAATATTATAGCACGAAAGCAAAACACACAGCTGGGGATTGAATCCTACGTGTGATGGATCTAATCATCTCCATATTAAGTCGTATATTTTGTGTTTATCATCATCATCACTTAGTGCCAGTATACAGTATGTCACTTTTTTACGCTGAGTGGGGAAAGTCAGAGTGTTTGTGTGCAGCTTCTGAGCAAATCCATTCAGCTCCAGAGACAGAGAGAGAACAGAAATATCTTTAGCAAATATGTTCAGTCAAAGTAGTAACTTATACATAAAACACAGAATGTACAGTTCACTTCTTGTGGAGGCTTTATTATGACCAAAAAAAAAAATGTGTGGTCACTAAATAGGTATAACGTGTGCACGAAGTATTAATTTGTTGGCAAGAAATAAGTATAATGTCCATCCACCCATCTTCTACCACTTTATCCAGTCCATCACAGGGACACATATAGAGAAGAACAACCATTCACTCTCACACTCACACCTACGGTCAATTTACCTAATCCACATAGTGCATGTTTTTGGACTGTGGGAGGAAAGTGGAGAACCCGGAGAAAACCCCCACACACGCTGGGAGAAATAAGCCTGGCATTGCAAGGAATCATTATTATCGAGAGGCATTTAAACAGAACATGAAGAGCGAGGTTACTTTACAGGTAGCAACGTAACCCTGCCTCCGCCTCGCTGAATGCATGGGTACAAATCTACCTTGGCACAACACTTGCAACGCCAGGCTTTTGAGAATATATTTGTAACTCATTCCTAACCTAAAATAAAACTCAGTCACGTCCATCCCAAAGCTTCAGCCCTCTTCACTCGCTTTACTTGTGCAGCGTTCCACTTCATGAGAATGTTATTAACATTATACCTATTCCGTGGCCACAAATCAGAGTTTGTTTTTCCCATGTCACGTCTGGGGCTCCATATATTTGATATAAATAACACAAACCTTGTGTGTTGTCCCCCTGATGCACCATTACACCTGGTGTCACTACTCAAACCTGAAATCTGAACCAGGAGGCTCTGTGACCGTCACGTACACATGAGCGAAGCAGCATGACTCAGCCCGTAATGTGAACCAGTGTATTGTATTCTGTGGGATGATGTCACCACACTGCACACAGCATTGTGTCTTTAAATGGCCCAGCACTGTGAAGGGAAGAGCGCTTCACAGTATGAAAAGCACTTTCTCCCCCTCAGTGCGGCATGATAGTTTGGGCCCTTGTAATATTTTACAGTGTAAAAAGGGCTTCCATAATGGACTCCTCTCTTTTTCTTCCCACAGCCAAAGTGCATCTCTCTGCATACTAAGCAGGACCCCATACAGGCCAATTTGCACTGGCCAATTTACTGGTGTCACTTCAGATTTGTGAGAGGAAAAGCTCTGGCCTTTTCCCCATTCCCTGCGCTGTAGGGAGGGAGGAGGCACAAGAGGGGGGTGAGGATGAAGGTAGACTGAGGGTGGCTTGGCTGACACATTGAGCCGGAGCCAAATCAACGTAAAACACACATTTGAACAACTGCTTTCACAAAGACGTCTCATTTAAAACGCACAGCTCACAGTCACACAGCTAACCCCTGGAAAGATGAGGGAGGATAGATGAAAGAGATGAAGGCAGAGGAGGAGGACGAAGGGATGGGAGCAGGCAGAGTCAGTGTGGTGACAGAACTGAGACAGGGCTTAATTGCCAAGTGAGCGGTGCACACTGGAAGCCGTTTCTAAGGAGTGTTGTCATTTGAATAGAGCGTTATAATGTATTCAACAGATTATAACGCTCTTTTCGCCACACTAAACTGCCTCGCCACCGACTGACGTCTCTGCTGTGGATTATAACTCAAATCAAAGAGAAAAAGGTACAGAGATAGACGAGGGGATGGAAAGAGCAGGAAGGAGAGAAACAGAGAGGACTTTTCTGTATGGATGTGAAAAGAAAGAGTAAAATTATAGAAAATCATTTCATTATTCCTCTTTTTAGTTGTTGCAGCTGCTGCCTGGAGTTGTTTGATATTTTAAAAAGCCACATTTATCTGTCTACATGGATTTCCCTTTGACTAGGACTGGGCAACAATTTAACAACAGTATATACTGCGACTGATATAAGAAAGGTTCAGTATCAATTGATATAATATAATAAAATCTATTTATTGCTGTTTGCTGCACGTTGTGCTGTAGAAGCTCTTCCTGTAAAGCACAAACACACAGAGGAACCAAATAAGACAACAATTCCCATGATCCCACGCTGTCAACAAACGAGGGCTTTTGTTACTGTTGTGATTGAGAGACCTCCAGCTTCAGAAAGCACAAACTGTGCGTTTAATCTTGAATTATCTGACATTTCATCATGATAATTATCAATATTGACTGATTTGAAACTTTTTTAAGGTTGATAACAGTTCTTGGCCAAATCACCCAGCCCTACCTCTGACTAATGGACTCATCACACTCCTCTTTTTCTCTTCTCCCCGACTTCTCTGTACACCTGCAGACACTGAGGGCTGCGAGCACACATGGAGGAAGTTTCACGGCCACTGCTACAGGTACTTCAGCCGCAGACACACCTGGGAGGACGCTGAGAAGGACTGCAGGGAGCACAACGGCCACCTGGCCAGCATCCACAGCCTGGCTGAGCAGAAGTTTGTCAGAGGTAAGAGGAGGTTGATGAGAACGACAACGGACAAACGGCAGACTTGGCACAGATGCTGTCGCCTTTGTGGCTGTTTGTTCTCATCTAATAACACAACAGGAAATCTTAAATGAAGCAAATAGATTTGGACAAGCAAGCTTCTGTAGAAACTGTACTCATTTTCTTCATTAGTGGGAGTTTGATGGGCTGAGGCTTGCAGAATTCAGTCCTATACAGTTGAATACACAGAACATTTAATGACCCCAGTTGGATCCTAGATTTCCTCACCAGGTCACATGTAGGTTGCCAACCATTATCAGGTGACAGGCATCACATAAAATATCAAGCTTGGCCTGTTTATTTCGATTTTAGACTATTAGGTCAGTTGATTTGACTGGTAATTCCTTTATTTTTGTGATTGGTAATGATGTGATTAGCAACTGTTTAAATTACTAATTTATTTGCTCATTTAGGTATTTGTTAACTTCATAATTATTTTCATTTAGTTATCAAGTTAGTTGTAATTTGATTGCATATTTTATTAAGTAGAAGAAGAAAAAACCTCTACATTTCAGGACACGTTGTCATCACTTCATCCAGGAGCCAATGTTTCCTTTCACCTCAACTGGCCGAGGCAGATGTTTGCAGATGTTGCACATGTTTGAGTCTGGCTCTGTCACAGTTGAAGGGAGTTAGTGCTTCTTCACTGTGTGAACTGTTGGGTTTTTCTTCTTCTCTCTTAAATATTGCAAGGTTTCTGCCTCACTGTTTTGCCTTGAGATAATAACTGCTGTGATTTGGCACTATACAAATAAAATTGAATTGAACAGCGGTAGCAGTTATTGTTGTTGTAGTAGAAGTGGTCAATCCTCATGAGATCAGCCATGCTAGTGACTAGAAAATAGGTCTGCATAATTAATTGCAAGATAATCAAAATCACAATATGACCAAGTGCAACATCCCAATAGAACAGGGGTGTCAAACTCATTTTTGTTCAGGGGCCACATGTCGCACAATTTGATCTCAAGTGGGCCGGACCAGTAAAAATAGTAAAATAATAGCATAATAACCTATGACCAACAAGATCTCCTTTGTTTTTTCATCTTTGTTTTACATTTAATAAAGAATATTTTTACAAAACATGACATTTCTTGAGAAATATGAGTGCAATTTCAACAATATTATGCCTAAATGTACTATTTACACATCACACTGGATCTATAAAGGTACAAACATTTAGTCACAGGTATCTGGAAGTGAAAAATATTACATCTGACATTACATTTAGATTGTAATCGTAGTGTGAAACTTTAACAAATTCATCCTGTGGGCCGGATTGGACTCTCTGGCGGGCCCCGTTCTGGCCCCCGGCCCGTATGTTTGACACCCCTGCAATAGAAGTATTGAAACGACTGGGAATTTTCACAGTTCCTTTGATTGAAAATCCACTGTAACATGGCAGCCATTGATTTTCAGTAGTTAGCTGTAGACGACTAGACTTGAGTCCAGGCACTACTGAAGTGACATCAGTTATTGATGATTCATAAAAACCACATTGTGTAGTGATTCTCTACACAATCTTCCAGATTCTGGGTCACTATAAGAATAACTGAGCAACTGTGCCGCTGTTCTTGGTCTCAATTATAAGCTTGTTCATCATAGTAACAGCAGCTGACCTGAGGGGTCAACACTGTCCAAACTCGACCTATGGTGGCCTTTGCATAACAGAAAGGATGTAAATGCTTTTTCACAACTCTCTCTGCTGATTTCAGTGTTGGTTTATACATCAGGATTATTATATGCGGGTGGAGTTGGTCTTCTTTTGCATAGTCATTTTCTGCCTAACAACAAGACATGCATGTTAATTCTCGCTGCTGTCGAAACATAACGGCGACCTTTTGTCATATGCCCTAAGTACATAAGCCTATTAAACCTAGACCACATATAAAAATGAATGTAGTCTTCCAGTTTCAGAACTAATGACATGTTTCCGTCATTTGGAATGGTTCGGTTCGGAATGGTACGTATTTGTTTGTGTTTCCATTAAGAACAGTATCCAAAATAGCTGCCCCTAACTTTTCCATTGTTTGGTACCCTTCCCTTGGAGTACTAGAGTAATGGTATGGTACAGGTGGAGCTAGAACCACGACTGTCAGCTGATTGGGCGACAGAAAAGCATCGCTTCCTTGTGACCGATGTTTCTTCGATGCCCGCAGTCTATTCTCATACAAAGCTTACCCCCACCTACCTAGTACTAAGTAGTAAAGGTACTGTTTATGTCTGACCCAGGACTTTACCATGATGGAAACACAGCTTAAAAATATATTACTCCACTGGTTGTACTTGATACACTGATTTTTAATGTCAGTAAATATTTTCCTGAGGAATTAATGGTCTGAATTACTAGTTTTGTTAGTAGCTTTCTAAATGATGTTATCATTTAGGAGAAAATAGAAGGTAAGGTACGTCACATGAGTAGACACTAGGAGTCATTTACAGCTGGTATCGTCCAATAGGAGCGTGGTTGCAGGCGATGCCTCTCAATTTAATTTGCTAAACGGCAACAGGGCTCCCGGCAAAATAGCAATGCTGGAGGCTTCAAAACAGAAGTTCAGATTTTTATGGGCGATGTTACGAACGGTTCCCACTCGTACAAAAACCAAACGTTTTTTTATTCAGAGCAATTATATATCTGCCAGTAAACCCTGCTCAGTGTTACACACTGAACCTTGAAATATTGTCAATGATTTGGTCTCAATCGTCTAATCAGCTCCACACTCTGCCACATGCTGCTCTTACCAGCTGTTGATTTAGCGTATATCTTCTCCTCTACTTTATTATAACCATACTTGGTGATGACACCTCTTGTCTTATGTGAATTCCATAACTCAATGATGAATGTCTGCTGGGTTCAGCACTGAATTGCCCTTGAAGGTATTTTATTACAGTCCCTGCTGAAAAACAGCCTTGGGAGCCAGGCCTGTTCAGCCAAATGAATGTGTTTCACCATTTGTTGCAATGAAATAGAGCCACGGGCTGTGATGTAAGTGCCTGTGACACAGCATTTAATAAACTATTATATTCTCTTTGCGAATGTGATTTGTTGTGAAACAAGTGAAAAATGAAGATGAGGTAACTGCAAGTGTGTCTCATGGGGGAATTGAAGTCAGAATGTGTTCAAACCATTGACTGTATATATAAATGGACACAGTCTTCCTATTTCCAAAACAAATTCCTGTTTTTTAGACTTAGACTTAGACTTAGACTTCCTTTTATTGTCATTGCACAGAAAACACAGCAGTGAAAACTGGCAACGAAATGACGTTGCTTGGCAAGCAGATAAAAAACGTCACTAACTGTAACATTACATACAAAAAGGCCTTACGCTACCAACTGAGATCATTCACTCCTCAGGATAATGTTTATTAACATTATAATTCAAGTTAGAAAGACATTCTTTTGTTCATACACTTCCATTCAAAGAGTTAGTTTTGCAACCAGCAGGGGGCGACTCTGCTGGTACTTCCTGGGCGGTGGTAGAAGACGAATGGATGGAAGACTATGTTTGTTTTTATGTGCGCTCTATGGTTAGAACTGGGTAAAATATGACATAAAAACACTGTATTTAGTCATAAATTCTAAAAAAAAAAAATGTTCCTCACTTAAATGAGTCATTGTCATAATTAAGTTTTTATGAGAAAATTTATGCCGTCTTATTGTTCATTGTTTAGGTTTTCTTGTAATGGATCATTTGTAATATATTATAATAGTGTTCACGAGATATCTTTCTTCATTGTGTTGTTCTTTGTGTGAGAGCCAACCCATCTGTCATTTCATTTTTGTCCTGAATCATTTATAAATCTTATTTGAATATTTTGGCACAGGTGCAAAGAAGACAACATTGCCACACTTGTGTGTTAATGCCCAACTTTTTTTCTAGATGCTTTTCATAGACTTAAACACGTGAGCACAGAGAGCAGTTTATTGATGCCAGGCAGCATTAGCATGTTAATTCTACGACAGTCTTTACTCTGATTTCCTCCTTCTTAGCCTCTGTCCCACTGGCAGTGCTCCACAGCCTCTTGTGCTGCAGTGAGGCCAGATTATCAGCAGCAAGCTTCTGCAATAATGGATCCAAGCTGTTTCGGACAGGTGCCAGGGCAGTGCTACTCATCGAACACCCATCTTTCTTGTACACAAGCCTAGTTACCAAAAAGTGTGTTTAATCGCCTCGAAAATGGACATCTCCACCCCTACAGTAAGGGGATCAGGGTAATTAGGAAGATTAATGGGGCTGATAATGATGATAATCAGATACACTATGATTGAAATTCCAGTACGAATGTGCGCGCACACGCACGCACCTGTGCAGACGCACACAAATGAGTTAAAAAAATGCCATTATTGAGGTTTCTTCTCACACACAAACGCAAATCTCATCACTGGAGCATCACAGATAGAAATGATGTTTCTCCATTATTGTGAGATCAAAGCAATCAGAAAGCCCAGATTACAAATGTTGATAATAAATGCTGTCACTTACGACTGACTCAAGGAACCATTCTATCGGCTGTATTTAGAAAAAAAGAAGAAGTTTAATCAGGATTAGTATTTGCCAGCCTCAGGAGTTTCGAGTAAGATTTGAACCCTAACCTTTTTAGTATAGAGTCTTCTACGTTTTTATTGCAGCATTTAGTCACTTCACAGTACACTGGTTACAGTGAAACCACTTGCCTGACTATTCTATTGTTGTTTATATTCATTGTATCTGTCTTGTGTTATATTTTATATTTTTGTTCTTCATTTTTTACTTTATTTTTTACTAATTTATGTTCTTACTTAATCTTCTTTTAACTCCTCTTCACACTTTTCTTTCTCTTCAGCTTTTAATTGCTGGTATGCTATATTTAACAATTTGTTGTGGCTGGACTGCTTTGATTTCTTTTGATTCTTTCTCCGTGTTGTTTTTGAAAACTTTGTCCCACGTTGTGTATAAAAAAAGTGATTTAAACATAAACCTGTCTCATTATCCATTAACACCATCAACCAAACATTTACAGGCTATGTTTGATTCACTTTTCTAAATTCTTTTTAGTCATTTGACTTCTTTGGTGCGTTCTCTTGTGCCTGTTCTGTTTTGCACTGCACACGTATGTATGCCTTCGTCCTCTCTGTGGACACGTGTGCTAACTTCACCTTTTGCATTATCCTTTTTATCAGGTCTGAGTCATGACAACACCTGGATCGGTTTAAACGATCGAACAGTGGAGGATGACTTTCAGTGGACTGATAAGACCGACCTGGTGAGGAAACATACATGGCTGGATGGATGGATGGATGGATGGATGGATAGATAGCTAGATAGATAGATAGCTAGATAGATAGATAGATAGATAGATAGATAGATAGATAGATAGATAGATAGATAGATAGATAGATAGATAGATCAAAAATACAACTTTTGGAAATGAAAAAAATAATATTCTATACAGAATGTATTATTATGTATTGTGTTATGTATTATTATGTATTATTATTATGTATTGTATTAGTATTATTATGTATTATTATTGTTATGGAAATTCTAATTTTGAAAATGATGTTCATTCACTAAAAAACTGGTTTCACAGATTATTTTCCCTAACAGCGTGTGTCTCTCCGTGTGTTGCAGCAATATGAGAACTGGCGTGAAAACCAGCCAGACAACTTCTTTGCAGGAGGGGAGGACTGCGTGGTTATGATATCCCACGAGAACGGCAAATGGAACGACGTGCCCTGCAACTACAACCTGCCCTACGTCTGCAAGAAGGGAACAGGTGAGAACAGTGTACGAGAGAGAAGAGAGTGTGCTGTGACTACAAGCGGTGATTAACGTGACTGACAGACAGGTGAGGAGGCAGAGGGTGACGCCGAACGCAACAGGAGAATACTGCAAAAGAGAAGTGAGAGACCTGGGATTTGAAAGAGAAGTGACGGTGATGAGTATGACAGAGGGAGGTGCCGGGGAGTCTGAGGAAAGGGGAAAATGGAGAAAATCTCCCTCTGCTCTCAGTTCATTAGTGTGAAATCTGGCAAAGTCTTTAAAGGAGAACCATGAGGTATAAATGGTGATCAAAGTATTTTTTTCCCTTCTGATAAGTAGCTTGTTTCTTTTAAAGCACAAAGACTGACAGCTCCTGCACCTGCAGGTGATTACTGCGACATACGGACTGTGTCATACTTAACATTGCTCGCGTTCCTGTGCAGTGGCAGAGATTAGAACTCAGGCTCTTCAATCAGTGCATGTACTTCAGAGTCACATTCATTAACACTCACCACCACTCCTCCCTCCGTCTCTCGCTTCTCCTCTAGTTTCAACTCTCCACATTTTTCCTATAACGCTTCATTTCCTCTGCCAAATGTTTTTATCTTCGAAAGCTGAACTGTGCCCGGAGTCGGAAAGCTTCTGCTTCATGTCCCATGAATTTCAGCATAACATGAATAAAGCAAGACTGTGGGATTGGAGCTGGGCGTGGCCTAACTCTCGCTGCAGCAAATGAAAGTGGATTGATTATTACTTCTAAATTAGGACAAATTTACTTCTAAGTAAGGAATCCTCTGCAATTGTCATCTTGATTGGGAAATCGACGTCGAGTGTACGAGGATATTATTTGCCATATAATCAGTTAATTTATCTCTACTGGGCAAGTTTGATGGTGTGTGGGGACATTTTAAGCCTTGAGACAGAGGCGTCTTCAATCTTAATATCACCACTGCTGCGTGTGTTTGAACTGAATTCCTTAAAAATAAACCTAAAAGCTGCCTTTATCCTCTTTCTTCACCCCTTAATATTTAACAACGCTGAATATGAACTGCTGTGAGCCCTGCCATTACGTTAACAGTTACCGATCTTTGAAAAGTCTCAATAATGTCAGCCATTCATGGGCTCTGTGTCAACTTTTTTGTAGATGCAACTTCTGAATTTGTTTAGGTTTAACAAACACAAATACATCAATTTGGTTTTTGGATTTTGGGTTTGTGAGCACATCAGGTTTTGTCATCAAGGGCGTAGAAGAGTAGAGAATGTTCTTCTAAACCCACAGGAGGTGAACACATCTCCTGAAACATCCTGCTCCGTTCTTGTATGAAAGAAAAGGTATTTCCCTCATGAGCGAGGTGTTGCACCACCGATGATGCCTCACCTCTGATCCTAATCAGTCAGCTGCAATTATCAACATCTTTCCATCAGCCTGGTTTCACTCCCATGAAGCCGTGTATAATGTCTTGTCTTATAATTGCAGTTATACACCTGCTACACCTGATTTCTACTGCTTACAGCAATGTGATGCTCTTGTGTTAGGGTGGCCATGAGTCCGGATGGTTGATGTAAGTACTGGGAGGTGTCAGTGACAGACATGTTTCCACACAACAGACCTTTGGCATTATGCTGCTTTTTTGAGCCGCTTGTACCAGAAGTTCCTTGGCAACCAAAAACTCTTGGATGCTGCGAGGAAAGAGCAGAATTATTGCAGATAGACATTAAACTACCCATTTAAGTGATCTATATGCAGCTTTATTTATTTGTTACATTAAGTTAAGACTGCACTTTGCAAGGTATTGTTCTCACATGTCAGTTGTCGGTTTTTAAAACAGATGTTTCGTTGTGATAAAGTACAAATGCTGTAATGACATTTTTTATACATCATGATGTTAGGGCTGCAACTAACGGTCATTTTCACAATCTTCTCATCTGTTGATTACATTCTCGATTAATGGAGCATTTAAAATACCAAAAAATGTTCATCTGTGTTTCCCAAATGTGGAAATGATGATGTTCTCAAATGTATTGTTTTTGTCCACAAACCAAAATGATTCAGTTTTAACGATTTCTTTGTTATGTGGAGCAAACAAAGCAAGGAAATATTCACATTGAAGAAGATGAAAAACAGAAAAAATTGTTTTAATTGTTAATATGAAATATAAATAATATAAAATACTCTCATTAATAGTCATCGAATAATCCTTGCAGCCCTACGTAATACATCATGAATTATCTTGCAATGAACAGAGTTTCTCTGAATCACTGTGTCATCAAACTATCGTTATCATGGTATTGAAGTATAGTTGCGTGTCCTTCTTGTTGGCCGCCCTATCTTGTGTCACCGTTGGCGTGATAACAGCGGCGTGTGAGTTGGCAAATGTGTTAATCAGTCATCTCGGGGCCAGTCAGCATGACGTGTCACGCAGATGGTGATGATATTTCTTTAATAGTATCAAACAGGGGCGAGACTGTCATCTGTGGAGGACGAGGGTCAGATCCCAGAGAAACACAGCCAGATACATCATGTACAGTATTTGGTCAAATTGCTTGAACAAGCTCCAAATCATCACTCTCATGCATATTGAAGCCTGTTGATTTCGCCTCAACACTGAACTTTCAGAAAATGTTTTTTTTAATGGAGCTACGCAGTCATCTGAACATCTGTTTGAAGTTTCTCCTGTTTCATTTTCTGTTGTACAAATCGTTTCCCCATCATTAAACACTGGTTTTCAGGACAATCAGAACAGAATCTCACTCAAATATGAGACCTTTGTATCTATAAACAGAACATTTTGTAAATGTATGCAGCCGTTAAAACGGGAGCAGTGTAGCGATAAGAACAGATTTGAGTTCTGCATTTACATTTGGATTAGAATGAGGACAAAATAGTCCTCTGCCTCTGAGCTGAGTAAATTTACCTCACAACTCAACCTGGAAGTGTTATAAAATCCTTCCATGGTGATGATGGGTTATAATCTATGTGAAGAGGAAAATGAATGACATTCTCAGCTCGCTCGACAAGTGCTTTGGGAAATGACACACATCACACTGCTGTGTAATGCAATCATACAAATAACCCTGTAATTTCGGAGGTGTGTTTTTTGACAAAAAAAAATAAATAAATAATTCAAGGGAAGGTGAAGGTGTGGTGACACTGTATTTTATAGTTGTTGGGTTTTTTTTATTCCTCTAGGTACGGTATAGAATAATTTAAAAACTCCTCTACTGTCTGTCTGTTGGTCTGAGCTTCAGCTGTCACTGGCACCTCACAAACAACTGCTGCAGTTTTTAGTAACAAGACATTACTTGCCCTCATCCACCTTCTCCAGGTGAGATTCACTCCCAACTACGGGAGAATGCACATTTTCACGTGTCTCAGATTCGACTGTCGGTGGGTGAGCAGATGCTTTGAGGATGTGGCGATGAGTTGAGAGGAACCAGCATCTTGCTGCCTGCAGCTCTGCCTCTAACTCACAGTGACTACCTGCTGCCACACAGACACAGACACAGACACACACTGACAGCAAATGCCTCTCGAAGTGCGTTGTTTTCAGGAATACAGCCACAACTGTCACCTGCATGGCAGGTTATTTGCTCCCTTCAAATGAAACCAGAAATAACTGCTAGGAATTATATTTGATATTATCTTAATCCGGCTACACGGTGGTTTAGTGGTTAGCACTCTCGCCTTGCAGCGAGAAGACCCGGGTTCGAGCCCCGGTTGGAACAAGGGCCTTTCTGCATGGAGTTTGCATGTTTCCTCCCACAGTCCAAAAACATGCAATTTGGGGATTAGGTGAATTGGACACTCTAAATTGACCGTAGGAGTGAGTGTGAGAGTGAATGGTTGTTTGTATCTAGCTGTGTGTGGCCCTGCGATGGACTGGCCAACTGTCCAGGGTGTACCCCGCCTATCGCCCGATGTAGCTGAGATTGGCACAGCACCCCCCGCGACCCTCTGGTGGAGGATAAAGCGGTTAGATGATGACTGATTATCTTAATCCCTCTCACTACAGGATCATTTGGCCAGATAATCTGCACAAATCAGTCCAAAATCAGAAGACACCGACTATTGTCGTGTCCTCTCAACATTAATGATGTTTCCCATAACCTCTGTTGCATTCACTTAAATTAATAAATCAATGTATCCCACTCTTATTTTTAGATCATTTAAAGATTTTACATATCATGACAGACATGGACGCACTGCAGCGCAACTTTTAGGTGGTTAACAGCCCCATTTTTAATTTCAGTGGTTTGAATCAAGTGTAAAAGAGGTCTTTGCTCAGTGACAGCCTTGTACTTCACTTCATGCTTTATTCCACAAAGACCTTCTCTGATTTAGAATTTCATCAAATCATGGCTGAGTTGAGGGACTTTTTTTAATCCCCTCTTCAGTAGACTCTGACTTTGCTTTGCCCTTGTGATGAGAAATCCTTCAGCAGTGTTCACAGGTGAGGGATGATGGAACCTGTTGATTCAACTTCTGTATTGACTCTGGCGTGTTCTCAAGTGCGTATTGTCCCTTCCCTCTTTCTTTCATTTCACAACACTTGCAAAGAGTTAATGACATTTCTTTACCCTAAGTATTGAAATCAAAATAGGACACATTTTTTATATGGACTTATTATTACTGATACATCACAAGCCCTGTGACAAGTTTGAACCCTTTTCAAGGATTTTTAACAGTTGCGTGCATAGAAATAGTGAATAAAGAATACATGTATTGTGCAGAGTTGAATAAACAATATGAAATGTAGAAATAAACAAAAAAATCCTCTATATGTTAAATCCCTTACAGAGAATAAGCCTCTTCGTGTGGCTGTTATAGGTGGAGCACACTGCTGCATGCATAACCAAGGTATAACAATAGGGCAATGAAATTGGAATATAATAACATTTGTCACATTAGACAGACAAAAGTGTAGCTCGTAGCTTAGTTTGTAACTGTTGGTCATTTTAAAAGACTCGAACAATAAGAGACACCTGAAAATAATATTTTCCTTCTTGTTTAACCTCAACCTTTTTGTGCATTTGTTCCGTGTGAAGACACTGGAGACAGTGATTTTGAGCCTGCATGTCTTTGCTTTTGAGTCCTTTCCCTGTGACTAGTGTGATAAAACAGAACATGTTGGGCACTGACGCTCAGACATTTGACAGGATACATGAAGACAACACAAGATTTCTGATTGTTTCAGCTCCTTAAATGTGAATATTTTTATTTGTTTCTTTGCTCCATAAATCAAAGAAATCATCAAAAGTTAATCATTTTGGTTTGTGGACAAAACAAGACGATTACTCGATTAATCGAGAAAATAATCGACAGATTAATAGTTGCAGCCCTATCACAAATTAACTTGAATCTTTCCTTTTTCTTGTTTCTTGTCATACCCGGCAAAGCTCGGACTTCTCATTGGAAAAAAAAAACCCAGTCTCTCATTTGTAAATCTCCTCTTGGCTTCTTGGCTTCAGCAGTGAAGTACATCACCTACCTGCAATATTTATATACCATAATATGAATAAATGATGAAAAAGGTGAAAATTTCAGAAGGGACTTTAAACTAGAAATCTGTTCTTGCGATTTTGATACATATTATGATAAAAGGCCGGATGTGCCTGGTTTTCAGTTCTGAGTCCATACACAATCACCTGCTGCCTCCAGTGTGCGGAGACTGGCTCTCACTGACAGGGAGTTAAAAAAAATGACCCGAGGCTCGTCCCTCTGACCAGCCTCTGTCCAGAGTGTCGGTCCTCTGTCTTTACTCGCGTGGATTTTTTATTCTTCCTTTTTCTGCCTCAACATTTGCTACAAAATGCTGTGTAACTTTGACAGCTGCCCACTCACTCACACACTTTGACAGACACGTCATCCTGCAGACATTCTATCCACATGTTGACGTTTGTGCTGTGACTGAGACTTTTCTAAGAGAAGTCATAGTTTCTGCCAGTCTGCTGAGGTCTGAAATGTCATAATTCACCCATGTCCGTGACTGTGCACATGGACCATCCACAGACCACTGAGTGCAGCGCAAAGGTTGATGACCTAGTGGACTTGCTCCATGTAGGAAAATATAGCTCCGGATATCAATTTCTTTACGCCGCCATGCAAAGATGAATGGCACCAGTGATGGTTTTAAGTTGTCAGGCTTCACTGTGCAATTTAAATCCTCATAGATTGAACAATATATCACAAAACATGACAGACTGAATATATCTGACCTTTTTAATTACCCAGCAGCCTTTTTCACAAGTATGGAAAAAGCCGAGTGACATTAATTTAGAATTTCTAAACTAGTTTTAGCATTAGATTCTGCACCTGATATGTAGTGATCACTGCACAAGCTGAATGTATTGCCTATGGTTTCCCATCAAGGTAACTTTAAATATACTCAAAGGTAGTTTTGGTTTACAGTGAAGTGAGTTGGCTTCCTCCACACATGTATACCACACTTGACGCACATGGCGATAAAGACGACAACAGTGCTTCATACTGGTTAGTCAGTTAGTTAGTTAATTGTCGCCTTGGGGAAATGCGTTTTCACAGTTTCTGTACATTTGCATGTCTTTCTTTGCAAAACTCACAGCAGAAAAACATATGAAGGCGGCGTATTAGGCTTCATTGCATTTCATACTTAATTGAATCTCCTTCGTGATGGTAGGAGTTGGGAAATGATGCTTGAGTGGGTGTGTGGTGTCCTGTGATATTGCATGTGCGATGCGTATGACAGCCTTGCTGTTTTGTGTAGGTGTGGAGTCTGTAGACCATTTATTCATATATATACATATATATATATATATGTATGTTTATATACTAAGAGACAGGATCAAAAGTTACAATACAATACAGGATAAAAAAAAAGCAAGATAAAATCAAGATTTAAATAGACAAATGCTGAGTTTGGTTGATCAATCTTCTGTATGTGTAATGGCAGTAAATACCACCACCGGTAAAATGCTCTCCCCTTTGCTTGTCTCGACTGTTTTGCCATCCCATGGCACAGCAGCTATCTTTATTTTTAATGAATACAGCCAGCAGAGAGATGAGTTGCCTGATAGGTATGTTGCCTGGTAGCTGTTGCATGACAGACTTGCATGACTCCAGCTACTGGAGGTCTATAAGACTGGAATAGAATCCAGTGAGATCAGATCCACGCGCGTGGCAAGCCAGAAAAATTCCAAACCTCGTTTTAAAATGATAGAAAGCGCACACAACTCTGCAGGCAAAGAATGCACAAAATATGCATGATATTCTTTATCTCATTCTTTGTACAGTCATCACTGATTACAAAACAAGTTTCTTTGTATCGTCCATGAGGAAAAAGATAATAAATCTCACTTGATGTCAGTTAACATTTTCCTGAAGAGTTTATTATCTCTCAGTTGCTAATTTTAAGCCTTCTTCAATACAGCAGGCCATCCATTTTGTGAATTGCAGTCCCCATTTACAGTAGATGATAAAGCAGGGTATGCTTCACCGTCTCATCCAAATCTGGTCTCATCTAGTCTAAACAATCTGAATGGCACTGGCCACACACTGACGGTACAAACCAAGTTCAAGGTCCAGTGTGTAAGAAATAGTGACCTCTAATGGTAACATTGAGTTTTGCTCCTCCACTCACTTTCCATGTGCAACGATGGTTAATTCAAATGTCAAACAATTATTTTATTGTAGTAATTATGGAGTAATTATACACTCATACAAACATGGATAGCATATAGAGCAGGAATGAATGTTTTGATTGTGTCTTGTGCTAATGCTCCAACACAGATCACATCACAACTGCAATATAAATCATCCCAAATACACACTTTTAAGTTTCAAATGTTCTGAATGACGCACACTGTTGTCACATGGTACCAGCTCCCTCTCTAATCCCATAAGAGGACGTAAAAGTGGGCGGACAACCTGGTGATATTTTGTTTTTCTTTTGCCCCTACAGTGCTTTGTGGAGCCCCTCCCCCTGTGGATAATGCCTTTCTGATTGGCCGGAAGCGTTCCCATTATGACATCCACTCGGTGGTTCGCTACCAGTGTGCTGACGGCTTCCTGCAACGTCATGTGCCCACAGCCAAGTGTCGCGCCAATGGCAAGTGGGACCGACCCAAAATCATCTGCATAAAATGTGAGTTTCAACACACGCAAGACTCCACGCAGACATTAGCATTTTCTTGGTTTTTTTGCCTTCACACTGCCGCAGCTCTGAGGCTGAACCTCCAGCATTAATTGCCCTTGGGAGCTGCTGTCACCATTCAGGCTTCTCATCTTTACTCTCATTATTAATAATTGCGAGCAAAAGACAAGTGTGGTTGCAGACTAAATGAAATCCCCTGGGCTTACTTAGAATTGGTACAGTCTCCTTTCAAGTGTTTGATGTTTGAGGTAGGATTTTTTAGACAAATCTCTTATTTGCAATTTTGAATTTGCAATCACTTAAACATCCATTGAATACAAAAGCTAAGTGCTAGAAACAAAAAAAAAATTGCCAACCAAATCAAATATGACTTTTATACCCAATATTGTTTTTAATGCTTTTTGGCACATGGAACAAAACACTGTGGAAAATATTCTCATTATCACTTTTTAGGCTCGTTACAGGGCCATTGCACAAGCTATGTCTTATTATAGTGTAGCATTTAAAATCAGCAATAACATCTTTTTTATTGTGCAACTGTCTTCAAACTAATCTCCTTTGAGCCTTAAAATAAATGCAAAATGATTTTTAAAGGACCCACTCTGGCGATGACAGCATAGAGGTCAAAACTTTTCAGCATAATTTCTTGCTTCTTCAGAGATATGAAAGGTTGGTGAACATAAATATTCAACAAACTGGGCCTTATATTCATCTCACAAAGTGACAGTAATGATGAACCACTGAAATAATGTAGCTCCTGTTTAAAGTGATTAAGATTTCTTTGATTCGGACTCTTTATCTTTGGAATGATTTTGTGTGTGTGTGTGTGTGTGTGTGTGTGTGTGTGTGTAATGGCCTGGAGTTACAATGTAGTTATCATTCAATGCAGATGACAATTCTTTGTTGTCAAAATCCAGAAAGGGACAGAGCAGCCTAATTTGGCAGCAGGAACAAGCTCACACTGAGGCTGTGAGTGGGTGGCGAGCAAAGTGTGCGCCTGCCAAAAGCGCCCAGTCGAGTGATTGTGAGATGAAACAGATTCCCTCAGTGTGGAAACAGAATTCAACAAAATGAAAAACTATCCACAGAGAACACGTGGTTTTCACCTTTCTCCTTTTTTTTGATATATTTATAATATTTATATTATATTTACCTTTCTGTGTGGAGTGTGTAAGTTGTTCTCATTTCTGCAAAGTTTTGTCCATCTCATTTTTCCCCCTACACCTTGACTTTATCCTAGTGGTTAAATCTACCTCTACAAAACAGGATGCTGCCAAGTACATGACACATCATTTGATATTCTCTAATGGCTTTTATAGCAGCAGACGCGACATGTTTTAGTCATAGACTATATGCCGTTGTTTAAAGAAAACATTGTCAGCTGATACATCTCTCGCATGAGCTGTAGGTGTGAATATGCACTTGTCTGAGACATGTCAGAAAATGCATGTACCTGGTCACACCTGGGAATACTGCTGGACACGTTTATGGTGAGTTTATTGATCCCACAGAATTCAGAGTTCAGACAAGTGATAGATTTCAAAATAAGAATAGAACAAGCTATAAAGATAGAGTATAAAGTAAAGCAAAAAAGCGTTTAGATTGTGCCCTTGATTGTTTGAAGTGCCAGAAAGTCACTTCCACAGAAGCTCAGCTTCCCTGTGAGTCAATGGAGCAGTGGGCAGGGCAGACACTGACCTTCTGCAGGATAATTGGAGGAACTCTCTTAAAGGCGGAACCAGTTTTTGATTGACAGTGTAGCAGAAATATGTGTAAGAATTTATGTATTAATAACTGGGCCTGGAATGAGCTTCCTCTGTTGTATTTCCAATTTAAATAGTTAATACACAATTTTAACGTACAGTCAATTGTAAATAACTGCCAGATATTGAAGGTTATTCTCTAAAACTGGGTAAAAGCACTTATTCACAGGGCATTTTCTGGTTAAAATAAGCAAAACAAAAACGCACATTTTGAGGTTTAGGTGTTAAAGGGTTAAAGACCAGTCCAGTCAATGACCTGTCCTTGGTTGACCCCTGCTTCTCACTCAGCATCAATCAGGATTTGGCTCCTGAGACCCTCAGAGGAAAGGCAGTACAGATAAAGGGTGAATAATTAAATTGCTTTCCCTTTTGTTTATTTCACTGACTTTTTTATGCTCTGTCTGCACGACCAGCCCGGCGAGCCCACCGTTCCCGGCGCCACCACCACAAGGGCAGGAGGGAGCGCAGGAAGCACAAGAGACACGGCCACAGGGAGGGAGGTCACCACGGAGGAGAGCCAGGTCACGGCCACAACCACGTCCACTTCTGAACCAAAAAAAAAAAATGTCCTCTGTCCTTTTGTCCTCTGCTGCCAACTGCAATCTGCCTGTCTCCCTGTCACCCGCTCAACCCTCAAACACTACTTCATGACCTCACAGCTCAAAACTCTCTACCCAAACCCCCCCCACCCCCGTCCTCTGTCCCTGCACTGTCCTACGTTTAGTTCCAACCTTGACTGTCTGAGTCAGCCTGTACCACAGTCAAGTCTGAGGCCCGTCGAAGTCCAGCCTTCACTGGGACAGAAACAACTCCCTTTATACTCTTTTTACTTTCTTCTCTCATTTTTACTTTCTTGTCTTTACCTGTCTGCCGCGCACACACCACCTCTTATTTGACCCACTTTCTCTGCTTTTCAAGATCAACAATGACCTGAAATGTGGAGCTACCTGTTTTTGAGGAGAATTCAAAATCCACAGCGAACAGTCTTCAGAGAGAAGTGGTTTAGTACAAACTGTAAATAGGGACAACATCACTGAAATCATATCAAATTCAAATGAGTCAAGGAAAAATATCAGATTGTTGATTTTGAGCCTTTTGTCTGTTGGACATGTTATTTTTTACAAATGGTGTTTATTTCTGGACTCTGCTGCTTATGTTTTTTGCTCTAAACCATGAAGTTTTAAAATAGATTGATCAGAGGCAGTTGTAATTGAATTATTTGATCGTTATTGTCGTATTTTACTGTCAGTGTAACACAGTTTTTTTAGATCAGATGCTAAAACCCCAGAGGAAAATGGAAAACACCATCACATCACATCTAAAGTCCATTTCATCACATTACATTGCAAATCAGTCACTTTTCAGAATTGTAGAACAGTCATGTTAATCGAGAACATTAGATTTGAGTTTGTCTCAGTGCAGCATTTACTTTGCCCTTCTCATTATTTATGATGCTGTTTTTCCATTTATACATCGGTTTCTCCTTTATGTTGGAGTTTTGCTACTTTAATCTGATAAGAATGTGAGAGATATAGAGAGATTTTCCTTATACAGTGGCAAGTCCACATGTAGAGTCTGGATACAAAAGAAGAACTCATTCATTTGTTTGCCCCTTAAACAAGTTAGTTTCTGCAGACAGGTTAAGAAACCTTGTTTTGTACTTACATTGAACACAGAAATGGATTATTAAGCCTTTTTTAAGCCTACATCAATCACTTATGATCAACTTGTTGAAACTTTCTTTTAGCTTAGTTTTGGTCTCCACCAACATGTTGCTACAGCTGCAAATCATGATAGTAAAAGTATAATTTGGTCCAAAAAACAAACCATGAATCAGAAAAAGTTTCAGTATCTGTGTTTATACGGACACCTATAATCTGAATAATGAATTTATTTATTGTTATTCTTTTACATTAGTTGCTAAATTAGTTTTTTTCATTCATACTTGTTGCATGGCATAGTTTGATAGTTATTCACATCTACTGCCATGGACATTTCTATTGTTTCTCAGTCTTGGTCCTGGTCCCTTCTCCAACACACCTGATTCAAATGAATGGGTCGTTATTCGTTATCAGGCTTTTGCAAACCGGTTGAATCAGGTGTGTCGGAGCAGGTGAAACATCTTAAACATGCAGGCCAGTGCATCCCCAGAAACACTGCAGTATTCTGTATTAGTTTATATCCTGAGTATGGCTTTATCTGGGTTATAGTAATAGCTCTAATCTGTCTTAATCTGTCCTGTGTCAGGTGGTATTTGCACCAGCAGCCCCGTGCCGCTCATGTGGAGGATAAAGCTGTAGACTATGGATGGATGGATATTGCTGTCCAGGTAAACAAAGTCACTGGGTTGGGTGTGACTGCACAGTCGGGTGCTAAATCTTTCTGTGCTGTCGCCGCACAACGAGCAGAGACTAATGCTGTTCACTGCTTTTATCATGAATCGCAGGTGTTGTGCACAAAGGGTACGATGATAAATATGAGTCAGAAGAAATGGAGATGGTGATATATCGCTCATCTCAGTGTGTCTCTGCGAGTCTGTGTGTGTGTGTTTATGAATGAGGGTGTAATAGTGAATGGGGGCAAGGATTAAGGTTTCCCCATTTCTGGGTCAGGCCAAGTCTGGCATTACTCTCAGCGCTTCACACCTGTGCTTGCCTTCCACTGTGTGTCCTGCTTTAAAAACTTGATAGACACAAGCAGAACAAGCACTTTGCTCTGCTTTTTCCTTCCACTTTACTGCCAGGTTAAATTGCTTCTTTTTTTTTCTTTTTTTTTAAAGCCAGCACTTGAGTTGGGAGCTTCTGGGATTATATGCCAAACATTGGCTCAGCCACTTTTATTCTTTATGATTCTCCAGCTTGTTCTGCTTCTTCCTTTCACCACCTCTTTTAATGCTTTTTCTTTATCTTCCTCACTCAATTTTCTTTTTACTGTCACTGTCTTTTTACAACAGAAACACAGTGAAAGATAAGTTCAGCTGAATTAAGTTTAACAAGCTCTTTACTGCTAAAAGAATATGCTGAGTGTTTTATAAAGCCACACGAGGAGCAAAAAATCAATCCTAGCCCCATTAATTCTCTGCCTTTGTTTGTCTCCTCTCACCTTGTCAGTGACAGGACTCCTGTGCATGGAGAGGAATAGTGATCCCAACACCTCTGTATCAGTTTAATTAATCTACCGCATGCCTAATGAACAAGTTACCTTATCTTCAGAACCACAGAGTTGGGATGACAAGGGAACAGTTAGGTTGACGGACGCTCAGAGGAATGTGTAGTGTGATGGACAGGAGGCCCAGAGAGCTGTCACAGCCGTCAAACCCCCGGCGTTTCATCAGGCTGCTCTGGGCCTCTTTTGTGGGGTGGATGGATTGGATTGACCACAGGTGGATGCATGAAAGGGCAGACAGAAGCGCCTCTTGATGCCCCGAGACAGTGTAATTACAGTTGTGTAGAAGCTCAGCTTCTAACTCACAAACTTTCTAAACCGAGAGGAAACAAACAACTTTTTTAAATGAATGATTGATTTGCGCTTCTGTAGCTTGTCTTATGTTCATGTTTTCTTACCCCTGTAGATACGTTTAGTGTCTATCACTGACGTATTACACCCCTTTAGTGTCCCTGGTGGTCCCGGGTGGTACTGTTGTGTGGTCACTGTGTAGAGATATCTGAAGTGGGGGTTTTTTGTTCCTCCGTCAACAAGATATGTTTCCTTTTATGAGTTGTTTTTGTCAGTTTGCCTGTTCCACTAACTGTCACTTCCATCACTGGGGATACATACTGACAGAAGGATAACACTTTTGGTTTTATATAAACAAAAAAAAACATCCTGGCCAACAGAATAACATAGTGAAATCAAGGCTTATAGGGGACTAATAAAAATATGTATGATGTTGTTTATCTTTCACTCTTACTCATTTTCAGCATCCTAATGACAAGTTCATGCCAGAAAATGTCCATTTCCACTTTAATGAGTTTGTTTCCACCTCATTTTGTTTATTTAACAAAGATAAATACACATTTCATGAACAGATCTGTTTAGTTTGTATTGCCTCCAGGGCTATATTTGTATTTTGTGCTTATTTAAGACAAAATGCATCTCTCACTTCCGCTATTATATGCATGAGAACCTTTACATTTCAATCGAAATCCTCTTGTTGGTTTACCAGTCAAAGCTCTGATAGTTATGAGTCTTGATTTCACTTATGTCATTTTCACACCTAATAGTCCGCTAGACTTGGTAAGACTGGAGATTCGGTTCAATTTGGGCTTGTAACATTCAGCCGGTCTGAGTTTGCTTTCTCACTTTCGCACTTTAGTGAAATGAACCGAATCTGCCTCGACCGGTTGGGGTGAAAGGACAAATGGGGGGCAGAGGAGAGGTGGGGGACAGAAAGGGGGGAGAGACAGGACAAGAGGGAGGTGAGGTAGAGACTGAAGCAGATATACAACAAGTCATAAGTTTAGACAGGACAGTTCTGAATCAGTGATGATATGTTTATAGAACTTCAATGTCATTTATATAAGCAGCAGCAGAGATTGTTGATAAAGAATTATACTGATATCAACTTTAATTATAGCATAATAATAATGGTGCTGATGTGATATTAATGATAATGATCATAATAATAATAGCCTCGAAACTGGATCTGGATCCTGCAGCCTGTAAGATGAGGACAGAGAGAGAGTGAACAGGAAGGAAAGACACAAACTGGGGAGGGAAAGAACAAGGTTAATGACATGTAATAAAGTCATATTCATACCCATTAGTGTGAGAGAGTGAGTGTGAGTGCAACACAGGAATTCCTCCAGCAGTCTAGGTGCACATTCACATCTCCCCAAACGAACCGGACTTTCTGAGCAAACAAACTAGGGTTCGATTAAGAAGGTCTGGTGTGAATGCACCTTTAATCTTCACCGTGTCTTGGCCCAGCAGTGAGCGTCACAACTGACTCTTCTGATCTTTCTTGTAACCCAGCCAGAGATTCTTTTCGCTCACAGTTTCACTTTTGAGTTTAGCCGAGACGAGATTAGAGCACGGCCACGTCGCTGTGTTCTCGTCCACTCTGTTTGAGTCGCTCAGGTGGGAGCACAACTTGGTTTCATTTGTTGTACAGTATTTATTGTCAGGGAGTGTGTGTCTGGTTGAATCAGTGTGGCAGAAGTGGTGTGAACCAGTCAGAGGAAATTGAGTTTGGATCTTGCCTGTGCCTCAGCTCACAAAAAACAGTGTGAATGAGAGAATGGATAGAACGATAGAACTCACATGTGTCCAAGCATGAATTTAAACAAAGGCAATGAAACAAATTCCTTTGTTAGAATATCGACTTTACAAGTTAGGCAATTAATGCTTGTTGTTGTTGTGCATGTCCAGGGTTGTGTTGAAGTGCAGGATAAAGGGAATCTATCAGCTAAAAATTAAATTCTAATAATGTTATTTTGGTGTATAATCAGCAGGAGCTAAAGAGCGGATCACATCGACGCATTGTTAGAAAGATGTCGATAACAAAGCCCTCGTTTTCAGTTTTCATGGGCCCCATGATCTTCCCTTGTGGAGTCACAGCAGCTGTCAATGTCACACTTAAAAAGCAAAGTCAAGATCTGCTGTGTCTGTCAGATCAAACTCTCACAATTGTCCTTTGTTACCCCATGAAATCCTTATATCTTCATGAAGAGGGAGTCCTCTTTAAAGGACTCTGCCATGTAGCGCCCGCATGTTTATTTTACGATAGCTCAGAATGAACAAAGAGAGTTCATTGACATTCTCCCATACATTTGTGACTATTCATGTGGGTGCAACATGGAACTCTACTGCAAAAAGTCACTGAACCTTCAAATATTGACGAGATGGCGACAGGTGTGGTATGAAACTCAAACCCTGAGGTTCGACTTTTCGTTTTCTGTTTGAAACAGCTGCGATCTGAGCAGGCCGCTGTTCTTGGACAAAACATAAAACTAAAGGAGCAGCAGGGTCCAGCCAGTTAGTCCAGTAGTATACAAAGCATAAATAAAGATTTGGGAAAGTGAGTTTTATTTGTATAGTAAGCGTCAGCTCTGGCTGTAGAGATGTGGTGGCACAATATGACAGGCTTCATAAAGCAATTTACTTTACAAAGAAAATGATTGAATTATTTACTTATACAAGCATATTTATGGGTCGTATATTACCTTATAAGCCCTTACAAACAAAGAACACTCTTAATACAACGCAGTGTCCACAGCTGTCATGTTAACAGGCCTGCGTTGGGCTTAGTCATCAGTTAAGGTGTGATTTGTGTGAGTCAGTCAATTAATGATGCAACGACAGTTCATAGCTGAGTGTATTAGCCTGTTTATGTGTCGTCAAGGGAAATAAGTGGCAGTGATTGTCTGCACTGGTGTGAAAACATTCATCCTTGTGTGTTTAAGTTGATTTACAAACAGTGTAAGCTAAGAGTATTAGTTTTCTACATGAAGCAAATCTTGCGAGCTATTTCAGGCAGCTGGAGCCGCACTGTTCTCCTCATGTGACACTGCTGTCACTGCCAACAGCATTGCCCCACCATCATCATCATCATCCACGACTGCAGGCTCTGACAGTGTTTGTCACTCACTAATATATTGATGTAATCATGAACCAAAAAAAAAGTCATTGATTGATTGATTACAGCATGCATTGATGGTGGCCTTGTTTTGACACAACATTTATTTCAAGTTGCATTCGTTTTATCACCAACATTTGTGGCGGGAGAGTCTGAAGTCTTCTCCAGCACATCCCACACATTCTGAATGACCAGTGTGTGAATCCATGTGTGAGGATGTGTGAATCCGTTATTTTCACACATGGATTGGCCACCACAGCTGACCTCGTTTTTGAAAACCCAGACCTGAAGCAACTGAAGCGATCCCAGGTCATAACACAGGTTTGCACTGTAGACACAGAGACACAGTTTTCTGGTTAGAAAAGTAAGTCTTCAGACGTAGCAATTACCCACCAGGTGACGAACTTTAAAAAGAACTCCACTGAAGTGGTAGTCTATAGGAAAATTAGCCTACTTTTCACTACCTTTTCCTGTGGAGTTAATGGTCTGAATCCCTAGTTCCGGGCCTTTTTCAGTAGAACATGTCAGTATGTTCTGATTTAGATGGAAAATAAGACAATTAAACATGACACATATGAGTGGACACCAGTGTGATTGACAGCTGGTATCATCTAGTCGATGCTTTGAGAACTTCCACTTTTCAAGAGTTGACACGAAATACGTATATACTTTATTTTTGGCTACGCGGCGCTTATGGAGAAGTGATGACATGGTCGGAGACTTGAAACTCTAATCATACTTTGCTGCAGTGACAAACATTTGAAACCCGAGTTGTTTGTTTGACTGAACTGTTCTTTTACTGCGGGGACTGTAGGAAATTAAACGCCGCACTTGTCAGCAATGACAACCAAACTGAAGTGACAGAGGCTTTTGTCCTCAGTCACACACAGACAGACTATTGATTTCACGATTACGCTGTCTGTCTTTGGTTCCTATTAAGTCTGTCGATGGCATTGATGGCGCAGTAGCGTCGACTGACTGTTGGATATTTTCCTGACATACTGTCGTGTTTACTGCTGTTCTAACCCCTGAACAGCTGTGTATGTTCTCATGTGACCAGTTCTGTTATTCTCAGATATTTTCTGCTCCATTTGTATCATTATCTTGTTTCCATTTTCCTATCTCCAGCTCATCAGACCTTTCAAAAGTCTTTGTTTTCCTCTTGTGGATTGCGGCATCGTTCTTGAACCAGTCAATTTCTAATGAGTAGGTACACCTAGTGGTATTTGTATATCGTGTCTCTGTCTGATACTAAGTTGAGACAATTTGTCATTGTCAAGAAGAGAAAGGCTGCGTTCTGTTGGGATGGATGGATGCCTGAATGAATGGAGACACGTTACAGTGAGAGAATGAGTAATGAAAGAGACGAATGCAGAGCAGAAACCAATAACAAACACTCCTCCTCTCTCCTCTGTGATGTAAATACTCTGAAGTTGTTCTTGTTTTTTTCTAAACAATCCATTTAAACTCTGGGTGTTTGTTGCTTAGTCTCCCTGGACCATGTTCATACAGTCTGTAGATCCAAAACACATCTCCCTCTTTCTTGTGTTGTTCCTGTCTCCTTCACACACACACACACACACACACACACACAGAGAAAACGTACACCCCGGTTTTTAAACTGCTGCATCAGGAACACACAGATGCTCTCGTCACCACACACTCGGCAGGTGATAAGTTACAGTACAGACAGAAAGATGGACGTCACCTCTGCACAAACCTCTGCTTTCTCTACGCGTGTGTTTACGTCGACTGTGAGCACAAACACACTGTACCTGCGACTGAGCCCGTCTGTGGCTGTGTGAATGTGGTCCACAAGTATTTATCCATATTTACTGATGTATGTTCTTATGAATTCCAGTCCTGTCATTGTATTAAATTCTTTACAAGTGATCATTAAAGGAACCCCTGTTTGGATCCGTTATCTGGCTTCATTGGAGTGGTCATTTGTCTTCGATTCACTTAGGACTGTTTACACATCCAGTTTGTTGCACTAGGGTTTTCACACAACGCATGAGCAAATAACCAAGTAATAAATGAAAGAACACACCTGCCTTTTTGATTAGGTACACGTGTTCAACTCATTGTTAATGTAAATATTTTAACAGACTACATTTGTCAATAAGATCATTTTTGACATCGTTTGACCATCTGACCTTTGTTACTAATTTTCATCACTTCCTGTTTTATTTTGGTAACTGACATTCTTTCTCATTTCAGATTGCTTCACTTCCTGTGATTTCCCGCCACTTTTTTGATTGCATGCTCCTCCCCCAATTAGTTTCAGCTGTGGTCAATAACTGACCTCACTATTTAGCCACTGCTCACCCTTATGTTTCTGCCAGTTTGTTTTCACTAAACATCCCAGGATTCTGTGTCTGGTGCGACTGCTTAGTCTTGGACTCATACCTTTGCTGTCTTTATTTTTGGAGAGGATTAGAGGAGTTTGCCTTTGTTTGGTGTCTGTATTTGAGTCATCAGTGTGGGCTTTGCTGAGGAGTCATGTACAAAAGTGTAAAAAATGACATTTCAAGCAACAATTCTGCACCAGATACAGTCAAGCAATCACCTCTAATGTTTGTTGTTTGTATAGATGGCCACACAGACAGATGTAAGATAAGTAAAAGTATTATTTACTGGAAAAAAAAATAGAACTCCTCAGTTCCACACATCAGTTTGTGTTGAATTGTATTGATTTGTTTGTCAAGGCTTTGTTCATCATTCCAGAAAACATTTGTGTTCCGTCTCCACTATTTTAACACCCACTTTCTTCCTCTGTACAGATTTGATTATGTTTTAAGATGCTGACTTTCTACTGGAGAACAATCTATGCCTCTTTGAAGAAATCCAAATGTCCTTGGATCGGGCTGAAATATTTTCGTCCGTCTTGCCAAATATCAATACAAATGTTTTTTTTATTATCATTTTGAACAGTTTGAACAATACAAATTAAAAAAGAGTAGGAGGAAAATAAGAAGAGTTGGACAAGTGGGGAGAATCAAAAGTGAAGGAGAGGCAGAATGAGAGAGAGAGAGTTGGTGAATACATCCACTGTTATTCTGTCTAACCTGAGAGACCTTCAGTTCACCTCTGATGATGAACTTCCCCTGATGAGCTGAATCTTGAGTATCCTCTCTTATCAGAGAATGGTTTCATTTCCTCGCTGCACAGTCACCTGTGTAAAACACAACTGACTCTCTGTGTCTCCCGGCCTCCTTCTTTTCATCTCCTTTTTGATATGCGCCTCTCTTGTTTCGTTCCTATTCAGAAACGCTGGAAGATGCCACACTGCCGGGTTCTGTTTTCTGTCGACCATCAATCACACTGAATATAGCATCTCTTCCTTTACATCATCAGCCTCTGGTATTTCTTCTTTTCTGTCTTTTGTTTGCTCAGCTCAGTCAATTCCTAGAACACTTGCTCATTAAAGCTGCCTGTCATTGAGTTTCTGTAAAAGTCACAGCTTTAAATGACCTTTAACTGTTACTCAGATTTGTTCCAGACATTTGAAGTGGAACTCCAAATAATCACAAGCATGATGAGCTCCGAAATAGTTTGCTTCAAGGACCAGCATGCACTTGTGAAGGTTACAAAAACATAGCCAAGAATTGCAGAACTTTCTCATGATAACTAGTAAGGAGAGTTAAAAATGCACCACTGATGGCACAGATTTGTCCTGATCCTTGTTATACAACTTGGCTTTTGAGATGAGCAGATAAATTACGTGTGTGAAAAACACTCCTCATCATAACCTTGTTCCTGCGTCGATATCGGGCTCATCTGGCAGGCGTGGCGAATCAATGGGGATCTCTGCTCTTATCCTGCATTATCTCCTAATGACGTTGCCAAAGTTCCTGAAGATTATAAAAAGCAACAAGGGATTTACATCATCTTGGGCCACGGAGTCTTCGACTCAACCTCGGAGCCACTCGGCCTCTTTTCCTTTCAGGATTACTGTCTTTATCTTGCACATCAATTTAGGACACTGGAGGCAAAAGCATAAGCACGCACACACACACACACACACACACACATGCACACACAGCAAGCTGCTTCTTCAAATCATCATCTTTAATGCAGCCAGGTTGGTGAATCTCTTCACCCATGATTCTGCTTTTACACACCCGTCCTCATCATGGCTGCAGATGGTGCCACGTCAGCTCGCTAACAGCTCCTTTTACACTGTGTGTGTGTGTGTGTGTGTGTGTGTGTGTGTAAAGAGAGGAGCAAAGCCAGCGAAAACATCAGAGTGAGCCAGGTCTTTCATACACTGCCGCCTTCATATTCTGCTCTGCCAGCTGTGTGTAGACTGTGCACTGTTTATTTGGATGACCCCTGACTGACAGTTTTGGAAATCTGGCACTTCTAAGTGAAGGAAGGTAACTAAACTAAGTAAGTAGTAGTGTTTTTTCAAATACTGTAAGTACTTTCAGGGTACATACTGTGCTCAGTAATAGAGGTTATACGTGGAGAAGATGGTTGTGCAGTCTCATTGAGTGTAGAATGGTTGACTAACGTTTAAAGAATTACTTCCGTCATTTGTGTCGCGTATACTAGGCAGTTTTTGTGCAGCCGCGCTGTGAAGATCCCGCCCACGTTGAGGATGTACTATGGAGTTATAGAAAACAACGCGTCTAGTACCAGAACTGTATATTGGAAAAGTGCCATTAGTCTCGGGGTCTGACAGTAAATGTATGACAAATGTTCCCCGTGTTGCACCACAGAGTTCAACAAAGAGGTTGTCCTGACATGCAGAGGAAGGAGGAGAAGCCATGGACAACAAGTATGGGTCATACTATCTAGGCCACAGTCTCGTGAATACTAAAATGAGGGTCTGCAACCATCCACACATGCATAATCAATGTTACATTCCATTACTGCCAGGTTCACCTTTTATTTGGATGTCCTTGTATTCTATGAGTGATTGTATCCTGTGGTTGTACATACTGTATGTGGGACCAAGTGTCCACAGTAAGTCTTCTGCTTTGTCTCGCAGGAGCAGGAGGTGCTCGTGTACATCTGCCAAAGTATGACCCAGGCCTTAACCAAAAGACAATGTCACAGCCCACAGATCTCCATGTATATGAATGTAAGATAGTGTAAAGATTTGTCCACATCAACATAAAAGGCTGTGCCAGTTTTTCTGGTCAAGAGTTAGGGCACTTTACGCTGGCTTCCTCAGGAAAGTCACCCCGAATTCCTTCAAAGATGATTGTGCCCACAGCCCGTGAAGTGAACTGCAGGTGTTGTGAATGAGGTGAGATAAGGTTCAGCAGTGCTGTGTGCTCCAGGAGCCACTCAATTCCTTCTCTCCCCTGCAGGACCACAATAGCTGACTGACCAGCCTCCTGCTTCCCCCCAGCACTCTGCATTCTGGCAAACTTTCTTCCCATTCTCTACTTTTCCCTCTTATCTTTCTCCTTTCATTTGAGTCCCCTCACCCTGCCTCCCATGCACCTATCTCTCCTCCACACTTTCTATTCTCTCTGTTGCTGTCCCTTTCACTCTGTCCTACCTTGTGACTCTCTGTTCGTGGTGTGACTGTTTCCTCTCCTTCATCTCTTTCTAGCTTCCTAACTGAGCCGGGGACCTCAACAAGGTTTCAACAAGAGTGTATTCATTTTATGTCTGGAATAGAAATGAATTTAAAAAAAAACAACTCAGCATTAAAATCATTTTTGTGCGTGAAAACAAATAGAGTGAATGATTTCTGACTGAATTACTGGGTGCTTATTCAAAGGTGCCAGGTTTTTGGGTTGTTTTTTTAAAAAAAAAACGCTGATGGGAGTAAAGAAAGCTGAGGAAATACCGTTTTTGGGCTCTCATTAAAACCCTGGGTGCTCAGGCTGTTTAAACATCAAAACAAAACTCATCCACAAAATAAGCACAAGCAAAATAAATAAGCCACAGACAAAGGGCCACACATTTTAAACGTAAACGGGATTTATAATAACAGCGAGTGCTTATGAGCAATATTCTTAATTTGCTGTAAAACTTGTTATTGGGGGCTCTTAAACAAACTCATCTACAACCTGCAACCTAGAGGATATACACACACAACAATCGTGGGTGTCGTCCAATTTTAGAGATAGGGTTAGGTTTTTAGGTTTTTATATATATGTATATGTAAACATATATATATATACACATATATATATATATCTATATATATATAGGTATATATATAGATATATATATAAATTATAGTTTTTCTTAGGTGAATTAGACAGATTATCTGGCCAAATTATCCTGTAATGTGAGGGAACGCATCAGTCTTCCCCGATTTCAAATTCAAATTTGATTAAATTTCAACGTATTAAACATGTTTGATATTTACGACGTGAAGCAGAATCCCAAAAATAACCAATGAGAGCAAGTTGAGCGGGTATCGGACGTTGCAGACTTGTACTTGGAACCGTAACTTGTACAAGTCCATGGTGATCCAGATCTGATCACAGAAACCACATTCACAGGTGTTGTGAGGACACATGGTTGCATGAATGCCATCCGTCCTCAGGATGGAGTAAAGGCCGCCAATTTCACAGTATTTACACCACAATATTTATATCCGAAGGGTTAAAATCTTATCTCATGTTACAACACGAGTAGAGCTTTGAGTCGGTGTATATGTGAATAAATAGTGGGGTTGCCAGATCCAGTCATGTGTGTTTAATGCCAGGTTTGAACAGCCGTACAAAATTCTCATGGACTGAGGTTAATACCAGGTGTGAATGGGGGGTAATGAGTTTAAGCTTCTACCTTCAAACATATGGTTCCCACTTCCTGGTTTGCCTTGCTACATCATTATATTGTTAGTAGTCTGTCTTCATCAACTGGAACCACTGGAACAAAGCCTCTCCTTGTTGTGTTCTTGTTAGTTTCTGTACTTTGAGTCTTATTCCATCAACCTGCCAACAGGGACGACATCGTTAATGGCTACAATCAGGCACGTTGTTGCTCATTAATGTGTAATATAAAAAAAAAAGTGCAACACACAAACAAACAACATTCCCACACAAATGGTCTGAGCAGTTTCATTAACCTCCCACTGTTCTCCGTCAACACAAACTACGGATGTCGTGAGTGCGACAGATCACAGATGGAAGATGGACAGAGGTGAAGAAAAAGCACACTTTTATTTACAGGCACCTATGGAAGACTAAGCAAACGCTGCTTTCCATTACCCCCACAGTGCACTTCTCCATTAGATGGTTAACACTTTCAATTACCGCCACACTGCTGCCTGTTTGCTCTGCCCCGCACTCTGGGGGAAAGCTCTCACAATATGGCCAATTACCCACATCTCCACAAACCAAGAGCTTTCAAAGCATAATATGTATCAGCGTGCTCCAGCCAAATTACACACACAACACATAAAGCATTAAGGGAGATTGTGAGGGGAGATAGGGTTATTTAAGAAGCTATTTCCCATAGGCTGGTGCTGTATTGCATATTATTATGCGTTCTTTCATAGCAATGTTGAGGTCTGATGGAAAGTTCAACTTAATCCCTGTGAGCATAATCTCCACACACTGCATTATTCCCTGTTCAAGCAAACATATGTCAACAAATGAATCCTGTCCTGAGACATTTGTAAACATGGATGCACAGAGGATTTTTCTACTTTTCTAATCTTAATGATGATGTTCTTTGTTGTAAAGTTCACGGTGGAGACGTGGTTTTTTATTTTTTTGATTTATTTACTTATAAGTGTGAGTGAACAATTTCCCCGTGTAAATGTTAATATTTTTTTGGTTTATTCTCTCTTCTCTGACAGTAGATTAAACATCATTTGTCTGGTTATATTAACTGTGTGTGTGTGTGTGTGTGTGCAGGTTTTCTTCGATTTCTTATCACACGTTTCTGTGACTAGTTCCCTGACCTCTGTCCTAGGATGATAAATGAGAGGCAAGCAAGAGCCAACGTCGTCCTATTCTTTTGAATTTATTGTTTAGAAGTACTCTGTTGTTATGGGGTCACCTAATTTAATTCTGTTCTCATAAGAACAGGTGATGAAAGTGTTCAATTACATTTCCTTCTGTGTGCCTGTCTTTGCACCATCCATTTTCTTGTCTGTCTTTTCTCTCTGCCGCCGTTATATCAAATGTTTATCTTGTCACGGAATAAAAAACGTTTGAAAAAGCTTTAATCAAGGCCATTACCTCTGTTATTTTTCTGTCTCGTGAAGATTTTCCGCTGCGTGCCCTGTTGATCTCGCCATCTGTCGGATGAGTTGATTTCTTCAAGCGTTCACTAGGTCCAACATGTAGCTACTATTGCCATTCATATTTTTGTCAGATCAGAGAAGAGATAAATGCTTTTATTGACACATTCAATTCCATTCCGTTTGTAATGGACACATGTACAGACACACATGGAGTCTGAGTTGACTGTCAAGAGCTGGACTATATCTCTGAGTGTTACCGGATGCTGAAACATGTTTTCTTTGGCAAATGTCATAACAAAAAAAATAAAAATTGGAAATTAAATGTATGATGATAATGGGGGCGGGACTAGTTAAGCTTTGCTTCTCCCGCTTTTCCCTTTCGGTTATGTATATTGTGTGAACTGCACTGTTATGTGATGAGTGATCTAAATGTCATGACCGAAATAAATAAATAAATAAATGTCACACTAAGCAAAAATGCACATAGAATACAATTCATCACTGACAGGAATCTGAATCTATTGTCCTAAATTGGAAACAATAATAATTTATTATAATAATTATAATAAATATAAATAAATCATTTATAAAAACATTTTGTTATAACAGAGAAAACCTGCAACTAAGGATTGTTAGTTCAGTACTTCCAGCATGACCGGAGCAGCGACTCCATCTGACGTAGTCACTGAAATATGGCTGAAGAAGTTATGATGCAGCTCACGATCCCCGGCTTTCAGCGGTGCTGTCAATAAATACACCAGAATATCCTGTTAAATATTGAGATTTTAGAAATGTCCATAGTAAATGTTGGAGATTAACACACGGTTTCAGGATTTTTAAGTCTTTTTAACTGATTTACGGTTTGGAATTGTTCAGTTTGATTCATTTTCACATAAACCTGAGGGTTAGCCAATGTATTCCAGCGTGTCCTCAACTGGCAAACCAGATGTGTCTTCTTCTCTCCTTGTATGCTGTTGTAAGAGTATAGGTTGATTCATGGAGGTTCTGCAAAGGTTACACAAAAGCATACTGCACACAGACCTGTCTCAGTGTTTGCCAAAGCGCTGATAGTCATCCTGGAGGTATCGGCTGCTATTTATGCAGCTCAGTAGCTACTAAATGCTAGACAAAGTGAATTTCAAATGTTAACATCACAATCCAGAGCACATAAAAAAAACATCTAAATTACTTCAGCGCTGAAATCCGGAATACATAACTCACTGTAAAATATAAATGTCACCGTGCATCAAGCAAGACTTATTATGCTTATTAATTTAGTGGCTGTGACTGAAAATTCGCACAGTAGCGCAGACTAAAAGGGCTGGTGGAAACACTTCGGAAATCATTAAAATCATCAACTTTGATCGTCTACGTCACACAAAGGTCAGAGCATCTCTTCTCTCTGGAAAACCACAGGGAAGAGCTTTTCCTCAGGTTTGTCACTCACAACAATGGTTTTATTACATTGGACTGGCCGTGAACTTCACTTTGGTTACATGCTGTTGGTTGCTATGACGATAGCAGTGTTGGCTCTGTTGTGTTGGCGTAATACCAACTCACTCATACTCATAAGCTTGGTGCACTCCTCAGCAGCTTCCCCTCACTGGCAAACACTGAAATATATGAGACAGTGTGAAGCACATACAGTAATGTACACTCCAGACTTGAAACATTCATCATTGAACAAGTGTGACTTCGACCAACACATTGACTCCAGACTGCAGAAGGAGCTCAAGCAGGAGCACTGTTTGCTTTCAGAGATAAATATCTTCTCGCTACGTGGACTTACTGCAAATCAGCATGATGATGAGTTGCTTTACTACATTACATAAATGTGATTATGACCCTGCACCCTGCCAATCTGTATGTGCAGTATGTGCAGTGTGTAAGATTTGGCAGAAACTAAATACATAATTACCCATGACCATGTATGTTAGCTGTTAATTGCTTTAAAATAATAGTTTAGTTTTGTTGCCTTACACTAAGGATTTTTTTATGTACTTTAGGAAAGGGCCTTGCTTTATGGAGACCACCATCTTGTGTCGCAATGTTTCTACAGGAGCCCAAATGGACAAACCACCCAGAGTGGGGGGGGGGTCCTTCAATACAGCATATAGCAATCTCGTCACCACCTAAGATCAGGTGACAGTTCTGAAGATAAACGCTGAAACAAGATAAAGGAAAACGTACTGTTGTCTACAAAGAACCAAAAAAACGCACCAGAAGACATAATGAACATGCACAATATAATATACCAATAGGATACACAGTAGTATACACAGTAGTATACACGGTAGTATACACACTTTTCCACTATACAGTACTAGCACTACTCGGCTCGGCACGGCTTACTCCATATTACCTCCTCAGCGCGGGTGGGTTCGCCATAGCGCGACTGCACGAAACTGTTGTGACGTTGTTTTATACACGACACAAACACACTAAGTAGTGTCGAGCAAAGCAGTTCCTTAGAATCTGTTTTTAAAAAGGTTAGTTCAGTACTTCCTGCATGACCGAAGCGCAGTCACTGAAATATTCACTGAAATATTCCATTGACGACACTGTCACTGGAATATTTCAGTGAATATTTCAGAGACGACACAGTGTGAACAATCAGCAGCCGACTGTCTGCTGACGTCACATTTTAGTATCGTCTCAGCTCACTTGGAAGCTCACCAGAGCAGGTACTACAAAAGCACCGGGCACCAGGTACTTTCACTAATGTTAAAGCAAAAAAAAACCAAGCAGAGTCGAGCCATGCCGAGCCAAGTCATGCTATAAATGTATAGTGGAAAAGCGCCATTAGTTAGTTCACCATTCTAAACCAGACAGTTGACTTTACTACTTCCTCAACTGCCAAGGTTCCTATTTATTATTAAGCTTTGTGAAGATTTGCCATGACATTTAGTGCAGATCTTGACAATTCCCAAAGGAAATATCCAGCTGACTTTGGCACTGTTACTGTTTTGTGGCTTGCCATGAATTTCAGTCACTGTGCACATGTTGACATTCTGCTACACTGCTAATATTGCAAAGAGACTGCCATGTTTCAGGGTTTTTGCAACGACTGGTTTCACTCCATTTTATTTACATGCACATAAACAGTCGGGGTCTGTGTTTGAGCAGTTTGAGGAGGTTAAACTCAGTAAAGTCAGGATTGATCTCGGACCCTGCTGATGTGCTTTGATGACACTAAATCTCCAATTATATCCCGTGCTGGTTAGCCACACACCTTGGGTGGATTGTGCTTGCTGCCAGTGTTAGTGTGTGTGAATGAGGCGTATTGTAGTGTGCTTTGGATAATACCCTATAGAAATGTATTCTATTCTTATACAAGGAACCAGTGAAGCTTTCAATAATCAGAAATGAAAAGTTCACTCAAATGTTAAAAACAACTATTTCAAGATGTTATTGATTTATCATTTTATTTATTTCCCCAGAACATTCTATTGTGACAAACATTCTCTGAGATAAGGTAACATTTATAGTGCAGTTGGTGATCCAAGTAGCTCAGAAGTGCAGCATAATGAGGTAAATAGCATTTGCTTTAGCTTTGCATTTTTGCTAATTCAGCCCTGGTGACTACGCTCTAATACATGCTCGCTAAAGTTCAAGCTAAAATGCTGTACTAAAATGTAGTCCTATGCAGTTAAAGTGCAAATATTTGAAGAGCTAGTGCAATATTTACTGCTTGGCTTGTGCAGCTCTGATGATAATGAGATTGCCAGGTCTTAGTTAATGAGAAACATGAGTCACAATTGTGCCAGAGGGTTGCAAGCCAAGCATGGTTTCCGTTGCAGGCAATTGCACTTTCTACAATCAAAACCCTACCACAGTATCTTGGATTTTTTTTATTTTTTTTGTATGGTGAAGCAGATCATCTCATCTCACCAGCTAATTAATCCTTTCACCCTGGCACTGAGATTCTAGCTCTGACTGAGGCTCAGTGCTCACACACACATTTAAACATGTAAACAAGGGTTTAACGGCAGACTCTCTGATTTGATGTATGTCTGATTGATGATCAAGCTGCTGTTTAATCTAACACTTTCCTGATGACAGATTAGCTAACATACTCCTTAAGATGATTGACTGGCTTTAGACAAAATGGAAAATCACCCTAGGCGACAGTTACAGCAAAATCTAAAATCTTCCCCCCCCCCCGCACTCAGTCTTTCCACTTTAAATCACTCGCGTGGCATTCATGGGGATGTTGTTGCTGCTCTTGCTCTTTGTCAAGCTTTCTGCAGGGCTTCTCTTCATGTCAGTGCCTCCTTCTCTTTCGTCCTTATTCTTGAGGAAACAGTAGACCCCGTAGAGGCGGAACTTTTTATCGGGGAAGCCCAGGTGTCGCACGCCTGGCTGGGATCCTCCGCAGCGAGAGCGGGGGTTTACTATGGGGTAACGGATGCTGCCGTCCTCCAGCCAACCGGCTTCACAGCGGTCCAGGAGCTGGAATTTCCACGCTGCATACAGCTGACCCACTTTGGCCACCACAGAACCGTCTCGGATGCAGGCCTTCGTGGCCTCAGCGTAGTTCACCTTCTTGAAGCGTTTGAGGAAGTACACTTTGCCTGATGGGGATACAGTGGCAAAGGAGAGGAGAGGAGGTGCGGTTTGTTATGAGAACAAGTGAAACGGGTGAAAGAAAACAAAGCAAGCCCACTGTTCAGGAGGGCAAAATCAAAGAAAGAGAGAGAAGAGAGTGAAGGAAGCCACAGAGACGGGCTGAGCCCTGAGGGTGGATATTCTCTGTTGTACTTGGCAATCACATTGTGTTCAGAATATCATTCAAAAATCTGTATTGGAAGCTGCTCAAAATCGAAAGCCAATAGTCTTTTTGTGGACGGCACTCGACATCAGTCTTAAAGCTGTAGTGTGTAACTGTCACACAATACTATCAGACCTGACTGAGCGTTTATGTGAGGGCAACAAGCGTTTATCCTGTCAAACTTCTGAACCACCGAGTGTTTTAAGAAGTGGAATTTACTTGTGAATCAACCTGTTTGCGGCCATCATGCTTTACTTGCACAATGTTGTTTTTTTAATAATTCTGGCTGTGTTTATGCATTAGTCATGAATTCTGGCAAGATTGTGTATTTTTATTTGATCTTAAATACACTGTGTACAAACAAGTGTTACACTCGTACTGTTAAGCGCGAAAAATGTGCCATTGAAACACATTCAAACTTTGATTTTTTTTTTATCTCAATTTCCATTAAAGCATAATACATGCATTTTATTATATCTGGGTGTTAATCTGGGCTTTTGCCTTAGAATTGATCATCTTTACATTTCTCCACCAGATGACATAATTTTGGCCATATTATGCATAATAAACATGCTATTTCCATTAGATGGGACTGTCACGTCAAGGGTTGCTGCTAATCATTGACAGGCTGTAATAATTCAACACAGAAAAATGACTCTGCATGTAGTATATTGAAAAAAAACTTTAAAAAGCTTGTTTTTGTGCTCAGCGGTACGAGTGTGACCCGGCTCTTCAGGCTGCATCTCCTCAGAAAGAACTAAAGGAAGAAGACTTCTCAGAATAACTGCTATCATGGAAATTGTGTCCACAACTTCAGTGTTGCACTTGGCTCAGCTATTGATTTAGTGTTTATTTATGTGGCTGGTGGTTATTAGAGGGGCAGAATATATTCTCATATTTCCCCAGGGGACGGGAAACAACACTGGTCATGACCACAGACTGTCAACTAAAGTTAACACACAAGATAAGCCAAGAGCAATCATTTCACGTCATTTTTTTGTCACAGAGGAAGGTCTTTCTTTGTTTTTGTGTGCTAAAAGTTAGGAGAAAACCCCAGAAGTGACACTCAGCACACCCCATTTACACTATAGCCAGCAGCAGGTTGACATTATCCACCTGCAGTTATTTCTAAAGCTCACTCATTAACATAATTACATATGATTTTTTGATCATGTGACCCTGCAGCTGGCATGTGTGACAGAGGCATGCACACACTCTCTTTGGGAATGTTCTGTATATCAAGCAACTGGAAGATGAAAAGCAATGGATGGCATCCAGTGGACACGGTGGCCCTAGCAGTGCTGAATCAAAGCTTGATCTAAATCCAATGGCCTTAGGCCTGTGAGCTCAAAAGCTGACAATAGTGGCACATGCCTCATGTTCCCAAGATCCAACACTCATGATACATCCTCTCCCTACACAGTATCACAACACTCCACCTCTGCTGGTGTCAAGTTCTCTTCCAAACACAGATGCAGGATAGTGGCTGGATGTTATGATCATGTAAAAGGTGTGTCTGATTGTCAGATACACACACACACAACTGTGGCCTCCAACCCACAGTATCTCTGATCTCACCATTCAGCTTGGATGTGAAACAGAAACCATCATAGCGTTCGTCCTCCTTATGCCTGTAGCCATAGTTACGAACACCAGCTGGGGTGTCCTTGCGGCCACACTCGTCTCTGGGATGAGAGATGGGGTACTGGACTGAGCCGTCCTCCAGCCACCCAGCATTACACCAGTCTAGTCCCTCCAGCCAGGCCTGTAGAAGCAGATAATTGAGGCTAGTGGGCCATACTGAAGGATTAAAGACATTATTAGGTGGAGAAAGAATACAGTTTATCTCTTTTGACATAACTCCACTACTATGGACTATTTTGGATGTTAGGATGAACCTGCAGTTAAGTTTTTGGTCTTATCATATGCATATTTCAAATTTCTTATTCCTGATTTCAGACTTCCTGCTGCTGTAAAAGTGTTTATTACTAAGTGCATTATTAGATCCACATATGTAGGCCAATAAATGAATGTACAATAACTCCACATGAAGCCGTGGTTATGATATTGGATTTGTACCCTGACTGCAGGGACAGATTGAGTTTACCTTGTGCAGTTGAGAGTGTGAGGCCAGAATGGCGTCCTGCTGTTTGCAGGCATCCTCAGCCTGGTGGTAGTTGAGCTTATAGCGCCCCTCACGGGGGTAATAAGGAAACACCACCCCTGCAATTGACAGAAACAAGGTTATTGTTGAACATGAGGCTGTAAAACTGTGAGTATGGCAACATTGTTTCAACTAAATCTCCAGCGGGATTTAAAGCCCGACCTTCTAGATCAAGGTTCACAAATCCTGTGTCGTCTTCCATGTCATTAGTGACTTCACATTCATAGCGTCCGTAATCCTCCAGAGTGACGTTTTGGATGATGACTGAGGCATCGCCTGGTCCTCCCTGCTCCAGAAACACACGGCCTCGGTAAGGGCCAAACACTCGCTGCTGCCTGGAGACGTTTGACACAGGTTTAGGTTTCATTCCGTTGCAAGAGCACAATGATTCATTATAAGCTTCTTATTGATAAATCATGCTGTTGGTGTGAGGAACAGCAAACTCTGTTCAAAACCATAAATACAAACTGACTGACTGAACAATGCAGTCACAGAATTTACCTTCCAAGTGCTACAAAGACGTCCTCAAACTGCAGTGCATCTGTCACTTTGGTCCATTTAATGCGTATGCGAGCGGGGTCAGTGTTTTCTGGCTCGTGATGGAATCTGCACGGCAGAGTGATGGAGCCACCGCGATGTGTAATCACTTTACCAGGAGCTGTTTGCACAATGACCGCCCCACTGTCATCCTCTGTGTGAGGGAGGAAGAAAAACACAAGGGATTTGCAGGATGATATAATTATATTATTCATTTCTTTGTCTGATTTGTTTTTCATTTGTTTGTCCCTTCATTCATTTAGCGGTCTATTAGTTGTTGGAGCAGGTGGGTGAGTGTTGGGTTGGTGTTTAAGTGGCTAGCTGGTTTGTTTTTCCGTTCAAATATACTTCCATCTGTCCGTTTGTTCTGACCTTTAAGGCATGTTGTCATTACCCGGTCACTGTTATGAGCAGAATTCAACATTTTGAATAGTGGTGCATATGAGTGAATGCCTAGGGGATTTTCATATCCATACAAATGATGCACAGTCCAGTCCTTTCAGTGCTGTTTGCAATCATCAACAACACTGCCAGTGTTTGTAATTGATATTCTAATCATAAAATCCGATCTTTGAATCTCTTTGTGAGGGATATCACAGCAGGGCACTGGCAAAATTGAATCAGCATCATGTCACAAAGCCTATGCTGTCACTTTTGTGCCTCAACATTCAGCATATTAACTGGACATTTTTTTTTCATCAAAGGTTTCAGTTCAGACTCGCTTCTGTCCAGATCTTTCAAAATCTGTGTGTGTGTGTGTGTGTGTGTGTGTGTGTGTGTGTGTGTGTGTGTGTTCCCTGGCAACTGAGCAGTATGTGCATGACAAGTGTGGTGAAAACATTTCAAACATTTAATGAGCAGCTGCAAGAGGTTTTCTGCTATGTTGTGACCAGATAAAGGCACCTACAATTATTCATGCCAGCCAGCAATTAGTACTGTCACTGCTCCCTGCTCTCTGCAAAGTTGTTTATCACCAGCAGTGACGAAAGCATCAAGTGGTGTTTGATCAAAACTTTCAGCACATTATTTCCCAACATTGGACAGGGAACACACAAAGAACCCCGTGGTACTGTTCCATTAGGGAATTCACAGACCTGATGCAGCAGGGGCAGTTAAAATCCCAAAGGTCACTGCACTATTGTGCAAAAAAACACAAACGCATCAAGATTAGTTTGCCTCTGTACCTGATAGATATTTAAAGTGACAATTCTGGTCCTGGTGACCAGCTGTCAGGACACACCCTGCATGTTTTAGATGTTTCTCTGCTCCATCACACCTAACGACCCGTTTATTTGAACCAGGTGTGTCGGAGCAAGGAAAGATATAAAACATGCAGAGCAGTGAGTCACGAGGACCAGGATTGAGAAACGCTGCTTTACAGATTTAAAGCCTTGTTATTCAGACATGTTGGACTGAGGGCAGACTGGCTGCTACACTGACTATTGTCTTTTGAAGGACTTGAGGTGGATTCACAAGAAAGGACATGATTAAGCTGGCTGGTGAGCATGCTTACTTAAGTGGATAACTTTGCAAAGGAACACAGAGATGTCTTTGAATGTTTTTTTTTATGTTCATATTTATTTTTAAATGGTGTAAACCACATATGGTTTATATATTAGGATATTAGGATTGATTTTAAAATTCTCTTTGTTTTTAAAACATTGAATGGGCTGAACTGGCTGAACTGCTGCACCTACACAGTCCAGTCAGAGTGCTTAGGTCGGCTAACCAGCAGCTTTTAGAAGTCCAAAAAACAAAGTTAAAGACCAGAGGTGACCGAGGGTTAGATGTGCCCAGACTGTTGAGCATTTTAAATCCTCTTTAAAAACCTACTATTACTCCATGGCATTTAACACAGGTTGAGTTGGACTCCCATTGTTTTTGTTTGTTTGTTTTGCTTCTTATATGTTTTTACTATGCTCTGTGTCATTTTTAAATGTTTCATGTTTTCATACTTTCTATTTTTACTTTTATTTTGTTATTTGGCGTCATTCTGTACCACACTTTGGTCAAACTCGGTTGTTGTACTTATGCTATAGATGTAACCATCTCCTTTCTGTCATCTATTATCTTGTTTTCCACTTTTTGTATTACACTTCCCCAAGTTTTCATTGTTGAATTGTCCAAACTGGAACTGTTGTCAAGGCAACACCATAACCTGAAGTTCAAAGGACACCGTGACTTCATGAACTTGCATGTTCATAGCAACAATAATGACTTTGATGAATAGAGGAAGTCAGTAATGCAACATTATGCAAAACGCTGTAAAATACCAATGAAGTTTTTAGGTTTAGCTATATCCAGCTTGCATGCCACAAGAGACAGAATTAACAACACAGTATTATGAGACCAAAACTGACAGACAGGATTTAAACTCACATAATCTGAGGAAATGGACTCAATGGGGAAAACAGATACTAGGACAGAGGACAGTGATTTATTCACTGACAAGCTTGTCTTAGACATCATCAAGCAGACTGTGGTGGATATCGAGGACCTAAAGATGTCACTCTATATGTGGGATGCACAGGAACTTCATATGTATGGGGATCATGGGGATGAATTCAAACTTGGTCTGATCACAAAGGGGAAGGCAGAAGAATATCTGGAGATGTTTTTTAATTTGCAACTAAAGTCTACCAAATCTTTTTGGGGGACCCAGGATCTCCCTCCAGCTTTGTCAGAGGAAGAGGGACAGGACAAAGATGTCATGATTCCTAAGACAAGGTCATCCTCCAACTGCTCTACTGGATCTTCCCCTGCTTCCTCCTCATCTTCTTCTGCCAGCTATGATGAACATAGCAAAAACATTGTAATCCCTGCAACATCATCCTCCAAATGTTCCACCTTTGAGGTGACCCACTGTCTCTCTCCAACTATGACAGAAAATGAGGAAACCCACAGACTAGCTCCAACTTCCACTGCAGGATTAACAGAGGCCACCCAACACAGTATCTATCCACCTCTGGTGGGTGAGGATTTGAGGGTATTCACTCACCACATTACCCAATCTTTTAAAATGTTAGGGGAACAGGGAGAGAACAATGACTGCAAAAAGGTGATGACCCCTGAATCACAGGAGAGGATCTTTGAGGAAACCTGCAGTGTCTGTCCAGCTTTGTTAGAAATCAAGGACAACCACAATCTCTCCCCAGCTTTGTCAAAGACAGAGGGCCATGAAGAAGACAGTAGAAATATACCAATTCCTGAAGTAAGGTCATCATCAAAATGTTCAAATAAATCAGAGGACACTTCTTCCCCTTTACCAACGGTTATAGCAGTGTCTGAAATGGAAGGCAGTTGCTCTATGGCCATTGAGGAGACCAAGACCTGCAGTCTCTTTCCATCTTCATCAGTCAAGTCTCCAGCTTTGTTGAAGCAAGGAGAACATGATGAAGAAAATATGATGATCTCTGCAACAATATCATCCCCCGAGTGCTACACCAATTCAGAGAAAGAGATCGAAACAGCTTTCCCTGCATCTACTACTCCAATGTTCAACCCTGAGATGGAAGACATTTGCTCTCAGGCCTTTGAGGAGACCAAGACCTGCAGTCTGTTTCCAACTGCATCTGAGAATGAGGAGACCCACAGTTACCCTCCAGCAATGTCAGATAAAGTGGGACACGACAAAGACAGCAAACACGTTATGATCCCTGACACAAGATCATCCTCCAAGTGCTCTGCCTGGTCAGAGTTGAAGAAGAAAACAGCTTCCCCTGCATCCTCTCTAGCAGTGTTCACCCCCAAGATGGCAGACAGGTGGTCTCAGGACTTTGAGCAGACTGACACGTGCAGTCTCTTTCCACGTTTATCAGAGAATGAGAAGACCCTCAGTCTTTCCTCAGCTTTTCCTGATAAAGGAAAACATGAAGAATGCACAAAAAAAGGCATGAACCCTGGAAGACGATCATCACCCAACTGCTTCACCAGATTCCAGATGAGGGGGAAAATGTTTTCGCCTGCTTCCTCTTTGCCAACTACTACAGCAGTGTCCACCTCTGAGTGGAGAGACAAATGCCATCAGGCATTTAAGGAAACCCGCATTCTGTCTCCACCTTTGTCACAGAAAGAGGGTCATAAAGGAGACAGCAAAAACATCATGATTCCTGAGAAAAGTACGTTATCAAAACGCTCTAATATATCAGAAGTGAGCAGGAACACTTGTTCCCCTTTACCAACCATTACAGCAGCGTTGAAAATGGAAGAAAGTTCCTCTCAGGATTTTGAGGAGACTGTGACTTGCAAACCCTTCCCAGCTTTATCTGAAAATGAGGAGGCCCTTACTCTCCCTCCAGGTTTGTTAGAAAAGGGCGGACATGAGCAAGAAGACACCAAAGAACGTATGACACATGTGACACGATCATCATCAATCTGCTCCACCAGATCACTGGTGGGGGGGGAAACGTCTTCACCTACTTCTTCTTTATCAATTTGTACAGCAATGTCCACACTTGAACCGGCAGACAGTTACTTTCAGGTGTCTAAGGAAACCTGTAGTCTCTCTCCACCTTTGTCAGAACAAAAGGGACATGAAGGAGACAACAAAAGCGTCCCCAAGACACGTACATCATCAAAATGCTCCACCACATCAGAGGCTTGGAGGAACACTCCTTCCCCTTTGCCAACTGTCGCAGCTTTGTCAGAGAAAGGGGGAGATGATGAAGACAGCCCCAACAGCATGATCCCTACGTCTAGATTGTGTTCCATTGGGTCAGATATGATGGGGGAAACTGTTTTCCCTGCTTCCTCTTCACGTACAGCATTGTCCACCCCTGAGATGTCAAAGGGTTCCTCTCAGGCCTTTGAGGGGACCCAAAAACTATCTCCTGCTTATTCAAAATTAGAGGGACATCAAGAAGACAGCAAAAATGACACAAGACCATCCTCAAGATCCCCGACTAAATCCATAATGGGCATAAAAATTGATTCCTCTGATTCCTCCATAAGTTCCGCTGCATCTTTAACAGAGGCCACTCTATGCAGCATCTCTCCAGCTATGGTGAATGACAATCTGAGAATATATACTCACCGTCTTGCCAGATGTTTTAAAATGTTACAGAAACAAGGAGATAAAGATCGGAAAAAACTCCGGTCACCTGAGACACCATCATCTCCTATGCCTAATGCCTCTTTGCCAACCACTACAGCGGTGACCATCCCAAAGTTGGCAGACATTTGCCTTCAGGCTTTTGAAGAAACCTGCAATCTCACTTCAGCTTTGTTAGAGAGCAAAGACACCCACAGTCGCTCGCCTGCTTTGTCTGAGAAAGAGGGAAATGACGAAGACAGCAAGAACATTAGCATTCCTGAGACAAGGTCATCATCAAAATGCTCAACTAGATCAGAGGTGAGGAAGAAAACAGCTTCCCGTCCATCCTCTACAACTGAATTCACCCCTGATATTGCAGACAGTTGCACTCAGGCCTTAAAGGAGAATGACACTTGCAGTCTCTTTACAGCTTTATCAAAGAATGAAGAGACCCTCAGTCTCACTCCAGCTTTATCAGAAATGTATACATATGATGAAGATGGCAAAAAAACCATAAGCCCTGTAACACAATCATCTCACTGCTCACCAAAATCACAGTTGAGGGGGAAAACATCTTCCCCTGCTTCCTCTTTGCAAACCACTACAGCAGTGTCCACCCCTGAGCTGGCAGACAGTTGCAGACAGGAAACGGGCAGTCTCTCTCAACACTTGTCAGAGAGACAGGAATCTGACGGAGACAGTAAAAACATCATGATTCCTGAGACAAGTACGTCATCTAAGTGTTCCACCAAAACAGAGGTGAATACAAAATCAGCTTTTCTTGCATCCACTTCTCCTACTTCTACAGCTGTGTTCACTACCAAGACGGCAGACAGTTGCTTTCAGGCCCTTGAGGAGACTCAGAACTGCAGTCTCTTTCTAGCTATATCCGAGAACAATAAGACCTACAGTCACTCTCCAGCTTTGTCAGAGAAAGGGCGACTTGATGAAGACAGCTCCACCATCATGATCTCAAGGTCATCCTCCAAGTGCTCCACCAGGTCAGATGTCAGACAGAAAAAGGTTTTCCCTGCTTCTTCCTCTCTTACAGAATTGTTCACCCCCGAGATGGCAAAGAGTTGCTCTCAGACCTTTGAGGAGACGCACAGTCTCTCTTCAGTGATGGCAGAAAATGGTGGGACCCTCAGACTGTCTCCAGCTTTATCAGAATTAGAGGGACATGAAGACAACAGAAAAACTGTCATGGTCCCTGACACATCCTCTAGCTCCTCCACTCGATCGGAAATTAGTATAAAAAATGATTCCTCTGATTCTTCCTTAAGTTCCACTGCAGAACTAACAGAGGCCACCCTACGTAACATTTCCCCATCTATGGTGGATGAGGATCTGAGGAGATACACTCACCGTCTTGCCCAGTGTTTTAAAATGTTACAGAAACGAGGAGATAAAAACAGCAAAAAGGTCAGTTCTCCTGAGACACGATCATCTCCCACCTGCTCTAATCGAGCAAGGGTGTGGGGAAAAACAGCTCTCCCTAACTCCTCTTTGCCAATCTCTGCAAAAGCGCCCACCTCTGAGCTAGCTGACAGTTTCCTTCAGGCCTTTGAGGAAACATGCAATCTCTTTCCAGCTTTGTTAAGGATAAAAGAGACTCACAGTCTCACGCCAACTTTGTTAGAGAAAGAGGAACATAAGAGAGACAGCAAAAACATCACGATTCCTCCAACAAGGACTTCATCAAAACACTGCTCAGAGGTGAGCAGGAACACACCTTCCCCTTTACCAACCATTATAGCGGTGTCTGATATGGAAGACAGTTGTTCTCAGGCCTCCTGTTTTACTCCAGCGAAATCAGCTACCTCAAGCTCAACTACCTCCTCAACAGTGTCCAACCCTAAGACGGTACACAGTTGCTCTCAGGCCTTTGAGGAAAGCAGCAGTCTCTCTCCAGCTACACTAGAGAGAGAGGGACATGGTAAAGACAGCAAAATCGTCTTGTCTGGCACGGACCCATACCCCAGCGGATTCGGTAACAAGAAAATTGTTTCATCTTCTACTTTACCTACCACTGCAGCATTAAGTGAGATTGCCCTACAGGGCATGTCTCCAGGGGCAGTGGATGAGGATTTGAGGTGGTTTACTCACCGTCTTGCCCACTATTTTATAATGTTGGAGAAAGAGGAATATGGAGACAAAAAAAGCGTGATCTGTGATGTCCCACAGCAGCAACCAGAAAGCGGCAAGCAGCAAAAGTCTGCATGGAGGAAGTTTTTTCATGCAAGACGTAACAACAAGATCCATCCTCTTTCACATGAGGACCTGAAAGAAGACTCCACCGCTACTTCAGCACAGTCCTCCGCCAGAGAGGATCCATGCCAGTCAAAAGATGACACTGCTGAGCTGCAGAAGAAGAGGAAAAAGTCTGTGTGGGGGAAGTTTTTTCATACAAGGCAGAACGAGGTCCAACCTCATTCACAGGAGGACCAGAAAGCAGAATCCGTCACTCCTACAACACCAACCTCCGACAGAAAGGAGCCATGCCAGCCTAAAGATGAAATTCTTGAGTTGCAGAAAAAGGAGAAGCAGAAAAAGCCTTTGTGGAGGAAGTTTGTTCCTGCAAGACGGAACGGAACAGAACAAGATCCATCCTCTTCACATGAGGATCAGAGAGAGGATCCCTGCTCTCCTTCAGCACCTCCCCTCACCACAGTGGACCCATGCCTACCTAAAAATGAAACTCATGAGCAGCAGAAAAAAGAGATCAAGTGGAAGTCTGCTTGGTGGAATTTCTTTTGTCCAAGGAAGAAGAACAAAATCCACCCTTTTCCACAGGACGATCCATCATGACCTGGCCCAAAATGTCACAACAAAAAGGGACAAATATCATGTTTAATGTTTAAAGGATACTTAAATTAAATAAAATCATCATTTAAATCTTCCATGTATGAGATGTGTAAATCAGCAGTCAGTAGCATGGACGTGTACAGATAGACCCTTGGGGCGATACCCAAGCACCTGCCACATATTTATCAGTTTGTCTGATTTTATATTTATATGTGGGTTATCAATTCTCAATTAAATGTTTGTAATAATTCCCCAAAATTTCATATTAACATCTATTTAAAAACGACAAGCACCATGCTATTAGTAGGTAGTGTACTTAAATTCCCTTGTTTCAATTGAGCGCCACAGACTGATTCATTGGCCGTCTTTTAATGACGTCAACCACTGTGCTGGGCTGCTGCTGTTTTACAAAGGGTTTGCTTTTGAAAATTGCCATAATTAATAAAACTTTTAAAATGCTTCAAAAGCTCCTCTGTACTCAATAAAATGCCAGGACCTGCACACATTTCACAATAAAAGCAGGGAACAGAAACGCCAGAGTGAGTTTACTTTGACATGGGTACAGGACTTGTTGTATTTGTCACCCATGTTACAGATAAAGACATTGGCCTGCTGTTGAGGGAGAACTGAGAGCCAGTCAAGCAGAGAGAGAGAGAGAGAGACAGAGGAGTCAGACGGTCGTCATCACACTTTAAAAACAGCTAATTGTTTTGTGGCGTATGCAGCTTTTTCAAAAAACCTGCAACACAAAGAAGTGACTTCAGGATGATCAGTCATATACTCAGGTGAACATTGAACACTACTCTGTTCACTTCATTGGGCTCACTACACTCTTACACTGATTGCTTTGTTATAACACTACACTGGCACTGATTCATTTAATAGAAACACTTCATTTTTTGGGGGAAACTACACTAATCAGTTTATTAGGAACCCTACATTGATCACTTCATGAGGCCCACTACACTGACACTGATCACTATTAGCAACACTTACTCACTTTCAGTGGATGTGGAGGTTTGTTTGAGATGGTTCCCATAGAGAACTCGTATTTGGTATCCCCAAACAAATATAAGTATCACCTTGGACTGAATTTATATCGTCACAAACTAACATTACAGCCATGCATCACTTTGCCACTGTGAGAATCCTGAAAAGAATAAAATGTCCTTACCGAGAACATGCACCACTTTTCTTCTTCCCTTCTCGATGTCAGTGGGTAGGGAGGTCACTGTGATGCCACAGGTCACGATGAGAACCACAAAGGACACTTTTTCAAAAGCCAGGGATTGAAAAGACTTTGGAAACTGAAAAGACAGATCAGAGCAGTGGGAGCATCACAGGCTCGCTTAAGGTGGAGAAACTTGAAAGTAGCATAGTATGAGCACACATTTCCCATGCATCTTGGACAAAATTCATCACCTTCCTGCAATTTTCCCTGAGTTCAGCCATGCTGAAACTTCCAAACGCCCCAGAATTCAAACGAAAGTGGATAAATCCAGGTGGTCAGCGAGTCGTGAAAAAGGCAACACACACAACTGATTTCTTTAACTTTCTCAAAACAAGAAAAAAAAGGTCACCTTGTTTAGCTTCAGAGTTTCACACTTTAAACATCTGCTTTAAGCTGGTTTGGCACTTTTTACGGCTCAGTGCCAAGTGAGGAGGAACACCAAGAATTTGCAAAGTGTTGAGGTTGACATACAGAAGAAACACATGAAGGCTCAAATGATTTTTTTTTTTTTTTATCTAGGCTGGGTCTCACATGTAAACAAACAAGTGTAATCTCAGTATGACTTCATAGTATAAATAAAAGATAAATTTAAGTATTCTATGAGGGATGCAGGGGAAACTGGAGCAAATCCCAGGTGACATTGTGTGAGAGGCACCAGGATATCACCTACATAAATATGGGCCAACATACAGAGACAAACATTCGCATTCACATGCACAACTATGGTACAGTATATTGTAACCCAAAAATGCATGTCTCTGTACTGTGTACCCACAGAAATCCCCCCCCCACACGGGGGAACCTCCACACAGAAAGGCCTAGGCTTGCTTTCTTCACAGAAAGCAAACCCATAGCCTGTTGCATTATATGTGAAGGTTGGACATACAGTATTTAACAGTGTAGAACGATTTTTTTGCAAGTCCAAGTCAAATCTCAAGTCTCTGGTTTAAATTAACAAAATAAAGCAAAGCTACAACTGATACATTTTAATACTGTACTGGATGGATTAAAATTGATCAGTTGTAGCTTTACTTTAAAACTTTACTTTTAAAACTGCAATATCATGTTGAGAAACATAATAAAAACTTTGTTTTAATTTCATCACAGTATTTTTGCAACGTTTAAATGTTAGTGTTATTAGTAGATTATTGTCTGTGTTACTAACAAGCTGTTTGAGGATTCATACAGTTCTTATTGTTATTCAACAATAATTAAGAATTAGAAAAAACAACCCTCTGCAAGGCTATACAGCTAATGTATATATATATATATATATATATACATATGTATATATGTATAATGGAATACTGTCCTTGAGTCAAGTCTTGAGTTCTTTGAGGTCAGGTTGTCAAGTCTGAAGACACTGTTTGTGTGTCTTAATTGTGACTTGAGTCTGAGTCTCAGACTCAAGTCCGCATCATCTGTTGTAGATCTTTGTGAGGACATTTTGGCTGCTCCTTACATTATGAAGTTCTTTATGAGGGTTAAGACTTAGTTTTAGGGTTGGAGTTGGAAATGGGCCTGTAGGGTTAGGTTAAGGCTGTGTTTCCCCAATCCTGGTCCTTGGGGATCCCTGCCCTGCATGTTTTAGATGTTTCTTTGCTCCAGTACACCTCATTCAAATGAGTGGGTTGTTGTCAGGCTTTTGCAGACCTTGATGACAAGCTGACTATTTGAATCAGGTGTGTTGGAGCAAAGAAACATCTAAAACAAGCAGGGCAGTGGATCCCTGAGGACCATGACTGGGAAACACTGGGTTAAGGCTTTTGGTTGTGATGGTTAAGGTTAGGGTAAGGGGTTAGGGAATGCTTTATGTCTATGAGTCTGTCTCACAAGAATGAATGTTGTGTGTGTTTGTGTGTGTGTGTGTGTGTTTGTACTGGATGCAAGGACCCCTACAGTAATCGACTCATGTGTTTATACTGTATTATTTATGTTAACAATGACGATGCAGCTAAAAATATAGCTCTTTGCCAAGTGCAGACTTTCAACAACTGCACAGATTCTCCTGTGGACGGAATAAAATAGTCACAATAACAAATTAAATTGGTCCAGTGGGTATCCTTCTACTATATGCATTGCTAGAGGTCTGCATTGTCAGTGTCACCCATGAATAATTGCCTCCCATAAAGCAGCACTGCAGCAGTACATAACATTTAAATATGAAGACAGGCCCCAGTGAAGCAGAGTAACTAAAAACAACAGCTATTTCACATGCACATTGTACACTAACAAAAGCTCTGCAGCATCATTTTTCTCAAGGTGAGTCCAGTGGCCGTCTCTGCAGTTCTCATGCAGCACGGAGAAGTGCAGGATAGAATCACACTATTTAAGCACAGAAGTGAACTTACCATGACTACCAGAACAGAATGAATGTGTAGATGAAGCTGATGTGCCGCTGTGCACAGCTTAACTCCTCATCCACCGTAAATGTTGTTCTGCAGCAGCTCTCAGCTCTCCTCCTCCTCCTCCTCCTCTATAGTTCTCCCTTCTCACTCTCTCTCCCCGTTTCCAGTCCCATTGCTGATCTCTCACACTGCAGGGGAACCACTGGTGTTTGTGGGTCCCGCAGTTCTCCAGTGACGCAGCAAACATATGACTGTGCACACAGCCACAGCAGTGGTTTCACACATTTGTGTGATAATGAAGCCCATCAGAGTGACGCTCATTGCTTTAACAGCCACACTTTGTTTCAGTTGATGCAGTAACACCGCATTCATTTTCACACAGAAAACTATGGCCATTCGAGGCCCATCCGAATCATGGTGGCTGTTTGTGTGGATGTGATGATTAGAGGCTGAAGCTGTGCATCTTATTCAAAACAAACCAAATTCAAACAGCCTAATGGCTGAAATATGAAGAGAGGGGTAATAGCATTTAAATGAAAGCCATTAACTTTTACAGCAGTGACGCAGCGTAGCTCACAGTCAGTTCATATTCAGGACAAATATGAGATAGTATTTCTACTTCATACTGAATTTGGCCTACACTTGTTTTACTATTACGAGATGATTGGCCTTTTAAGCCATTACATTGATTTGGCAATTTCAGATATTTATATGTTCTGGCTCATCAACCTGCCATTCAACAAAGTTGATTTTGAGGCATAGTAAATTAAACTGAAGCCCAAGCAGAATAGAATAGAATAGAATATAATAGAATAGAATAGAATAGAATAGAGCAGAGAGCTTTACTGACATTGTATAAAATAAAGAGAGATAAGGAGTGCTACTCTAAAAAAAAAATCAAAGATATCTGTAAAAGTGGAGCTTAAGCTATATAACTGAGTTCATCTTGAATTCAGTTGCACAAACACCAAACAAGGATTTGAATGCATGGATTGTTGGAGCCAGATGTAACTGATCCTAGTAAGTGCACATTCACAGCCTTTTGAAGTAGACCCTGAGGTCAAGTGCAGGTTTACTGGTGCAGAAATGAAGAGCGAGTAACAGCTTTTGATAGAAACGTATGAAGGGGTGAATCACTTGATATATATTCACTTTTAATGAGACCAGATAATAGCAGCCTGGCAGACAATAGCAGACCGACTGAATGCAGTGGCCCAGAATAAATACGTACAGAGCTAATTTTGGCAAATTAATTGTTGGTAATATCAATCAAACTGAGTGCATTTGACCAACAAAAGAGAGGTACTCTAAAAATAAACATTTGAAAAACAAAAAACAATACTTTTTTTTCTCACTTGTGCCAATTGTGCCAGTCTGTTTCTGCAAATGAAGTCCTCACTTACAAACCACTGCTCCATGGAAATCATCATATTTGCAATTCAAGGGGTTTTCATAAGAAAATGTACACTCTTCATGTTCCTCTGAGGGATGTTTGATGTGGATCCATGTGCAGTCCAGTGCACCAAGCACACAAAGGAAAAAGCTGTAACACAACATGAGTTACACTACTGCGACTGTAAGGGAATGGGTTTTTTGTGTAATCTGTGTTTCATGTTACCGTAAATCTTGCAGAATTCCTCTTTGATGTAGCACAATTTTCTGTGGCCAGAGAAGCTGATGAAGATATGTGTCACTGACTTTATTAAAACATTTACTATATACTTTGCAAATTAAGCCTTTATTCATATTTTCTGTATCTCCAATATAAAAAAATGCTGAATCTTGGGAAGAAATCTGCACATGCAAAAGTAAAAAATAGACTTCTCGTGCAGGTACTTGTCAGGAAACACCAAGGGAGTTTGACCTGCCTCAAAACCCTCTCTACCATCTAAATTATCATCCAAAAACAGAAAAGTCATTGTGAAAGAAACACACATGACATGAATTATTGCCCTCGTCACAGACTTCATTGACACCATATTGTTAACCTCCAGTCATTCTAATCATCTCAACAACTGCAATAATATTTTGCATCGACACGACAATCAGTCATCATGAAATCCATATAACAGAAGTAATACGATAAGATACAACTTTATTGTTAGTTATAACTGAAATTCATTTTGCAGTTCATAGGACGCTCTGTTGCAAAAAACAACATATAGTACACAAACAAACAGTGCACAGTCATAGACCCTGGTCTTGATGGTATTTAACTCTTCACTGGTTCTGGTAAAGCAGCTGGATAGATTGGTGGATAAATTAATTGATTCAGTTTATTGTGTTACAATGACTCATCTGTTTGAGGGGAGAATGTCATGCTCCGCCTGCAATCAGTTCACCTGCGGCAGGAACACACCTGCTCCCAATCTAATCATCAACCCTCTACTTATTGCCTGGTTTTCCAGCCTCTTGTAACCAGATTGTTACAGACCTCTGTATGTTGAGCTGCATGTTTCTTGCTTCTCATCCACTCACCATCGGCATAATGTGTTGAAGAAATGCATCACTGACGTGTCAGACTCTGAAGTCTCTCTTTGACTCCATACGGACAAGCGGCGTAGGCTCAGCAAGAGCCGTCAGTGAGAATGACAGCGAACTAAGTGAGGCTCCTGAGATCACAGCAGCCAAGAATGAGAGGAGACAGGACACTCAGCATGAGGCAGCTGCACGTTGTGTTTAAAATAAAAAAAAAAATGATGCTGCATGGCTACATTATTCCATCCTCTGTTGCTGAGCAAGAAAGTGGACCTGTCAACTGCTGTGCAGCTGCTGGTGTTACACTGGCCCTTAGTGACATCACTGCGAGAGCAGTTTCCACAGTTTGAGACATGAGCACATCACAGAGGGAAGAGGGAAACATTGTGTCCAGAGACGTTTAGCTTTACTGACACTAAAACATTAATATTGTATTCACACAGCTTTGCTTTAAGGCTTGGATGTTTCTGAATACATTAACAGACAGTTTTGTATCATTGAACATAATCTTCATTGAATTATTCTTGTATTCTTTGTATAAGACTACAGAACAGGAGAGAGATTATCCTTCCAAAAACATTATATATATATATTATATAATATAATATAGACTGCAGGCAACTGGAACCTGGGAAGGAGGTCAACTTCTCAAATTAAATGCATGAATAAGAATCAAGAATAACCCTGGGCCTGAGAGTTTGAAGACATGAAAGTAAAGAGTGTGAAAGCAGAATCAAAGACATCAGTAAAGATAAAAGTGTAATTTATAGATGCATCAGGAGTCAGTTTTTGTTAAACAGAATAGGTTAAACAGATTGTTGTCTCACTGATTAATGCAGATGTTATCCCTAGATTTGCATGTTCATAACACACTTAAACATACTGATTGAGGAGAATTGGAGTCATGCAGACACATACTTGGCCTTTTGACTGTATTTAGACTTACACTAAAGTAACATGCAGAGACGTGATGTGGCTTATTGGTTAGTATTACTTAGTTACCCCGAGATAAGAAACGTCATCTTTCATTTTATGCACAGGATCTCCAGAAATAAGTGTCATTCAGAGTTAACCCAGAGTTTAGCTCAATCGTGAAGGTGGTAGACTCATACTCTATGATTTATACTTTTACACTAGCAGTGTAGGAAAACATTTGGACACACTCCTTCATAGTGTACTTTATCTATATTTCAGTATTAATCTGCAATAATAAAGAAAAATCATTGAATGAGAAGGTGACTGTTATTCTTAACCTTTATTCTAGGAGACCAGGCCTAAAAATGATTCACAAACTATGTAATAAGTAGATATAGTTTTTAAGAATGATTTATAATTTGTTTTGTATTGCAGCAATACTTAAATTGAAGCTGGATCATCTATTACATGCAGATAGCATGATAGCAGATATTGGTGAAGTGGAGGAAGGTGACCAAAGATTAAATGGTCTGTTACCTTCAAAATAAAAATACTATGGATTTAAAGACATAACATAAGTGCACTACTCAACAAAGCATATACCATTAATCTTTTTAGATATTTCAATGCAGAAATCTTACATATTGTGTCTTTAACATGCACCAAAACATCTCTTCAAAAGGTATTTCCTTTTAAAACAAAAGGAAGCTGCAGAGCTGAGCAGAGATGTGTAGCAGAAATCTCCTGTGACTCCCATCATGGGATTACAAAGCTGTTTGGAGCAGCCGTGTTTGATTTAAAGCCTCTGTCATAGTCACAGAATGCACCGCTAGCATGTGCGAGCAGGGGTGATGCCTCACTTCAGCGTGAAGAGCTGCTGAGCGAGTGAATTAAATAGACTGCCCCTGTCGTTCTGCATGTGTGTGTGTGTCTGTCTGTTTGTGAGCTGGTGTATTGCACAGCGAAGTACAGGGGATAATTGCTGATGAGTGAGCTACTGTTATTGATGGAGTAGGCACAGAGAGAGGGGTCACGCTGCTGTTTTAAAAAGCTTTATCTGACCACATAAATAGCCCCATTTATCTCTGTCAGTGGAAGGCTGTTTGGTCATGTGAATGGCTGACCTGCGTCAAATATCATCATTACTGAAAAGGTGTGGCAGACACAATTACACTGTATGGTGTGCTGGTAAACTGCTTCGTTTTATACAACCAGTAGTTCTCACTGTAGAGGGTTTAATTGAAACTAGATGCTACAGTAACGTTCACTTTCATGGTTCTTAGAAAAGGGACCAAAGAATAGGACTCGGATGGGTAATCTTTATGAATTTTAGATATTTCTCATGTCTTTCAAATTTAAAATTGTTCGGCCAAACCTCGGCTATGGGATTGTGTATCCACCTTTTTCTGTACTAGATTGTGATAGTTTTGTTGCACTGCAGTTGGGAAGACAGCTTTTTTTTTGCAGCTACAGCAAATAAGAGGAACAACCTGCCTGACGATGTGAGGAACTGCAGCTCTTAAAAGTAGCATAGAAAGTGTTTCTGCACTGATGACACTGTCGTAGAGCACAAGAATAACTTTGTCACGTGAATCTTGAATCTCAGTGCAGACAAAAACGAAATGTATGTTGTTCGCCACTTCAAAAACTGCGAGATCAGCGCTGACATTTTAAAGCGTTTTAACAAGAAATTGTACTGATATTGGGTAGGGTCATGGTGGGAAATATTTTTAGACCTAGTTCCTGTGCAATACATTTTTGCTTGCATGCTGCTTGCTCCCATTGAGAACTCCCCAGAGCTTCAGGCCGCCTGAGGCACAGGGAGAGAGAACGCAAAAGTTATTGTGAGGAAATGCAAAAGCATTGTGAGGGAACACGAAATTTTGGTCTAATTAAAAATACTACCTGGTTTCTACTGAAACAGAAATTGGTGGAAACAACCTTTTTGCCTGTTTTTGAATATGGAGATGTGTTGTATATGAATGCTTCTGCTCATTGTCTTTTGCTCTGGACGTGTCTCTCCTCCTGTTTCCTCTTCATCTTTCCCCTCTTGTTCTGTCGGTGTGAGTGGGTGTGTTTGTGGGAGTGTCTGTTAGTCTTTTCCCCTGCAGGCTGCCCGGGGAAACCCCATTATTTGTTTTCCCTCCACTACCTCCAACTCACCTGCAGTAGGTTATCCTGATTAGCACCACCCACTGTTTAAAAGCCCGACCATCCTACCAGTCTTTGTCAGATTGGTTGTCCTTCATCTGACACTTGGTCTTCATGCATGTTCTAATTACTCTTTTACTCAGCCAGAGTTTCTATAAAGGTTAAATAATAATTGATTTGACTTTTCTTTTTTTTTAAATTTTCTCACAAGTGTACATCTGTGATGTCATTTATTTGTTGTTTGCTATATATCTGTGTATAAATGTGTAGTTTGACAAAGGGTACTGAGTACTGCCCCAAAAAATCCAATGAGTACAAAGTGTCAGACTGAGGCAAAAAAATTGAAGGAGAAGTCACAAAAATAAAGATATGTGCAGAAAAGAGTACTAGAAAGCTAAGGTACCTGGCAACAAAGCTGGTGTTTATTTCCTTTAGAAACATAATAAGAGGAATGGGAGCAGGTCAGGTGATTCTACTATGAGAAAGACAGGTAAGAGCAGGGTCAGAAATGACATGAAAAATAAGGCCAGACTACTGGACTGGTTGAAAAGTGAATGAAAGGACGTGACAGGTGGTCATTTCCATGTTAAACCAAACAAAAACAGAAGTCATTCATTTGATTCATTTGTAAAATCCAGTGATGGGTGCAGCAGCTCCGGGCCACCCACTCAGAGCAAACACATCAATCAGCAGAACAGAAAAAGAGGGTCAGGGAATGAAAGAGGAGAAGCATCGGGAAAGTGTTTCAGTCTGGGAACTCGGGATTAGACTGAACACAGGGTGACAGAAGCATGTCCAGTTAAACCAAGAAAGAAAAGCGGTCTGTTAACAGGGAAAGCCTGGAAATAGACACCAGCAGTGTGAGTGACAAGAGCCACTGTTGAAGTATCCATTACCTTGTGCAGCGTGTCTTTCATCATCATTGCTTCATCTCAGCTGTGGTTGCTCCAGTGTGGTTGAGTAACAAATAGCAAGAATATTGTGCTTTATCAAACCCAATATTCAATAAACGTAAAGGTCCATGTAACATCCAGGAGAGTTAATTGGCAGAAAATCAATGTAATTGTTGGAGCCACTTGTGAAACACTCTTGAGTGTATTTTGACCCATTAGCTGAGTGTTTCTGTAGCTTCTCACTTAATGGTTTTGATGTTGATTCGAGCCAGTCCCAGCTTCTGATTGGCTGGATAATTATCACTCTGCCTGTGCTTGTTAAGAGAGTTTAATTGAAGCTGTGGAGCTGGGAGAGCAGGTTTTAGTTTTGAAAAATACTCCTGATGTATTTTATTTTGTTTTTGTTCTGAGGTCTTTAAGTTTTGCATTAGAGAAAATGCTTTAGTGAGTGTTTCATTCGACTCATCTTGACTGTCAGGTTTTGTTGAAGCACGCGTCGGATACCATCTTTAACTCCACAGCTTTTGTGGCCCCTTTTTTGATGAAGTAGACAGAGCCACATTAACAGTACTTTTTCATGAGTATGTTTGTGTAAATGTAAAATCACTTTAAATTAAAACTTGCTTGGTTTTTATAGCATTAGAATTAACCTTTTATTCGTACCTTTACGAAAGGCCCTTGCTTTAGAGGGGCTGCCATCTTGAGCCAATAGTATTTGTACAGTAGCCCAAATGGACAAATGGATTATTTTGATACCCTAACCCTTACAACAGGGGGCAAATCACCTCTGTCAAAGCCATTGACACTATATAACTTCAGATTTCAGGTCAACAACTACAACTGCCAACATTCTACTTTACAGCATGCAAAGTAGAATGTTGTTATACAAACATTGCATACAACATTGTTGTTATACAGATCTTGTATAACATGCTGTAACATAGGTTGCTGTACTTGGTCTGAAGACGTGCTTGTTTGTACATTAGAAGTGCTGCTTCAGAGTTCACCTGTATACATGTTTGCGTGACATCATTGTGTGAAAAACATTGTTTTCTAATGTCACTAGATGGCACTTTTTTCACTCTGGAAATCCTCTGAGGGTGCGAGGACTCTTGGGTAATGATCTCATGAGAGACTTGGAAAAGAAACAGAATTTCACTCAATGTGCACACGCAGTGTTTTCATTGCAGACAGTTTTGAAGATTTCTCTCAGGACATGTGTGGAGCAGACACTGCCCTGCGACCACTGTTAGCACTCCTGAACATATTGTTTTTTGGTATTTTCTTTTGTCATAGAGACTGACTGACAGTCCAAGTAAGTGTCGATTGTAGCCCTGAAGTTATTGAACAGTGAATGTGTTTGCGGCACATCTAATAGGTCTGACAATATTCTGAGACTAGAAACCAATAAAGGTCCTCAGTGCTGGGTTGATTTGATTTATTTTTATTGTGAGGCATTTCAATCCAGTTTTTATTCATTGCTGTTCTATAATTCTTTCTTCTCTGAAGAATAAAGACCCCAAAATTATGTCTGTGTCCTCTGCCGTTATGTTAACTTTCGCCAGGTTACACTACATTGTGTTACTTTGATAAAAAGGTCAAAGTGCAATGAATAATAAATTCATTTTTTCAGGGAACGAGCAAGTTTGGATACAACTTAGGGACTGGAAACATCCAGATGTGACTCCAGATGTGTTTGGTTCTAACTAATGAGTGTTCTAACTATAAACTGTATTATTGGCGAAGACTTTTGGATGGCGTTCATCTTTGACTAAGATGATCTTTTCTAAAGGAATAGTTGCTTATCCGTCTGTTGTCACACACAAACACTGATACACACACACAAAGCTAATGCCATACACACATGGTTTAAAATTGCTGTCTGTCAGAGGCTGCTTGATTTTGCTCCGCTGCTGTGTCACATGTAAATTGTAAATAAAGCTTTTGCCACGCGAAGCTGAAATCTTCCCCTCTGTCAATTCTTTTCTCCACAAAAATGTTTGCAATCTCAGTTCAAACTATTTATAGTCAAGCCATTCTACTGGAAATGAGAAATAGCTTTTTCTGGGTTTTTGGGGAGGATGTGGCCAATAGACTCATCAATCAGGTCACCTACTTATATTAATGACCTCAAATTCCATTGTCACCTTAAGTTTCTTTCTTTCTTTAAATTAAAAGATAAAAATGATAAATAGACACAAACGACCAAAGCAAGTGGTGTGTGTCCCCCTCTTTTGCCGTGACAAATGACAGTACTATCATAACTAATTCGTTTTCTAATGTTACTTGTAGAAAGTTGCAGCAATCTTTGCTGGTCCACCAGAGTCAGCAATAAATCAGCTTAGCAAATTGTAAATGTAAGCATTATTCTTAAGTCTCTGTATTTATATTGTTGTTGATGTGTGTTTTCATTGCATTTTTATAAACAACACATTCTACTATACTGTATTATGCTGCTTTCATCTTCTCTCTGCTCCGACTAATACACAAGCTGAACAGAGAGGCCTCGTTATGTCATTCACCGGGCTGTTTGTGTCCACCTTCTCACATTTAGTCACACTCTATTACCACTTAACAACTTCAGCAAAGAAGAGTGCCGCTCGTTTTCATCTGAGGTTGAACGCGCGGGAGAGTCTTGCAGGTATTTTCATCAACTCCCCTTCATCTGCTGTCTAATGAAAGTGCAAACTCAATCGTGTGCATCTGTTTTCATACGACATCCTGAAAAATAGCACGACAGATGTCTGAGAGGGAAAAGGTGCTTTATGAACAAAGTGTCTTTGAACCACAATATGAATCGTAAAATAAAATGGACCTGGTTTCAGGTTTGGACGGTTTAGATATTTATTAATTTATATGAGATATTTATTATAAAACAAGTGTTTCTTATGTAATACTTAAAAAGAAGTTACATTAACACAACTAGAACACCAAAATGTGTTCATATAAAATGAAGCTATAAAAATTGTATTGTTGTTTTATTGTTTTAAATAATATTTAATTAATAAAAACCCTTAGTCCTCATCATACATATCAAAGATTAATTGTTTTTTTTAAATGTTTTAACCCTTAACTTGCCAAGTTTTTGTCACGATGCATCATAAATTGTGACGTGAACGGGTTTCAGTGAACACATGTTAGTGTGAGTATTTTGGTTAATGTTGTTTACAATAGACTCGAAATAAACAAATAAAAATGCAAATATTGTCGAAATTAAAAACACAAAAATGTGTGTTTTTAAGGGTTAAATAACAAAAAATAACAAATACATTTACGCCGTGGAATCATATTTGGTTTTTATAAAGACTGCGTATATTACTCTCATATCTTCTGCACTGTTTGAACTGACAGTGATTAGTGCAGATCATAGGCTGTTACACTGTTAGTGATGGCATCTGCCAACATTCTAGTGCCGCATTCCACACAAATATAACCATGACAGCATGTTGTTTCAGCTGTCACTGGGATGTTTCCGTAAGGCCCATGTAATGGAAGGGTTCAGTCATTTTAAGGATCTTACTGTTCATTCATCTCCCCTTTGTCTTTGAACGGAATCAAGAAAATGTTCAGTAAACTCTAAACAGTGTTGGACCTTTGTTTGAGTCGTGTGTCTTCCATATGACCTCTGTGACACGACAGGTACGGGTACGACCTTGAGGGGTTCGCACTTACTTGTTATTTGTTGTTTTTGGTACTTTTTTGGAAATATTGTTCTCCTGTATATATGACCTGAGTGCGTAGAAAATGAAACAAATAATAAAAAGAAGAAGAAGAACTTAGTAATTAGAGTCACTTTATTGCTTGCTCCATTTTAATCTAATTTCACTACACAAGTGTGTGAAGTATATGTGAGAAAGAGGAGGATGATGAGAGAGCAAATTACTCTTATTGGGAAGAAACATGGTCTAATTCATCAGTACTGATGTAGAGTAGCATAAGCCCATGGGTTTCATCCTCTGTGGATCCTGAATTACCTGAAAAGATCCACAATAGTCGATTGAAACATCACCATTACATTACAAAGCCATTGTGCTGCAAACCATGTTTATTGACCAGTCAGCTGTTTCGGTGCATGACATTAAGAAAGACAAACACATACATAACAATTAAATCCAAAGATGTCGAGCAAGACAGCGTTACATTTTGGCATTTTGAAACACGGTAATAAAACAGCTCTCCATTAATTACCAATTAACTCCAAAGGTCAGTGAAGATTACATTTTTTTAAATTTGTCTTTGTACTTGGTATCTTTCTCCTCACTGTTTGGTAAACCCGTTTGCCCAGGAAACTGATTGATCTTAAGGAAGAAATAGGGATTACTATGAACCCGCAGGGCCACCAGGATGGGAGTGGCAGTGTAGAGCAGATTAGCTGTCAGAACACACCAGAAAACATCATTTGGTATATGAAATGGAGCTGTGGTACGAGGATGCAGGGACCCGCCGATATGAGCCCACTGGCACTGAAAGCAATAAGAGGGGAAAAAAACATCAGTGCATCAGTGCAGATTACACTGGCATCACAGAATACTGTATATTATATCTATCACCACTGACGCTTCCACTGTTTCAATCGTCAAGTCATTTTATAGCCTAATGTAATGATTCTCATTCTGCCACAGCCCCCTGATGGGCCGTGAAGGTAATGCAGGTAAACCGCATGAGATTACAACAACAACATAATAGAAAGGATTTTATGTTTGAGTTGAGTCAATAATAAGCTTCAAATCATTTTTAGATGTTAAGGATTCATCTTTTTTTTCTTTTTTTACACCAAAGCCACTTATTTTAACCATAAAGGGCCAGAAACAGAGTACTTTTACTCACAGGACACTTACTTACCATTTACTGCATGTTACAATAGTGCAGTTGTACATGAACACCAGATTTTGCGTGTTGAATTTGAACAGTATATAACATGTGTAAAGTAACCCTGTAAGTTAATTACCCTTGCTATTTTTAATTGTGCACCTTGAAAGTAGGTATAAATTAAACAATGCTTAAGACTAATAGTTACATTCACTTACCTTTATCAAGGCAATGAGTTTCCTTAATTTGTTGGACTAAAATTTACTTAAAATGGACATTTCCTGACTGGTAAGGTTTTTGTTGGGCCTCATGAGGTTTTCAAAATTTGAACTGGGCCACAACATCCTTAACTTCAGTAAAGGCTGAAACACTCCAGAGAATGAACTTGGAGTGATGTTTTCCCCAGCAGTCATTAGTCTACACAATTGTGCAGATCAGGATCACTAACAGGTGATAAACCACTGCAGAGACATGTAAAAAAAAAGCTGGTGATTTATCAGTTAGGGAACACAGAGTCTGCACCCTCAACCTGAACACCAAAAGAAGACTTTAATCAAGGACTCAGATAAGGAGAATATAAGGAGAGGGAAAGGGATGAGTGTAACGTCAGACCTCTTTTAAGATATGAATAAAATATTCAGTTTGAGTCATACCTGGATCCTAACTACATATGTTCAAGTTTCCCTTAAGATTCTTATAAAAATGATCTAGACCTGAGTCATGGCTCCAGCGAAGAACACCGTCCAGTCTGTCATCCATGTGCAGCCAGGCTTGAGGAGACCGTAGGTAAATGCACCCAACAAGGGTAGTCCATAGAAGAACAAGTGCAGCATCTGTAAGAACCAGTATTCACCCATTAATTAAATCCTTTTTTTTTTTGCCTTCACATTTTATTTTCCAGTCTGCATTTTGCATCATAAACTGACATGAGTGAGTTGGAAATGTAGACATTATAGTTTATATTCCAGTGGGTATTCTGGACACTGTAGAAAATGGACAAAGAAAGTGCCGTAAGGCTTTTCCCTCCATCACTGTCGCTGCTGATGTCGGGCACCGGCCTGTATGAACAGCATTCCTGCAGACAATACAGCATATCTTCTTTCTCCTGTGGCCGACACAGCACTTCACCTGCTGACACTGTGACTCCTCAAAATATTACCATGGGTTCCCCATTTAAGACACGGCATAAAGGCAACACTGACAGGGCTTGAAACTTATCATGTTTGCAGTTAAGATGTAGAAGTATGAGAAGTAAATGTAACTTAGCTTCGTTGGGACTAGAGCCATGGTTCTCAAACTGTGGTACATTTACCACCATTTGTACGCGAGCTGAAATACCGTTCAACTGTATATACCAGGGTATGTGATCAGAGTGGAGCTGATTGATTCTGACTGGAGTGTGCAGAAAATGAAACAAGTAACAAGAAAATTATAATTAATGAAATAATAATAATAATCAGAGTCACCTTATCTTTCATTACATCTTAATCTAATCTCACTATACCTGTGTGTGAAGTATTTGTGAGGAAGAGGAGAATGGTGCGAGACCAAATTATCTTATTGGGAATAAATCTGCTTCCTGTGAACAGTGTGGCCTATTTACACCACTGTATTTTAACGTTGGTGATAATGGTGCACTTCGAGAGCTCAATATTTTCTCAGGTGCTACTTGGAATAAAAAGTTTGTACTCGAACCCTTAAAGCTGTAGTGCATGATGTATGGTATTTTTTGTTGTTGATGATGTCACAATGTAATTATTTGTATGCCGCGTCCTCCAACTGAAAATAGGCTATTTCAAGCAGAACTGTCAGGTCTGATTGAGGGAGCAGGTAAGAAGCATTTATCCAGTCAAACTGCTGAACGACTGTGTTTTTCCAGGAGTAGAACTCACCTCTGAGGCTTTTCATTGGTGCCTCTTTCTTGCTTTTAGTAATACACTAACCTATTAGCAGCCATCTGTCTTGACATACAACAAATCACTTCCTGTGTGCAGCGCAGGAATGCTGACACGGCGATACTGAGAAACACAGAGAGAGAGAGTCGTGTGGAGCTGATAGATGTCACCAGCATTGTGTGAACTCATTTGACAATGGTTTGACGTTTGTTTATATTTATCCAATCCAAAACGCCAGTGATTACGGAATTTGATAGAAATGAAAACGACAAAGCTGGTGGTGCCGCAAGACTTTTGCACAGTATTGACAACCGACTTCCTACATGTCTGTGCTGCCAGGCCTTTATTACTACTTCTTTCAAAAAGGCATTTTCTTACTCTGCCCCTTCCACGTTTCAACAGGATCTGAAGTTGTCCAGGTTGATTCCATTGGGGGACTTGAGGGCATTTGAAAAATCTCTGGAAACTTGTTCCTGTTCTTAGCGTTTTAATCCGCTCCGCTTGGCACTTTGATTTTATTGTACTGTTTTGAATGTGCTTCTGTGTTTCTGTCTGTCTGAAAGAGGTCTCTCTTCAAAATGAGTCCTCATGTCTCAATGAGACTACCTGTATAAATAAATCCATCCACCCGTCCATCTTCTACCACTTTGTCCTTGCCCGGGTATGCTGCGCCAATTCCAGCTGACATAGGGCAATAGGCAGGTCACACAGTCCATCGCAGGGCCACACATAGAGACAAACATCCATTCACACCTACGCTCAATTTAGAGTGTCCAGTTTGCCTAATCCCCAAATCTGCATGACTTTGGACTGTGGGTGAAAACATGCAAACTCCATGCGGAAAGGCCCTTCTTTCAACCAGATCACGAACCTGGGTCTTCTTGCTGCAAAGGCAAGAGTGCTAACTTCTAAACCAAACTGTATTAATATATGATAACCACTGTGCCCTAACTCAATACTAGCACATCATTTTCTCATCATGTTTTGTCATGTTTTGAATATTATTGTAAAATGAAATGAAAGTAGTGGACAAGAACATGGACACTCTCATTTCACGATCTCAAATCGGTTCCAAGGTGCCATGCAACAGAAAATGATTACTTTGACACAAGTGCCATTATAGAAACTGCCCTGACCTTCAACTCCTACTTTATAAAAGAGAAAATTATACCGCTGAACCATTTCTATTCATTCTTAGTCTGAGGTCCCCTTTAATTCTGTAGCTCTGTCCCATATTGTCCGTCACCGTCACTGAAATTAGAGGTTAGATACCACAGAAACAGTTATGCTATGCTACACAGACACACACACACACACACACACACACTCCTCCCACCCAGTGAGATGCTGATGGTGGGCTTTGGGCGAGGGATTAGCTTATCAAGTTCTCAGCATGAGGTTCGTCTGTCTGATCAATGACTCACAATTGTGCCTGGACTTCCGCCGAACAATGTCTTTGGATAACCTATTGACAAAGCTGTGCACCCACACAAAAAAAACACAACAGAACCTCCAGCCGTTCAGAGGAAGGAAACAAAAATGGAGGGCAGACCCACAGCCGCCCACAATAACAATCTGTTATCTCTCTTAACCAAATGAATGAGAGAGACAAAGATGCACTGGCCCCCTCACCCCACGCTGTAATGGTGAAAAATGACTCCTTAATGCGTGCTCAAAGAAAGGAGGAGATAAGAGCAAGCTTCCTGCACCTTTACAGAGATAACCATTGTGTGGTTGGTTATTTAAAACGGGCTGGATAGGGGCTATCAGCTGCTGTTGGGGGGGGAGACAGAGAAGCTGAGTGCAGAGACAGACAGAGGAAGAGAGAGGGAGAAGCACCCACCATGACCTTTGGGAAGCCCACAGGATCCTTCAGGTAGGGTTCATAATCTGTCAGGTAGACAGAACAGGCCTCGAGTGGAGAGTCCAGAACCACCTACGGGTGGGTGGGGGGGACAAAATGACATAAATATCTCAAGTACACAGCATTGAAAAAGCTTCATATTTGTTGCTCTAGAATTATAGATTATCTAATTATTTCTCAATGTCTTTATTAGAATACAGCATACAATAGGTATAATGTATGCAGTATTAAAATGAACTGCTTCGATGAGTAGTTTATATACACTTGAACAGTAGCATGACCCTGTCTCACCTGGAGTGGAACCCTAATTAATGTCATTGGTAACACCTGTGTTCCTCGCACTTGTTCTCATTTAAAATAATGGTAACACGTTAGATTAGGGAACACATATTCACCTTATTAGCATGCAAATGAGTAATATATTGGCTCTTCTTAATTAGATGAAGTACTTATTGCTTATTAGTAGTAAATAAGGAAGTTGTTGTATATGAATTGCGATCTCAATATGCTTTGCTTAGTATGGACTTTATAAGGTGGTAGCGAAGTGTTATACAGTGTTAGAGCCATATATAAATAGTATTATTTATTTATTTATTTATTATTATATAATTCAGTAATTAAAAATAATTTATTATTCACTTTTATTTTGTGGCATCTGGTCATATTTAGCACTTAAAAAATGTTTGAATTTTGGGAACAGGGAATTGAACCCACAACCTTCCAGTTGAAAGACAATTCACCCTACCACTAGTTTTTCGTAACTTAAGTACATTTTTTATCAGAGAATAACTTAAGTACAATAAATGTCATATACTTTAAGTAACCTTTTATTGAAGTAATGTTTAAAGGTGACTTCTGCTTCTACTAAAGTCACTTTCTGGTAAGATATTTGTACTTTTACTTAAGTAGCCCTTTAAGGTACTTTATACTTGATTGGTATAAGGTGGTCTCATGCATACCTGTTGGTTGTAATAAGTGGATATTTGAGTTACTGTTGCGTTTCTATTATGTCAAACCAGAAGCGCCACTCACTGGATATTCAGACCATTCTGTGTGGTTTTGTGTGAAAATCCCAGACCAATCCCAGATTATTATTATTAACGTCTACATTTCTACATGCCAAAATGCACTCGTGTCACTGCCGTGTGATTGGCTGATTAGATATATACATTATATAAGCGTACCTAAAGAAGTGGCCAGTGAGTGATAAGTAAAGTAAGATCCTGAATGTGGTTACGGACATCACGCTCCCACTGAGAGTTAGAGAAGATCAATATTACATGGAAGGAGCTTCATGTATCATGTGGTCATGACAGAGGTGTCTAATCATTGAACTCTTATAGTCCCAAATGTCAAACTATTCTCCCAAATGACTTGTTAGTTAAAGAAACAGTTTCATACTTACACAGTATTCATACACTGTTCAGTTTTGCTTTGTGGGCTTTCAAGTCAGATTCTTTTACAGAAAATAAGCATTCCCATGAGGTCAATAAGTTGAACTCGCTCCTTGTAAAGGCAAAAATAACACATTCTCTGTGAATCCTCGACACTCTCTGGACAAGGAGTGTTTCTTTTTCCTTTTTTTCTTTGTGCCATGAAAGCCCTGCATGAACATTGTCCATCACATAAATATGATGCACTCTCACCAAACCCCTGAGGATAGTGAAGGCCATTGCAACCAGGAGAAGCAGCACCAGGATCAGGTCCAGAGGGCGCCAGATCAGTTTCATGCTCTGAGCATGCTGAGCCTGTGGGGACACGTCAAGACAATGTACAGTACATCGCTGGTTAGTCAAGGCCTCAGTTTCCTTTTAATGAGATCTGTGTTTCTGTGGAGTTTCTGTAGAGTAAGACGCTTGTGTCATACAGAAAGGAGAGTTTTCGTCCTTCAAGTCTGCAATAACAGTTTTTTTAGTCAAGGATAAAAAATTATATGATACATAAAATGTCATAAAATGATAAATGAATTGATCACTGTAAATTAGAGTATACTATACAGAAAAAACACATTCAGCAAACACTACTTCAGGTTCAGATCGAGGTCTAACCACGAATGCGTCAGACTTGCATTGTATCCACCGATGAGTGGTTTGTCCTTGGGCCTGGTGAACAGCGTGACAGCTCCGTACACAGGCATCAACAGGAAGAGGAAGTTGAGCCAGAAAACTGGACGGATCTCTGACCCATATTTACCTGCCAGAAAGAAGAAGAAAAAGAAGTCACTGTGAACATCTAGATATAATCTAGTAATTGAATGTCCTGTTAAAACCTTCATTAGGACTCTACAGGTTTGTGAATGACTCGACAGAGAGAGAAAAGACTTCTGTATGCAGTTTGAAAAGCCAGCAACAGTTGGCGTGCGTCTGTTTTGTTCGGGAGGTTTTGACAGCAGGCTGTGCACAGAGCATGTGGGTGTTTTGTTGGCAGGCTGAACTATGACACTGATGGTTCGCGGCAGTGCAGATGTTCACACAATCAAGCTCATCATCACAGGACTAGAAGACGAGGGAATAGAAGAAGAGGCTCACCTGTCACAATCCCGACAAGGAACACGCTCATGTTGGCGCACAAAGAGCCAGCCCAGAGCAGGCCGACGTTACGGTATGCTTTCCTGGGACGGAAAACAAAAATACAATGAGTGATCATACTAGTGTTGGAAAGGTAGGAGAAATATACTGTATCTAAGATTTTCTTAGCTGAGTTTAGCCTGGATACACTTAAAGTAATATTACATTCAAGATTCATTCATTTTTTTTGATCTCCCTGAACAGAAATGATCTCTGTCTTACATTTTGAAATGGGCCCCGTGAATCAAAACTATCAGACCTGACTGAGGCAGCATTTATGTGTATGCAGCAGCAGTGCAGGGTTCATCCTGTCATCCTGGTTTTTTCAGCAGTAGAATTCACTTCTGCAACTTTCCGTGGGCATTTCTGTGTGTTTTCAGTCATACGTAAACCCGTCTGAAGCCCCTCTCACTCCACTAGCGCAAAGTTGCTGTTGCCTCTGTCTGTCCAGACATAACACAAATCAGTTCCTGTGTGCATGACAGGACTGTCGACTAATTTAACTGCTTCAGAAACAATCAAGGCAGCCACAGCCTGATTTTAGACGTTCATCATGACAGTATGACTTCTATCGGAGGAAGCGAGGAAGAAGTCTGACCGAGCGAGGGGCCACGCATAAGTCAACATTGGCCTGCAAAATGGATGCTGACTGCCGTGGTTACAGGTTACCAAAACATTTTTAAGTCACTCAAAGACTCAAACATATAGGGGTGAGCCAAAAGTAAAATTCTTGACTTTCCATTTAACGATGTAAGTTATAATCCAGGCAGCCTGCCAGTTCTTTTATCCACATTCCAATAGAGACTATGGCCATATTTTTCTATAATAGCTCACTTATCCCTCTGGCTTGTAAAAGTCCAAATTCAATTAGCAACAAATGCTGCCAAGTCGCAACCAAGTCTTCAGGGTATATTTCCAGTAAACATAATTTGGCTTGTGAAAGTATTTCCTTTCCAGTTTAGAGGCTTATATATTCAACCACATTCTTCCAGATTCCCTGAAGCTGTGTACAGCAGCAGATAAGCTCAATCTTTTTCTTTTTTGCACTTCCTACAAACACAGTCAGATAGTGTATTATAGACATGTGCCTATAAAAAGCCATTGCTAAATGAGCTTCACTAATATCTGCCTATGTATGCATTCTCTGTGCCTTTAAAAAAATAAAACAATTAACAAAAGCCCATAAAACAACCCTCAGATGCTTCATCTTATTTACTGTTTCAGTACTGTTTAATTGCCTTCTGTTTCTTTCTTATGGTGGTCATTGCTAGTTATCTGTGCAATCGTTTACATGCAGGTATTTTTATTTATTATTTTTTTGCATAAGATAAGTGAGTACGACGTGAGTGGACCCAACTCTACCTTCACCCACCTGTCTGTTATCCTGCTGATCATCACCAGGTACATGATAAAGTGCACTATCCCGTCCCAGTAGCACATCATGATGCCATAGGCTGTTCCCAGATAGGGTTCTCCCTGAAGAAGCACATTACATGAATTCATACTGTACGCATTTGATTCATAGCTGTGTGTGACACACATGGCCTAAAACTGTCTTTGCTGTTGCCTGTGTCATCTTTCAATGACATTTTTCAGTCAACTCATACAGATTTAGTATCTCTCTCTCTCAATTTCGATTTCTTTTTTTATGATTTGGCTATGACAACAAGAAACCTACTGTCTGCTGGTAGAACCTCATAAACCCAGAGAGAATGCCGTCATGTTCCAAGGCACTCGTCAGGTCAATGACACAAGTGAATGAGAATTCAGCAAAAACTGCAGAGGAGAGAAAACACTGTGTCATAATTCTTTTTAAAAATATATATTCAGTGATAAAACTTGTCACACAGAAATGCTTCAGATTTCTGGGGGGGCCAGGAAACTGTGTTAAATAGCTTCATTAACTATGAACAAACTGTGCGAGTACATAGAGCCACTGCAGTAGATGTATGGATGACCAAATATGTAGAAAAATTAAGTTGATAATATGATTCACGTAAGGAAATGATAGTTTGACAGTGCTGTTGTATGGGATTCAACCTGGATCCCCTTTTAGAGGTTGCTTCCTTTTTCACTGTTAATAACATAGATGGGGGGGTAACTCAACCAACCTACTTCCTTGCATTCGGTATACATACAGTATGTTATACGTTAATTTGATTATTAATCTATCATTTATTTTCCTTATTTGTTTGATTGACAGGGACAGTGTGCAGCTATAAGCTTGTTTTCATCTGCGGTCCATGGCCAGGAAGTGGGGAATAATGTCTAATAATGAATAAAGAAGAAGTTAACAGCTGAATAAAAAACACATTCATGAAACAAAACATCTTAAGCAATAATAATACATCACAACATTAAAACACAACACATTCATGACACAACGTATAACACAATCAGCGACATTAAAACGCAATGAACTGTGAGCATTCATTGATGTGCAAGACTGGGATGATTTGAGCCATGATTTAATCTGAGATTCAAAAGCAGCAAAGCTGTGGGACTCTCTCATATTACTGGATATTTGGACTCTAATTTGGACGAAGCAAATGTCCACAACAGTCGGAACAACTTCACAGTGAACAGCTGCACAAACCGAGGACAATAAAAGCCTCACTCTGCCGATGCCAGGACTTAAAACACTCTCATATCACACATCCTTCCTCTCTGTCCTTCACGTCTACACATGCAGACACACAATTTGTTTCTGCTGTGCACCAGTATCTCTTCAAAACCTTAAGAGCGAACAGGTTTATCCCAGACATCTAACAGGTGTTTTATGATCGCTGGCATACATGTTGTGTGTGAGTTTGTATCTTTATATGTTTTTTGGAATCCCTCAGCTCACACCAAACTCACCCTGACACGTTCTTTTCACGTGTAATTCCACATTAATTCTTTGGATGTTGTAGGAATGGGCAGTCAGTTCCTTTTGACCCCATTTCCTCCTGTTTATGTTTAATTATAATTTGCGGTATTTTCATTTCGAGAATCATCAGGTAAGATGTGTTTATTTTCTAGTTAGATTTGCCCTTTATTGCCCACATTCTGAAGCCTCTTTTTGTTCTTTGCTGTAAATAAAATGCACTTAATTGATTCAGCGGTTCTGTGGCTTTTTTTGAGTCTTGAGGACTCCTTTAGACGGTCCTTTCACTGACATGAGTCCAACACAGCTTTGCCGTCATTGTTTTCCTGCTTTTATTTACCAATAAATCAACTTGTTTGTGTTCCACTATAGCCCTCAGCATCAGCTGTGGTGGCTGTTTATTTGAAAACGCTTCAACAATTGTGCAAAACAGGGTGAAAGAAGAGAAAGATCCCATAGAAATGTTATTATTAAAAAAAGTGTGAAATGTGCACAATCTGCTGCTAACACAGTGCAATCTAAACCTCCTTATGGTCTAAATCTGGATTGTGTTGTAAAGGAGTGAGTGAGGATTCTCGTCCTGTCTTAGTGCATTCAAATAGCTGTGCCTTTTGCCTCAGGATCAATTCAGTCAAAGTAAGAGTAAGTAGAAGCATTGTGTAGGTCCTCAGCTAACACTAAGGTCGCTCATTCTTTCGAAATGTCAGCCTAAGCTTCACAAGCCTGATCAGACTAAGCAGCTTTCAACATATGAGGTGAAATCATTTTGAAAACAATTCAGGTTTTCACTCTAAGCCAGTGAGTCGTGAGTGAAAGTCCCGAACATTCTTCCTTTTTAGAAATATGTAACAACACAGTTAGGAAATTACCAAAGAATAAGGCATCTTTGGGTGGGTTGACACGTGTGATGAGGAAGTAGAAGAGAAAAACAATGACCAGCACAGCAGCACCGATCCCCAGGACCACATATGGCCTGTGAAAGCAGAGAAATGTGTTATCAGAGACAAAATAACAGCATTGTGTCCATGTTATCAACACAATCTCACCGCCAACACTCATTTTCTCCTACATTCTTTTTATTAATAAGGTTTTTTTTCATATGGAAGTTATGCCAGTCTCCTCTGCTGTGATGAATTAGCAAACAATGATAAATGTGAAGTCAGTCAGAATGATAATCACACACATGAGTTAGTACCAAAGGAAATAATGCAGAGATGTGAAGGGAGATCTGTGAGAAAGATGAGAACGGCTCCAATGAAAGAAAAGGCAGCGCTGGTTTGATTAGTTCCAGGTGAAATAGAGTTATATGAATAAAGAAAAAAGAAAGAAAATACTATGAAGTTTTAACGGCATTTCATCCCTGACCTTTTACTATCAATGAGTTTGAAGCATCACTTGCAGTGACATTTTGAAACGTTTAAAACGTTAATCTTTTTAACATTTGGCCTTATAGTTTGCAAAAGTTTTATTAACTTATTTTACTGCATCGATGGCATACATTTTTGTTCTGTTTTCATTTTTCATCTGTCTAATTCCATATATATTTTAATCCTTTTTATTGACCCTGTCCTCTATTGATTTAGCATATTTTATTCTTTCATTTAAAATCTGTTCTTCATTGTTGGTGTTTTTATTTCTTTTGTCTTATTCTCAGTTTATCAGTCACTTTGAATTGAACTAATCAGTATGAAATATGATACACAAATACACAGGAGTTTGATCGATTGATTGATTGATTGATCAGGTAAAAGTCACAGTATTTTTTTTTTATTGTATACCCTATACTACTGTATAGGCTACATTAAGTTTGTTGTTTTTTTATAATATTATTAAAGTCTCATGATTGGCCACATCATCAGATGGTGTCATTTTCATGGACAGAGCACAGTCTGCACGAGGCATAACTTAACTAATGCTGCTTTTCCACCATACATTTCCGGCACGGCACGGCACAACTCTACTCGATGTTGTATCATTTTCCATAACTATAGTACCTCCTCAACATGGGCACATCCATCATGGCATGGCAAAAAAGTACCTGGTACTACAGCTAACGGAAAGCAAAAACAAACAAAAAGCGCACTGAGTCGAGTCATGCTGGAACTGTGTAGTGGACAGTAAGATATTGAAGACATGTGCATATCCTTACGTACATGTTTATCTGTTTGTTTTAAGTTTATTTGGCTTTATTTTGGGGTTAAATATTGCAAATTGAGTGCACATTTGCACATCTGTTCCTACTTTTAAAAACCAAAAGCCCATTAAACTAGTTTGCAGCAAATGGAACGTCTGCTGTTGTATTTTGTTATGTTTTAATTCAAGTTCAGTAACAAAACTACTTAGTGCTTCACTTTGAGTATGAATGCAAATCAATGCCAACATTCTAATGTAAAAGAAGAAAAAAGTCAAGGTCACCTTACATACAGTACATGTAAACTTAAAAACAGAATAAGATAAAATAAAAGACAATAAGTTTAGGGCCCCCAAGCTTAAAGACTGGGCCAGCACTGTTACAGAGTTATGGTATTAATAATAGTGTGCACTTATATAATATATTACCACAATGATCCATTGTTAAACTCAAGTTCTCCAATATTTCATTATTGCTTAGTGGATTAAAAGCACAACTTTGCAAAGGCTTAATCAATTGTATATATAGGCCGAGGTGTGAGGAGCAGCTCACTGAGGCCACGTTAGATCAGCACTGCTCTCCGTGTTTGGTGGTCAGGTGTGCCAACAGAAAAAGATTAATGTTCCCGGTGTATCTCTCAGCAAAACAACATTACAGCCTCGGAAAACTCACACTGTGACTCCGCAGAAGGAAAACAACTGCTGTGAGTGCAAAGGGAAGCTCCCTCACTGCCTCTCCAAATCAACACTACAGGAAGATTTATGCACACAGTGCTGTTTGTTTGCAGAGTGGAAGAGAAGGAGGCATATTGTATGTCAAGAGCAATTTATCAAACTCTTTCTGTGCAGTCTGCATCGATTGTCAGAGGCTCAACATTCAGAACGAGCCGGCAAAGATATTTGCACGGGGGATAAATGTATGTCACAAATGAGCAATATCTCCTTCAAGGACAGAATGGAACATTGTACGTCACGGCTGGATCTCTTTATACAGCAGATGGTGTGCAATCATCAAAATAAATGATGGGTTAAATCATTTAGTGAGTTAATACAATGAGCTAATACATACTGAAAATTGAACTCAATGAATTAGCTGTGGTCAACATTGTTGAGGATTTATGATCCAATATGGAGAAAGAAATGCAGCTTGAATTATAAGCTTACAGTGTCCTCTAGTGGTGGTAATAATAATCATAATGACATAATACAAGAATCACTTCTTCTTTGTATATACTCGGATTTTTTTTATCATATTTTAATTTGAGTATATATATTTTTAAGTTTTATACATGGTGCCAGTGTTATTGCCAAGATTTAATAACATTGATTTAAACTTAGACTTTATGCTGTAATTCAATATAAAATCAATGAATGTTGTGACTTACTCTTGAAATTCTGGAATCGTGTTCATGGCATAAAGAATGCCCAGTGCAGAAAATGAAAATAAAAAGACAAACGTCTCCATTTCTTCCCAAATCGTTCTACCTTCTCCCTCCAGCAATGCTGAAAATACAACACAGATATGTTTTGAGTTAATAACACGATTCAAAGGATGCAAAGAGTTTTAATGTCATTCTAGTCAACACTTAACATGGCTGAAGTCCCGGTAGCAGCCAATAAGTAAACATAAATATAATAAAATATTGCAAACGGCCTCTTATTGCAGATAAATGTCTTTTTAAATGTCCTCAATGTGTTACTCAACACTGACATAAATAAAATGATCATTTTGAGTCAATATCCTGGAATAAAATGTAAATGAATTCTACAGAGAGGAGGCAGAGCAGGCTCTTACCTTCAGGCTGCACTTTCTGTGGATTAATGAAGTTACAGCTGGCTTGGCCTTCGCTGGGAAAATAATGAAGTGGAGACAAAGAAGCTTTTGGGGGGAGAGTTATGCAATTTGGTTTTGTCAGAGATTTGCATAAGTCGTATTAGGGAATAGGCCCACATTCCACTTTATTCAGCAATGCACTCTCAAGTTTTATTGAGTTTTGTTATGTGGTGCAGTCGGTCATACAATAGAATACAATACAATACAAATAAAATACAAAACAATATTAAAAGCAAGAAACAACTTTCTCTTGGCAAACCAAACATTTTCAGCTGATCATGTCTTTATCACCAAATGCAAAAATGTAATTTATGACATTTATCTCAATTATATGGTGATACAATTCTCACATATACTGTATGACTGTGTACCCAGTGCATACATAAATGAATAGATATTTGTATTGGTTGTGGAAATGCAGATATATATATGTATATACATATATGCATACATGTTTACATGTTTATACAGTATATAAAACACTGTGCAAAAGTGTAGTATGGTGTTTTTATGTGACCATTGAGGGTCTTATACTGTATATTAGAGTATTTGTCAATGAGTTTAACTCATTCCACGTGTGCATGTAATGATCATGCATGTCTTGAATAAACGTGGTGTAACAGACCTTTTCCACAGCAGATATTTCTCAACATGAAATAGTAGAACAAACACAGGTTTTACCAATAACATTAATTAGGGTTCCACTCCACATTTAAAGGGCCACTTCCCCAAAAAATATACCGTTTTTTCCCACTAATTTCCAGAGATCAATGTGTTATTCGATCATTAAACGGTGGTGGAAGTTGGGATTAGAAAAAATAAAATTGACAAAAAGTCAACGTCAATCTCCCTTCCTTTTAAAAGAAAATAAAAGCCCTACACTGCTGCTCTTTACTGTTTGTTTCTGTCAAGTTTTTACAAGTAAAAGATCTGAAAAAATCAAAGAAAGAAAGAAAGAAAGAAAACAGAACACCTGGTCAAATTTTATCCGACTGTGTAATAGAATTTGACACAGCAGCCTCATAATGATTTTAATTTTATTCTTCATTTGACCAAGTGGAGACAAAATGGGTTTAAGAGAGTCAGGGTCATGCTGTTGTTCACATATATGGTTCACACTAAAGACATTTTAACCTGTCCAATCGTTTGGGGTGTTTTTTTGGTTTTAATTTTGAAACTTCTTACAGTTTCCTTTGTTCCAATGAAGTGATTGTGAAATGATGACACTGTATGGTCATTATTGCATTGCAAAAACAACAAATTTAATGGTGGCGTTTGCACAGTAGGCTACTGTACAAAAACAGTATTCATATATCCTTTATACATGTATATCATACGTCTACAGTATTTCATATGCGGATGATATTTGATATATGCACATATTACATGTTGGTAAGGGCAATGTAAAGCAATCAAATACTAAGAGATTTGAATATTCTTTCACATCTTTAGGGGGATCTTAGGATCTGAGGTCTGATCTGATGTCCTAGCGCTTGTTTTTTTATTTATTTATTTCTCCCTCGGATTCACTGGTCTCAGGTCTTCACCACTTGCCTCTTTTGCTCTATTTTGTTCAAATAGTCATTGGTTAATTAAAAGTGCAGAATGATTCCAGTAGGGTGCGCCAAATTCAAACTCAAAGGGCAGACACCCTACTGTTATAAACAAAAGGCTGGAAAATGCATAGAGTTTTGACATACAAATTGTTTTCCATTTAAAAAATATTATTGTGTTGAACCAATCCTGACACAGTGAAGCTGCTGACAATCAATAGCAATGAAAGTGTCCTCAGTGATGAGCGAACATGCATTACGCAGCTAAGATGTGGTTTGGTGCATTCGTCCTACATCCTGTTTCATCAACTTCTACCTTGCTGACGTTAGACAATACAAAATCAAAAAGTCACACGCCCTGCCAGCATCTCTCATGAATACTACCTTGACTACAAACACACACACATACACACAGGTTACACCCACATACACACACCGCCCTTAGCTTCCCACAACCCTCCTTTGTTGGGAAAAGAGGGGACTGTAATACCAGGAAGGCGGATGCAGTTTGTGTTTGCTGGAAACAACTGGAGCTCTTCCAGCTCGGTCGGTCAATAATGTAGAACAAATAGATGGACGCCAAAAATGAGACAGCAACCTGCAGGGAAATAGATGCAAACATGTTCCATTTAACATCCTAAATTAAATACTCATTTAAAATGCCTGTCCTTCACAGATAATCTCTTCCATTAAAGAAAAAATGGGATATGCATGCAATATGAGAATATACGTATACATTTGTATGTGTGTGTTTAGCCCAAAGGTTTTTAATCATGTTTACATATTTTTTATTTTTAAAATGCAGCCATGCAATTCCTCTTCTGGCAAATTATCTCTGGTTTTGACCTGTGTGTCAACATTATTTTCAGTGGCTTATTACTAGAAATAGGATCTGTGCTGCATGTCTTAGAAGCAGAGGTAGTGCTTTGGGTATACTGGGAGCTAAATTTAGGCCTGCACTGGTCTGTTTAAGTTTGAAGTGAGAAAACAACTGCAAAACCTGATGAAAGGATTTCCCTCTCATCCTTCATATCTCTCTTACCCGGAATACCTGGTTTTCATGACAGCCCTCTGAGGATATTCTTCACACCACAGTTACAGCCCAACATGTTCATCTTAAATAATTCACCGAAACAAACCACAGGCAAAAACAAAGAGACGTTCAACTGTCACAGCCTTAGGTGCTCTGTAAACATACAGCGAATTATTGCTCAGAGTGATGTGGATGAAATAACTGTCAATTCTAAAATAAATCCCAATTTACTGGTTGAATTAACTTCTTCATTTGTATCATGTACATTTGCACAAGGCTGTATAGCATTATGTAACAAGAAATCATATAGTGAACCAGACTAAACTCATTTTAATTATAATTCTCAAAGAATAAAGAAAATTATAGCCAGATGGATGGTTTAAAAACTACAAACTATGATCAAGCAATACGTTTAAAATAGACTAGAGTGTCTGTTCATATCAGAGCTGACTAAACCATTGACAATTAAGATCTACTTATTTGTCCTTAATTTCCATTCAAATTGATATTTACAAATTCTCTTTAGCTAAGAGAATAGAATAGAATAGAAATACTTTATTCATCCCCAAGGGGAAATTGTTTTAACATAGCAGCAATACAATACAAAAAAAAGTATTATAAACATAAAATGTAAAATGTAATTTAACCTCCTGAGACCCCGACTTTTATTTCATGTGCATTTTTTATGTCTCCTTACTATTTGGGATTAGTAGGACCTCATATTAGTTGAAATAAAATTTTAGCTTTCTACGTGTTCTGGATATATGTCAAAACCAAAGTCCATATATGAGGACAATGGGTCTGTCTTTGCATTTATTTTTTTTCCTTGCTATTTGGGATCAGAAGGACTCATTTAGTCTACAAATGAAATTTTAGCTTTCTACAATAAGTAGTTATCTAAAAACCCATTGTCCTCATATGAGGACAATGGGTCTATCTTACCGTATGATAAAGACAATTCAATCAATGTTATTATTTACATCTGTGTAAATCGTATTCACAGTATGTTGATTTACACTGTTTTGTTTCCAGACTTTCTGTATGACACGGTAAAGACAGCATTTATTAACAAAGTACACATTTTTATTTTAAAAAAGTGCATTTTTTGATAACAAAAGTGCAGATGAAAGTGTAAACATGAAAAAGTGCAAAAGTTATGAACGCCCCTTGCCCCAGTATCATAGCAAACTCTGAACTCAACCTATACCTGGACTCTGAACTAATAGGCTGTCTGTCTGCTAAATTCATCTGTCTGTCTGAAACAGTCCTACTAGCCTGTGTGAAAGGCTTCATAGCAGTTGCGTCCACTTTGTAGGCAAAGGAACACATTGCATGTCAAACAGTGCACACGGGATTTCCCAGTGCAGCCTTGTAGTCTGCAACGCATCGGGTTCTTCAGGTTGGCAACTTCCGGCAGATGACCAGCAGAGGCTGTGCGCACTGAGATGTTGGGGATTGGAGTGACCCGGAATCTTTGGCCAGGTTCTGGACGGTGTGCTCTCTCTTCCTCTGCATCTGTGACTTTACACTTGTTGAGGAACACCTGAGCCACGTCCATGCGGTACTCAAGGAACTTCATGATACCCTTTCTTGGGGTACCATTTTCTTGATTATCTCGGCGATACAGCAGCCAGCTGTTGGCCAGAGCAAGATCCATAAAGTGCATAAGCATGCGAATGGTCCACTTCTTTGTTCGCACACTCATCCTGTAGTAGCTCATCATTCTGTCTGATAAGTCTACCCCACCCATCTTAGCATTGTACTCCCGTACAATACTTGGTCGTCTGACCGTCATGTAGTGTTTCTCTTTCTTGGACCAACGCTGGCAGGTGTCCTCTGGCTGCTCTGCATGGACAGTAGAGAGCATCATGACTGGCTTGTTGTCAAACCATTTCACAACACACAGTTTCCCATCTCCTCTGACAACTGATGCGGTGGTACCTCTGCCTTGCTGCTTCATGATTTTTTCACTTGGAAGCTTCTGCATTGCTTTTGTGACCCTGTTCTTCATGACTGTACCGGTTAGGTACACCTGCTTCTCCAGCATGCATTCCACAGCTGATATGGTGGTGAAGAAGCGATCGCAGTACACCTTTGTACCAGGATGCACTGTTTCCGTCAGGCGTCTGAGGACCAGGGCTCCCAAACCCAGTCCTTCTGCGTCTGGAACCTGTGAAGCCAGTGCCTTTGAACCTTGGTACACTTCAAAGTCCAGAACAATGCCATCTGTTGATGCTAGAACAAAGTTCTTCATGCCAACTGGATTTGGCTTTAGTGGCACATACTGGCGGAATGGACAGGCTCCAGTGAACGGTATCATCTGCTCATCAATTGAGACAGATTCTGGTCGAGCCTGAATGCAGCAGCCATCGAGTACACGATTCATGAAAGGCCTCACCTTCCAGAATTTGTCTGTTTTCCTGTCTTCTGGAACGTCGTTGTCAATTACTACCTTCAGGTGGCTCCTCAGCTTGAAGAATCGATCGCGTCTCATTGAGTCACTAATGGCAGGGATTCTTAGGGCATTGGACCAGAACATCCGTGTTTGTGGGTAAGGGACACAGGACATTAGGATGGATACTCCAAAAAAGTGGTACATCTCTTCAACCGATGTGTTGAGAGATCTCCCACTGTTAGCTAGCGACATAGAATTTGTACAGTCAGCAACAACTTTCATTAGTTCTGCATCAATGTACTGCTCCATATAATCTGCTGGCCACCAATCAGCTCTCTCAACTAGTTGTTCATCCCCTCCCTGAAACGGGACTACAATCGGGTTGAATGGAGCAGACTTCCAGTACTCTCTGAATCCTTTTTTTGGTCCTGCCCCATGTCCTTGCTCAACCTGGTCAGGTTTATCATTCTCACCATGCTTTTTTTTATGTTGTGGCTCATTCATATCACTGTCACTATCTTCACTGATGTGATCAGCATCAGATGGTAAATAATCAGAATCAGCATCTTCTGCTGCATTGGACAGGGAATCAGACAGTGAATCAGAGTCATCAGGTGGTTGCTCCACAGTTGCTCCACATGAAACGAACTCCCCCACAAGAGGATCATTCTCTTCACCATCTGATAGCTCTTCAATGTCAGAGTCGTTTGCAATTGCATTGAGCAATTCTTCAGCTCTTGAAAAGGAAATTTTTCCTGTGATATAAATGATTAAAAAATATGATGATAGACCCGATGTCCTCAAACGAGTACTTCATGTTTACAGACGTTGTAGCTTGCTAATATTGCTCAAATTGATCAAATATGCATGCCATATGAAGCTACAGATGTTATTGTGCATAAATATACAAGTTTCATTCATAAAATTCAATTAAAATTCTTACCATGTCCATATTTTGGTCGAGAGCTGCCATAAAAAGTTTTGCTAGGTATTGCAGCCATCTTGTTTTTTATCACATGACTGTAATGTTGTTATGAGACCACTAGGTGGTGCAGGCAGCGTCCCTAGATGAGGTCGATGGGTCAGTGTTCTTAAAAATTAAGTATCATGGTGCAGAACAGCAAAAATGTAATGTCCTCATATGAGTTCGCAGGGTCTCAGGAGGTTAATGTAAAAAAAATATAATATGTGCAACAGTGGGAAAAAAATAGTGCAATAATAAAGGAATGAATACTGCACATGGAAGTTTTAATGATCAATATTAAAGTTGTTTCATAATGTAGAGGTGACATGATGTTGCTATTATCCGGTTGTTTTATTATTATTATTATTATTATTATTATTGTTATTATTATCGTCATTACTACTACTGTGTCGGTCAAAGGGCTGTCAGCATGTATTTATTAAGTCTTATGAAACACCCACAGCTCTATCCTGGAACAGTGGCTCAGGTGAACCAAACATGACTATGATGAACTATTTATGGACTGGCTCTTTTCTGCTCGCGATCAACAAGCGGCACTGCGCGTGACGACAGCGGCGGAAACATTTTTTCGCTATTCAAAATGGCAGCGTCTCAATCAGGAAGTGGAGAAAACTACTAAGAAGAATAAGTTGGATAAAATTCCCAAAAATCGTTTGTTTGACGCGAGCCCTCGTTCAAAAACTGCCCGTGTGGTCGGGGCTTGGGTTGAGAATAAGTCACGCATTAACGGTAAGTGTGTGCTTCGAGGATATTGTTGTAAAAGGCGAGCGACGCATCGGCAGTTGCCTTGAAACAAGATGCGTTCTGGGCAGCCTCTCCTAGGCGCGCACGTTTTTTACGACGGGCTACGCCGCTTCTCTCGCGGCCGCTGTCGAGTTAAACGTTATCGGAATGAGACGTTATCTGAAAACTTTGAACGACATTAAAACCCATGAGAGTAACATTAATGAATAGAAAATGTCGTGGTTTTCTCCGAGCAAGTACTGCATCGGTGTTAAGAAAGCCAACGGCTAACTACGCTAGCATGTTACTAGGTAATAAGCGCTTGCGTTGATAACCAGCACGTAACATATATCTTTAAAATCAATGGTAACGCTTCTTTGAAACAAAACCAATACCATATCACTTTACGTGTTAGCTACACGAACTACAATTCTCACCACACGGTCAAGCATTTATCCAGGATTAACATTTTCTAGTGCTTACTAAACTGTAATGCCATCCCATTAATCTTCGTAGACAATATACAAAACGAACATACCCAGTTAGCTACGCTAGCCTAGCTAGCACGGTTAGCTTCGGTAAAAGTACGCCCGGTATTTGCAAACAGATCGGAGATCTCGATACATTTCGCCGTCTGTGATTAGACGGATTTTGAGCTGGACAAATGAGAGATGCTTTACAACCAACGATCGTCTGACGGGTAACGCTTGTTAAATGTACCGTATGTCGTTCGGCAAAAGCTAACAGTAGTTGCTACTGTAACGTAGAGCTTCGGCTGCTTTCCTTTGTGCTGTGCGGACTCTGAGACCGATGTTTTCTGTAGCTGCTTGCACACATTCACGCTCGGTAAGCTTGTGTTTGTGTTTCCAAAGTCCAAATGACATACATTTAAATTTTTGAACATGAAATATCAGCTAATGTTAGCCGAAATCGAGGAACGGCACCGCTGCCTTATTATCTCAGGGTATATCTGACTTTGTTGAAAATTACTCCCACAGCTCCCACAGTACTCTGATAGACTGAGCGCCCGGTTTGTTTATCTTATATCATAATCGCTTTTATAAACGAGACGGGGCAAGCTAATGAAAATCGAAGTCGTACGTGTATATACATTCTTTATATTACACTTTGTTGATCAGCGTCCTCACTTGTGTATTGTTGGCTAACTCGAGTGCGATGTGTAATACACTCATTGGCCAATGGTACTCCTTGCTATTTGGACCCCCCCTTGCCTTCACAACAGCCATAAAGGTCCAGTGTGTAACATTTGAGCGACAGTTTTAGCAGAAAATGACTATACTACCCATAAGCTTACTTGTGTATGTGTACAATCACTTTAACATTATTGTCATTTGTTTTTGTGGCCCCAGAATAAGTCTTTTCTATGTACTTTATACAGGGGCCTTGTTTTATGGAGGACGCCATCTTGTGCTGCCTTGTCTTTACAGCAGCACAATCAGGCAAAGATTAGCATGTGTTCCGCAAATGAAGTAAAGCAACATAATTTCTGGTATGCAAAGGCCACCGTAGTTCCCTGACATGTTTCAGAAAAGGGACCTTTAATATTACATTGCATAGATTCCAGATCTGGCGGCAGTTGAGTCCATTTTAGCTCAATTATGCTCTTTAAGAAACCCGTCTGAGATGATTTCTTATATGGTGCACTATCCTGCTGGAAGTAGCCATTAGAAGATGGGCATACAGTGGTCATAAAGAGATGGACATGGTTAGCAACTGTGGCATTTAAAGGATGCTCATTTGGTGCTGAGGCCCAAAGTGTGCCAAGAAAATATTCCCCACACCATTGCAGCACCACCACTCATTTGATACAAGGCACTGAAGGCAGGATGGATCCATGCTTAAATGTTGTTTATATCAAATTTTCACTACCATTTAAACATCATTCATCAAGACAACTTTCAAATATTTAATTGTCTTATGTTGGTGATTTCAAAGTCACTGAAATAAAACTTCTTGTCGCTTCTGATGCCCAGTTCGTTTTTGACCATGTCTCATGCCTTAATGTATCAAGTTGCTGCCATGTAATTGGCTGACTAGATTTAACAAGCAGTTGTAAAGGTGTACCTAGTGAAGTGCAGAATGAGTTTACATGCATGCACTCCCATATATTTTCCTCGAATTAGAGATTGGCATGGGTGGTCGGTATGAATGGAAGGTGTTACCATAAAAAAATGTATCCTTTGTTTTCCCAAATTAATGGACCATGCCACTTTACAACCATGGTGTGTTTTATAAAGGTAAACGTTATTGGCGTTATCTTGAATTTAGCAGCTCATGTATTTTGATAAAAATGAACATAATGGGTCTTAAATACTAACTTGATATGCATTATACTCCAATCTGCCACAACAGTCAAACTGGTAACTACCCCTAATGTGGTTGTTTTTGTTTTTCGTATTGTGACTAATTGGTGTTTGTGTATAACATATAACATACATATACTAGTATGTGGTTTTTTTGTAGTTATTCAGAAAACAGGACTGGGGTGGGAATGAAAATAGCTCTTTAGAGGCTGTACCCCCCCACCCCTTTTCTTTCCTGCAATTTTCACTCTTTAGTTTCCAGATCGTCTGTTGCCTGCAGCAAAGGCTAGTTAAGCCCTGTGCAAGCCTTGACATAGTTGGTTGCCATGGTGGCTGGCTATTTTTCTAATTATGTCATTTCCTCCTAGTTGATGGAAACTATTTGGTGACTTTAAAGTGAATGATAAGCTATAGTCCCGTCAGATTTTTAGTTGAGTTGCCTTAACTTGGCTATGTGGTCAGTGACCTTGGAGTAACTTGCTGTCAAATTCCTCTGCAGAGCCAGTAGACTTTAATAGCGAGGAAGAAGCTGTTTAAATCGATTTGTCTACAGGTGAAAAAAGTAGAACTCCTTTTTGTTACATCTTTCTACAACCTTTAGTGATGAAGTTTAGTTCACAGCTGATCACAGAGGCATCCCTGTGAGTAGTAAATTTGCTTTCAGATTACTGTGTAACAATCTTTTCATTTTCCCTGGGAGTTTGTTTGTACAAAATGTACATTTTTCACAGCTGCATTTGGACAGACAGACTTGTATGCCATATTCAGTTTTGGGAATTGATGTCTTCCTCATAGCAATGGATTTAGAGAAAAAAATGGTGAGCTCTGAACCATCCCCTGGTGTGTTTGTGCATATGTGTGAACATTAAGTTGCGTGTTTGTGCTGCCCTGGACCGAGCCCCCCCTCCCCCCCTTCTAATTTTTCACTATGCCGTATGTGATCTGACACATGTGATGGCAGTCTGCCCTGCAGGGACTGGGGACACGAGACACATTGGATCTTTTGTTTCTGTATTTAAAGCTAAAGAATGATACACAGGGGGCGTTCCATATAGAGCAAGATAAGCAAGTCAGTTACTTCACGTTGAAAAGAAATATGCTCTTAGACTATCACAAATGTTTTTCATTGCATTTAAATAACAATAATAATTATCACTGAGTGTCATGCTCATTTTTGTTTGAGATGTTGAGTTGACTGTTGAGTTTTTGACAAATTCCCTGATAGTGTGACCTCAGACAGCTGTGACCCAACCATCACTCATGCCCCTTGTTCTCTGGCCTCCGTTCTCCCTCTCTGTCTCTGTCTCTCACTCCTTGCATTTGCTAGCCCCTTTTTTCTCCCCTCTCCAATTGGTGCCAGTTATAAATCTCATTTATGGCCTGTGGGCTGATTAGAGTGAGAGTGAAAAATGTGGAGTGGAGGAGGGGTTCGAGGTAATGCATTTGATTCAGCTCCTGCGTTCCCAGAGTCTGGCCCTCATTTGATAATAGTTTATGTATTAAACATAACATGTATGTTTCATCAGAAGAGAGAGAATGAACAAATGAGGGAGAGAGAGCGTGAGGAAGAGACAGGGTATGTGACCATGATGTTAACGGCTATACTATGACAAGAAACTAACCAGTCCTTTATGAGTATCTCATGTCACAGTGAGTATCCAGACCTGAAGGCACTGTGGATGTTTCCTAAGCCTCATAGGAGCCATTACAGCTTTGTACAAGACGAGTGAAATGCAGGCAAGCGTGCCACACTCTGGCATTCCTCACCTTGTTATCCTATGGATTTTTGTGGAAGAAGTGTGTCAACATCGTTCTGAGAAAAGTAAGCACTGATCTTACAAATGACTCTCATCCAGGAAGGAAATGTAGGAGAAGCATGTGTCTGCATTGACGGCTGTCTGAATACTGTGTCTCATTGTTTCAGTTATCAGCTTACATTTCAAACCTGACCTGTGTGGAAGGAAAATACAAACAGTTATTTGAAGGCTGGCACACAGCCGGTGCTGTCAAAGTAGTTGTGTGTGTGTGTGTTGTTTGCCTCAGTCTCTCATAGCAGACACGAGGACCCACAAAGTTGTGTTATTATTACACAAGATGAGAATTTCAGATGTGTGTTGCTGCCATGTGACTGGGATTACGTGTGAAGGTTTGATTGGAAAGGGGAACTGTTTTATTTCCTGTCTCTGATTACAAGGAATATTCACTATTCTCCTTCCCTTTATTTAGCCTTTTGATGATTATTTTAGTAACTCCACTCATTTCATTTCAATTTAGGGGAGAAATCTCTAGTGCAACTCAGACTTTCTGCAAAACCTTTTTTTTTTGCCATATTGGTGCACAACTCCTCGCAGTTATGATCAGAGGGGAACAAAACTTAAGTGATTTCTTTCTAATGTGGGTGTTTCTGAACTGAAAGGTGAATGTGGTGAACCTTTTTTAAAACTGATGCCATCTCTACACAGCCCACTCATTGACCACACATGTTGAGCAACGCCTTTATTGTAACAACAACAAAGTCAAAGATGGAGGCAGTCAAAGTGAAACTCTGACCATGGCTATGTTATCACTGGTCACCCTTAGTCCCTGCTTGGTGTGAGGGCCTAATATTAGGCAATTCCAAGTTGACCTGTTTTCCAGCACTCCTGCTTGGAAAACACATAAGATACTGGATGAAGGCCATTGTTATCATTGTGTTAGAAATGGAATAATGCACTTCCTTTGTGCCATACATTGTGTTGTCATTTTTCCATGACAACCTTGTCCAGGTGGCCAAGAATATAATGTATAATACTGTGAAAGCATGGTATGTAGGGCAACAATATAAATGCAAATTATATTGCATTTCTATTGATGTTACACAATTACTTACACAAGTGCATCCCTTGAAGCTATTATCCATTGTTTTTGTGTGTTTACTGACAAGCAGTGGTGTAATTGTTCAAGAATACGATACCAGTCTCACTTGATACCATCAGTCAGCTGGCCCTTTGCTCAAGCCTGCAGATGAACTGAACTGAACCTTGCATAGCAAAGTGGCACAGACAGACATAGACAGTCTCCCCGACGCTGTGCATGTGCTGCAATATTCTCACGCCTGCCAGAGAAGTGAGGTCAGTCTGGGAGGAATAGAGCACTGTCTAGATTTGAACAGTAGAAGGGGCAGAGTACAGAAAACTGAACCTCTGCTGGCAACCTAACTCGGAGAATTTCAGTCCTGGGTTTACACAGGGCGACATTAGTATTACTGGTGATTTTATACTAGAATTAGAAGTATCACAGGCTACTTCAATACTGAGATGCAGGTTTGCTCCAGTTCCCAGTATAGATTACCTTAAGTAGGCCGTTACATGGACAACTGGACTTGCATTCAAGTTTTTGTATTGTGCACTGCACTCCATGTCGGTAGTCCAGATTTTGCTTCTCTGTACTTCGTTGGTTGTTTCTGAAATGTGCACCTGATAGCTTGTGCCCGGTGTTATCACTTGGCTCTGAATAACCACGACTGAGAGACTTTTATCAGGGGTGGGGATTCAGAAGCAAGCAACCAGCTGCCTCCAATCAGCTGCAGAATCCAGATGAGGGTGAGACTGGGTGAGAGGTAACAGCCAATGCAGCGTGTTCTTGCATGAGGAAAGGAGAGAGCAGAGTGAATAAAATTGTTAAATGGGGACATGGAGCACTGTTGAGATTTGAGCAGCACAAGGGGCAGAGTAGTTCAGTGGTAGAGGGAGTCCTTTTTCAACTCAAATGTTGTGGGTTCAATTCCTGGCTCCATTTATCTACATGATGATGTGTCCTTGAGCAAGATACTTGTTGCATGATGCTCTGATGTCAGCAGCATGTGAAGGGGTATCAAAGGTTTGTGATTCATACAGCTGCACATAAATGAGCTGTATGAATGTGTGAATGCCAAAAACCTGCGTAAAACAGCTTTAAATGGCCATCAAGACTAGAAAAATTGCTTTAGAAATACAGACCATATACCATTTACCATGGAGATGCATAGTGGGACCTACACGTGGCAAAACATGTTTAGTAATGGAAATAGAAAAAAACAGGTGGCTATTACTAGAAAGAAACGCAGAGTGATATAAAGGGGAAGTAAGTAATGTAACTCAGTGAATTTCAAATAAACCTGAGAATATGGAGTAGGAGGGTGACAGGAAGGCAGAGGATGACACTCCACCTTTAGAGCATCACACAGCCCATATAAGTGCACTATATTATTATGGTGGATGAATATACAGAAGCTCATGCATAAACTGTTGTTTAAATATCAAAATCTGTGAGTGAGGCCAGCTGTTTACCTATCTAGTAATCCAGACTAATATAGGGTAAAGAGCTGCTCACAGCTGGCATGTGTCATCATCCCTCTTTTCTGAGCAAATTAGATGACGTACGAAAATGGGGGCAAAGAGGCAGCTAAGTGGATCGTTCTCTCTTTGATCTAGTGAGCTTTGATCTATTTCTGGTGGGTGCTGGTGTTGGCAGTAGAAATAGAGGGATTTGGTTCCAAATGAGTGTCATCAAACCACCATAAACTGGAGTTAGTAATCTTTTTCTTATTCTCTGCTCTTTATACCGCTCCGTTGTAGTCATTATTGTCACTGTCCTTGCTGCTATCACCTGTCTTTGCTCCTTGGCTCTTTCGCTCTCTCATTTTTTTAATTATCACAATATGGCCATCTCCTGAGCCACAAGAGCTCATTTAAGTTCTCCATTTATGGACAAATGATTTAATGTCCCATTCAGCTGGTGTTTGTTGGCCCAAAGATACTCATCATCAAGGTAAATGGTGCTGAATAACCACTTGGAGTGTAATGATGATAATCTAATGAAGATTAATTGTTTTTTATATGTCTTTGAACTGTCCGTGCCTTTCAGTTGGACCAAGTGGTTGTTCATTTTGTTCTTGTCTGCTGCAGTTCAGAGCCTCTTTGATAAATATTTGAGTGGGTGAAGTAACAGTCTCTTAAGAATCTTGTTTCCATGTCTCATTTTGTGATAAAACAATAGATTTAGTTACACAGTGATTCAATCTTTATTCTCTAGCCATCGTCTTATCCAGTTTACTGGGGGAATTTGCCTGAAATGGACTGAAAAAGACTGAATAGAAATAGGAATAGACCGGGAGCTAATGTATTTGTCTTTTCATACATTTGTGCTTAAGGGTATGCATGTATTTGCATGCATGTATATGTTTGTGAATGTATACACCAATGCATGTATAAGTTTTTGTGTTGAAAAAGTTGGTGATTAATAATGTAGCTTGTTTTGAATGACACAGCCTTGTCTTTTCCAGCGAAGTAACTTGTTCCTTTTATGAATATTTCATCACGGTAACTAATGAATCCAGCCACTCTGGGACAATCATAACCAACTAACAGCACCCTTGCTGCTCTGGTGTGAAGCAGCTGAACCCTAATTATTTCTAACATGATTACTGGTGATGTTGTAGACTCTGACTGGTGATGAGTAAGTGTTGTGCGTTATATTAGGCAATAATCATTCGTCTGTTTGTTAGGAATAAAAAAAATAAATGAATGCTACTTCAGTAGAGAGACACGTGCCAATAGATTTACATTCCTGCACAGTTACAGTATATGCAAATATTATAAATTAGCAGCTGTGTTCTTTTCATGGATGGATTCCTGCCGTATGGCTTCTTGAACATGAGAAGAAGCAAAATGACCACAAAGAAACTTGAGACAACGACAAAGGGAAGCAAAACAACTAGAAAGAGATGCTAAACTAAATCAAAGAGCCCTAAAATATCTGCAGAGACGTGCACAACAACTACAAAGAGAAAAATCAGACCTATGCACTTCTGTGCAAAAGTCTCAGGCAACCACCAGCTTTGGTGTTTTTATGTCTATCAAAGTCTGGAAAACAATTTCCTTCGGGATAATAAAAGTATTCTGATTCTGATTCTGTGATCATTTGCATTTGGATTGGAATGATGTGACTGTAAGTTCGTCCCCTATATTGTCTCCCATATTTTATGGACCTGATCTGGTAAAATAATTGTGAAATTATTATTATGTATGGTCATTATAGAATTGCTTAAACAACACATCTAATGGTGGCCCATGACACTGTATTGTTTATGGTCCATTATGTCATTCCTTTTCCTCCTTTTTTTTGTCTGTCATTCCCTCTTCCCTTGGCATTTCCTTGCACAGGCTATCCACATATGCACTGCAATGACTGAAGATTCAGCTGCATAAAAAACAGTCATGTTTGCACTAGACCTGTTCAGCAAGTACTGCTGTCCACATTATTCACAGAGCTTTTGACTAACACAAAGGTATACCAACACATGTAATTATTAAATACGGCACATTGACATGGTTTCAAACAGTGTCACGCATACAGTAAGTGCAACATGGCCAGTGTAGATTTCTGCATTAGACAAAATGGAAGTGAAAAACGACTGAAATGCCACTGTTGTAGATGTGCCACATGTGTTTTTAGATTATGGTTAATGATAATTAAGCAAACCTATGTTGATAGATACACTTGGATGTGGTTAGAAGAGGTAACACGGATTTTCTGCTGTAGGGCTTTGTAAACCATAATATGTAGCCAATACGTGGCAAAGGTTAACCGATCACATGCCTTTATCTCCAGCCTCCAGACCAATTTCTCATGCATGCTAAAGGAGGGTGGCTGCGTGGAGTTTGAGTTGGCCCATGTTCCATTGCAGAGGAGGCAGCCACAAACTGTGGTCACAGGGTCATTTGTATGGAGTAGATCACAAGGACTTTTGCACTCACAGAAGCAAGAACTCAGATCTAGCAGGAGTTTTGGGAGAACACTGAGAGGAATTTCTGGTTGGCCTCAATTCATTTCTGGCAAGCCGATTGATGATGACTTCTGAACCCATCCCTTCCTGGATGAGTCAGAGTGTTTTGACTTGGAGATAGATTTGCGTGTATACCTGGCAGAGGTTGCTTAATCCTTGTTCACATTGAAATTTGCAGGTATACCTTGGATTGTTGAACCCTGGTCAGCATGCAATAAGGAGTGATTAACACCATTCTGTTCTGTTCAAGTTTTGTTTTTACCCCTTCATGGATTAAAACACCATCATCATGGAGCTCAGTCACCGTGTTATGGTGCATATTATCTGGATTGGAATTTATAGCTTGTCATATATCATTCATTTTCACATAATTTACTCAATAAGCCCCTCTGTGTCAAGGCTCTAGGTATGACACATTCGCCCCAAGGTTGTAGGCTCTGGACACCTTCATAGCCAACACGCCCCCACCCCCCTTCTGCGATGTGTGGAAGGCAGAGACAGAACCTAGATTTATGACCTAAATGTCTTTCAGGTGAATTTGTGCTTGTATGTAATAGATTCCCTTCTATTATGCAATCAACCTCATCTAGAATTGTATATCAGCAGTCTATTTTTGCCTGAGATGGCACACGCTTTTGTTCACCTTGTGATCCCTAATCGTGACTTAGCAGCTTAAGGAAGTCACACTTCCCTGGATGATCCCCATGTGCCCTGGCAGCAGCTAATAGTCAGTAAAGGCCACCAGCTCACAACCAGGGAGTCTTTAATACCCAAGCCTGCATTTTAGCCTCACTTCACCTCATGTGTTTGCTAGCTAGCACTTGTTGGGTGCTGTAACCAACACAACTGTGAGGGACTGTGCATCTTGTGTTCTTGAAGTGACAGAGCCGTTTTGCTTGTTAACCTCTGTCTGGCTGACAGACACAGGGTGACTCACACAGACAAGATGAACCAGCGGCCTAGGAAAGGGATATACACTACCAGTCAAAAATTTGGACACACCTTGAATGAGGAAGTGTATCTAAAACTTGGCAGTATATACACACACATATATATATATATATATATATATATATATATATATATATATATGTGTATATATATATATATATATATATATATGTGTATATATATATACATATATATGTGTGTGTATATATATATACACATATACATATATATATATATATATATATATACATATATATGTGTGTGTGTGTATATATATATATATATATATATATATATATATATATATATATATACATACATATTTCTGTGCATTTGGCTTCTTCAGTGCATAGTGAGTGGGCTTTTTTAAACATTCTACAGTTACTGCACATGACATGGCCTAATCCTGCACAGAGCTGTGTTGGCCACCCAGAGAGCGGAACATATGGAAGGAGGCTGCACAAGAACCAGCAGTAACCTTTGAAGTAATTAGCAGATTTAACAGATTACACTACAAAAGAGTCTCTCTCTCTCTCTGATACAGGCTATACATTCAAATATTATCCATGTAGTTGTTTTAAACAGCCATGCATGATACTAAAAAGACTGATGTGTTCCTGCTGATTTTTGTTGAATGAACTCCTTGTGTCCACTGTGCCGCAGCGGTTCTGCTTCATCCTTTATTTTTTGTTTTCTTTCCACCGTAACTCCAAGCCTCTCCTTTACACTGAAGGCTTTCTTCATTGCTCCCGTCTTCCTCTCTGTGGAGGTTTGGAGTAGCGGGGTGTTTGCTGATTTACTGGAAGGAGATATCTGGGTCCAGTCTTACAATGATCAGAATCGATTATCCTGTGGCTCACTAGGATGAGTGGGGAGTGGGAGGGGGTCGGGTTAGGAAACGGGGGACAGCAGAAAACAGAAATTTTTCTGTTGCTAAGGAACAGTGACCGGCATCGTACTGGAAGCTGTGGGTGGTAGGGGGAATGATGGATAGGGCATTATGGGAAGATGCTGGAGAAAACAGCCTCTTGCTAAACATTGTGTTTATCATAATGCAATTCTGGAGTATGACATGGGGCAGTACAAAAGCATATTCATTATGAGGTCTAATCAGGAAAACAAGGAACTGTAGCATTCATTGATAGATTTACTTTGTAAAACATGTGCTACTACTACTACTACTAGTACTACTACTGTACTCTTGGGCAATTATTTATTCATATAGTATATTACTAAATTCAGCTTTTTCAAATACCCCAAATCTCAAGAACTGCTGTCACATCATCATGACATACATGTTGATCTTTATCTTTTTGAGACAACAAGCTCAGTATCATAAATGTCACAGAAAACCACAAAATTCTACTGAATTACACAATAAATGAGCGAAGTTAGGTTTCATTTTAGTTTCTTACACTTGCTTATCCACTTACACACCTGCGATCTGTTAGTGTGGTTTTTAACTTGTATAGATAATACATGCTTAACCCATTCATCTTCGCTACATACATGCATTTAGCCTTTGTTATTTGAAGCCTGCAACTTGGGCTGAAGTAGTTATGTGAATAATTCCACTCCACCATAGATTTGTTTGTTCCTATTTTATCTTTGTCCTAAATTGAATTGGATTCTAGGAAACCTTTGTCCTTGGGAGAGAGTTGCATTCAAGAACATTTTTTTTGCAGTACCAAAGGGAGCCTCACAAGGGTGCAATACACACTCCCTGACGACCATGAGCTAAGCTGCTATCATGTGGCCCTTGAAGACCTGAATCGGGCTGTACATATTGAGAAAATGTCTCGTATTCTTTTGCTTCTTTGCGTTGGGCTTCCCCACATTTACTTCATCCTTATCTGGACAGTATCACACTGGCAGCCTGAGGGTAAAATGGCCTCCCTTTGTGTGTGTTGGCTATGTGAGTGGTGAATATGTTGGGTCAGGTCTCTCTTACTTGCTCTCGCTCTCTGTAATATGCACATGCACACTCCTAGACACACAAAGGCCCTCTTATTTAGACCTTTGTGTACTCTATTAGGATTTATTACCTTAGCTTTGTCCCCTGTGAATATGTCTGGCTTGTGTTCAATACTAGTGGCAAACTGGAAGAAGGAATTAAAAAAGGTGAAGGAAGGTAATAGTTTGATTAGTTTGGAACAAGGGAACATTCAAGGCATTACACACATACATTGTCGACATTTAAACTAATTGATTCATCTCCAGAATGGGCTTTGAGAGATAATTATTAATTGATTTCAAAGAAAAGGAAATCAATAATGTTGCTTTAATTTTTTTTTTAACATTTTGTTGATTTATAATCTGTGATTGTAACCTAAAGCTGACTTCATACACATTGGTAAGTTATATTCTTAACAAAACTTACCAAGAGCCAGGAAGCAGAACAAGTACAAGCTGCCAGGTTTTGACTCAGAGGGTTTTTTGTCTCTGTGTAAAAACTGAATCAGGACAAAGGAGGTCATTGTGGCCAGTTTCCCAATTTTAGGTCAGTTGTATCTACTTGACAAATTAAATGGGAAAAGAGACGTAATGTATGTTTAAAGAAAATGTAAACTACTGCGATTGTGATGTCTTCATCCCTGTTTTCATATAATATGTGTAATATATAAATGTACTGTATGTATAGAAGAGAAGAGAGACTATAGTGGGAACCTTGTTCGCATTGCAGGAAGCTTCCTGCCTTAGAAAGTCTGGACAAGCTTATCATTATATTGGACACCCACTGCTTCAGTTGTAAAACACATGCACACAGAAAAGGCCTTGTGAGTGCGTAGTATGTTAACTACCTGATTATGCTTTAAAGTTGTGAAAATTTATTATATTTTGCTGCTTAAGTGTAACACCCTCAAGTCTCGGGTTTCAACATTTTTGCACCCCATATGTTTCACACTGTCGTGAACTTCCTGTTGTTTTAATTGGTTCTCCAATTAATGTGGAAACTTCAGTGAGGTCACACGGCAGCCACTTAATGAGGGCCGTCAGTCTGTAAAGATAAAAAGTCACACATTATATTCTATTGCCAACTTATGCTTTCGAAGAACTCTGACGGGATTTGTTTTGTGTTAACTGTTTGTTTAAAGATTTACTACACCTTTTAGAATGAATCCTACAATACCTGTTCCAAATAAAGTACTATCTTCTTTCTGTATGTCAGTGTTACAGCTCTTATTTGTACTCAATGCTTCTTTTTTTTAATAATCATCATGCAGATGGACTGTTTGAAGTTTTAGATAGGGCGCCATTTAAAAGAAGTGGAATAAACCATAGTTATTTAAAACCATTATAGTTTTCCTTACATTGATGTCTAGCATTTGCCATTAATTGCCTTCTCTACATGCTATTGTGTATTATTTATTATTTTGATGTTATTTTTGTACAAAAAAAAGGGTATTTAGAACTTCACTTAATGATTGTTTTTCCCTTCTATCTTCACTGTCTTCCACAGGTCATGGAGAGCTTTTACCCTTGTTAGAAGTACAATCTAGGACAAAGCCAGCACGTGGGTGAGACTGTGCGTAGCCTAAGGCAGCTGGTGGTCATGTGCAAAGCTGTGGTCTGATGCCCACTCTCTCGTCAGCGCTGGCCATGGACGGGGAGAACTACCTGCATCCAGAGGGCCCTCAGCTGGACAGCAGCCTGTTCTCTGCCGTCTCCCCTAACATGGAGGTATATAATTGTTTTTATTTGCATCCACACACTTAAAGCGCCAGTGCATAACTTTGGTTGTTTTATGTTGTTGTAGTTATTGGTATTATTAATGAACAGAACTATGTTTTACATTGTTTTCATGCTGTGCCCTTCATCTGAAAATGGACTTGGTCAATCAAAACTATCAGACCTGGCTGAGATAGCAACAAAAACAAAGTGAATACTATTTGTAGTACTGTTGCACGGCACAGCTGGTAATTAATTATTTTCCAATCAATTAACGAGATGTCTAACCCAGATTTTGTCTTTCCTTTCTAGTGGTGTCTGGGCATGCAGATATGTTAATGTGCTAAAGGTTTAAGATAAGGTGTCTGCTATTTGAGATTACTGCAATATACTTATTTTCCAAGACATTTGTTCGCCCTCGTGGTGCTTTTGGGTTCAAGTCTGATTTAAAGTACCTTTCATAAAAAGAAAAAAAGTCTCCAATGACCTGGAGTGTCTATGCCAGTGACTGAGAGTCTAGGCACGTAAAAACTAAAAGGATCTGCCTCTCTGGGGGCCTCCAAGCATGCATGTTTTGTAATGTGGCTAAAGTGCACTGAAACAAAGAAACAAAACAAAGTGTACTCAGACACTATCCACCTTGAGGCAGAGCTGGCGTTTTCCATGGTAACTGGAGAGCGATTGTAAAGTTTTAACTTGTGGGAACATCACCTGTTTCACCTCAAAATGGGATGATGTGGTCATTCCCTGTCTTCTTCTACACAGTATGAAAGTAACACTAAAAGTGTCAATTAAACACCAATTTGGATATTTTGATATCTGTGTTAAATTTTATCATTAAGAGATAATTGACTCTTTGACACTGTCTGTAATTCCCAATTAATAACAAATGTGAATAATTAAATGTATTGTTTTTAGTGTTGCACTGTTTGATTTACTGTGCATTGCAAGATGGAAGGACGACCTAAAGAAGTCATCCTTCCAGTTAACACATACCCTAGCATATTTAGTCACTTTATTAACTCCAGATGGTGAAGCTATGAACAATCTGAAAAGCTCCAAGGCGTAGTATCAGTATTTACACAGCAACAAGGTCAGTTGCGTTTTGTTTAAATTGGTGGAACACAATGTTATTTATTCAAAGCCAGAAATAGAACCAAGTGAGAGCCTTATTAGTGTCCTACATCACCAAACCTGGGTTTTAGTTTCCACATCAGGTGAAATACAAACTGCAGGATGCTCATGCATTGCAGGAACAGCTGCTGCTGCCGCCGTGTATTGCCATGGTAAAGAAATAGTGTTCTGCTGCTTCCACTTTGGCTCCATCATTTGTCCACTAGAGGCTCCGTGGATATAGGGTGAATAGTCCAGTGCTTTCAAGATTGAGTGTAAGCTGTGATGTCATCAGTGACAGTGATTTAGAGGGCTCAACTAGTTGAATAAAAAAAAAAAGGGTTGTGTGGACTGTTCTCAAAATACTGCACAGTGGAGAGATGATGGCGCCCACCGTGGCCTACATATTTGCTGTGCTCTGAACCAAAAACAGATATACATTTAGGTTTATGTGAGCATCATATTTTATTGTTTGTACCTACAGTGCTTGGACAGAATGCACTGGTGATGGTTGCAGTATTTTCTATTTTTGACCATAACAAATGATATAGTTTTTGTTGGTTTTATATATAGAGCCTGTGTTTTTCATGTTTAGTGTATTTCTATGTATTTCCACGTGTGACGTGTTCATTTTGTGTGTTTTAGAATTCAATATATGCGCCCTCTGGATCTTGGGGATCCTTTTCTCAGCAGCCTGGATACAGCATACACTGCCCTATGCAATCTGGAAACCAGTAAGTAAATACAAACTCCCACGTCAGCCGTTAGCTAATGTTGGTGGTATATGAGCTGAAAAAAATAAAGTGATATACTGTGCACTTGTGCATATGACAGCTGAGAGACTTAAAGATAAAGTTGAATAACGAATAATACGCTCAGTACTCACAACAGACGCTCTCCTTTAGATTGAAGGCTGTAAACTGCCAGTGCAATATATACCCACAGGACTTGTGTGATCAACACAATTGTCCAGTTCTTCTGTTTATGTTGTGGTAGTCTTACAACTGTTCTGCCTGTGGTGTTTATTTTAGACTCATGTATTATTATGTGAGATCACCACACCTGAGACAACAAACAAATACATTTCCTTTTAATTTGTTGATCTTGCTGTAGGGCACAAATTAAAGTGGAACTTTGCAAGTCTGAACGATTGTTTTGCCTTTTTTCCCTCTACAGAGCTGCCCCTATAGTTTCAGAGTACATGTTTTTATGACACCATTGTAAACATCCATCCATTGTCTACCACTGTATCCTCACTGTTGTAAAGATTCACAGCTGATGCTCCCCTCCCCCCCCCTCCTCTCCTGGCCAAGTGCATTTGTTTTCAATGAGCAGCGAACTCAAGCCGTGGAGTTATGTCCATGCCATTCTGCATGCTAATGTTTTATTTAATTCAAAAAGCAAGTCCGATGTTGACTTGTGTGTAGCCCTTTGCGCATTTAGACAGTTTTTTCACTCTGTAATGATGAACGTCTAAAATAATGCTATGCCTTGATATTATAGCTGGTATAGCTTTGTGTGAAGTACTGTGAAGCAATTAGTGTTTCTCGGGAGACCTCCTGATTCCGAGGACTTTGTGTCGGCAGCCATGATCTTGCAAGGCTGGTTTTCTGCTAACAGATGGAAGGGGGGGTGGAGGCAGCCCCCAATCTTCCCACAACAAGCCATTTAACCCTCACAATGACTTCGAAGCTGTTAAATTAGGCAAAAATCCTGCATAGTTCTGCTTGAAAGGCATTCAAAATTATTAAAAGACAGTGCATTAACCCAGTATTGCACTGTTGACACCTGGAGTGACGAAATACAATCAAATCAATACCTCAGTTCTTAACCGGACACTACCCGGTTCACTTCATGGGGGTGGTCTCTTTTATCTGCTCTCCTTCATTTCCTGTCATGGGTGGCCTGGCGTCAGCTTTACCAAGGGAGTTAATCTCAACATCTTGCAACTCCGCTCTGTTGTTATGACCTTACTGCTCAATGAGACTTTTTTTTTCTTTTCTCGTGTGTGTTTGCATGTGCATGTATGTCTTCAACGACCTTGTAGTTTAGCAGCAACTTGTCAACCACATGGAAGCAGCTACAGTTCTTGTCAGTGTCTGTACGTCATCCGTTTAATGGAGATCACAGCCCACTACGCAATTACTTTTGTTGAAAATACAGAAACCTGGCTTCAGTTCTTAGTAGACAGGAATTTCTATTAGGCATGAAATGATCTTTTCATATATTTTGGAGCCCCACTAAGATATTATGTGGATTAAATTTGAGTTTTTGATGGGTTGTTTGATGTCTAAATAGGTGTATTTATCTGTTCTTTATATTTGAAAGAAAATGCATACTTTTTAAAGGGCAAAACTAACACAGAACATAACAGAGCTTATTCTGGAATATGTGGTCTTTTGTTTTGTTGTTGGTGAACATTCAGTTCAAGCATCAGGTGACGCAAGTGTGCAGCATGTGGTTTTCAGGTTTGCCCGTAGTGGAATTTTCTGACAACATGAGCCCTATCTCACTCTCCATCTTACAATGTACAGAAATGATTGATATCATGTGTCTGTGGTTAAATGAATAATATCCTCTCTTGTAAAGACCCCCCTCTTGAAAGAACCATGTCAGGGTGTTTGCTCAGTTTCGAGTTCTGTCAGTGAATCTTTTGTTCTAATGTGACTTAGCATACTTGTGCATCACTCTGATCATCAGGCCTCTGTTTTTAAGTCTAGTAATCATCTATTCCTTCCTACTTGGGTTTTTTTCATGACAGAAAGACATACAGGGGAAATCAATGTGTCTTTAATTTCATTTTATTCACATCTTTAAACGTGACCACCTCAAACACATCCTTTCATCATTTGCTGCTTTTATCTAACTTTTTTACTGCTGCAAAGGTGTCAGTCAGTAATAAATGCTTGTGTGTTTATCTACTTTGGTTATATCTGTATGGTTGTGGTGAGACGGGTAAACACAGCACATGGTGTACTATTGCTAATCAAGCATTTATACAAAGACTGCTTATTCAGATCATATTCATATTTAATCAGTTGATCACACAAAAAGACTATAGCTTGTGATTATTATATTCATGCCAGATAAACATACTGATTGTCCTCTATTAAAGGGAAGGGAATGAATAGTGAAGGCAATTGGTTTTTTAACTTTGCCTAACTGTTCCCATCCAATATTTTGTTGTATTATCAACTGCACTGAATCAAAACTGGTGGTATATTCAAGACCACATAAAACCAGAGTGTACTGAGACATGACCAAGACTTGTAGTGATCAAGGCAGAGGCTAGATTAAGACTGGGCCACTATATTTACAACATGGTATTGTATTTAATCTGTAACGAGTATTTGAACATTAATTTTATGTCATCGATGAAGTTGTTAAATGTCCCCTCTGTTTATGGCCGGTCAAAGCAGCTACCTAAAAGGTCAATCAATCTTCACTCTCTGTTGTCATTCCTCTAAATCTTTCTCCCAAGTGAGGGAGTGGCACTGTTGTATGTAGTGTATTCTATGATAGATGCAATATGCAAACAAATTCATTGTGGTTTAGGAATGCAACAGATGATTTGGCTGCATCTCTGCTCTTGTCTTCATGAACCTAACATTACGCCATATAGGGTGGTTAGTGGTAGCAGCTGATAGTGGAGACAAGAAATTCTTAACTTGAATGACCTACATTAGTGTTTGTAATAAAGGTTTTTCATCCAGTCACAATAATCATTCATATAAATAAATCTGTTGTGTTGATTTGCCTTGATTTAAGTCTGGTCTTGAGACCTCTATGCCAGAAACAGACGAGACGGAGTAAACAATGTGTCTGATACAGAGACAAGGCCAAAACCTGCCAGTCTCTAGCACTGCAACGCTAAAATATTCAGCCCAACAACATCACTAGTGGCCTTCTCCCCCATTGATGTTCTGTGACTACACCTCAGCAATGTACAACAAAAAAATACAGAAAATGCAACAATGCTCAGTTTGTTATTACAAAAATACACTGGGTTTTTCTGTTGTGCTCATGTTTTTTTCACGCTAACAATTATTGCCAGTGGGAAAATAAGACTCTGTATTTTGGGTCTGAGCTAACTGCAGTGTGTGTGGTTATGTGTGTCCCACACAGCTTAGTCTGAGTGTTTACAGAGATTTTCTTAAGAAACAATAGAGGTGAACTTTTTGATATCCCTTCTCCAAAGTTTAGCCGAACCCACTGCCTGCCATCTTTGTGTTATTCACTGTTGCCTGCAGCTGCACAGTGGGATATTCCCCTGTTTTATGACTCAAAGTTCACTTTTTGCACACTGCTGCAAGCGTCAGATTTATATTTCATGGCTGAATTCACATGAAGCAAGAGTTGGTCCAAGGAATCCTGGCAGTTGGTTATTATCTGGTGTCACCCTTGCAGTAGAGTCTTAGTTTGTAAAATAGATGTTCTAGTAAACAGCTAATCACTGTGGTGTGATTTTATTTCTCACGATTCAAATTCATTTTTGACAGAATTGACAGAAGAACAACCAGATCAAGCTGATGCAGTAAAATGTGCTGAATGTTGCGTAATTCTCATTGTTATTTAAATGACACTAACACTAGCTTAATACTCTTTCTGTCTCCACAAATAAATTAAAGTAATGAATTTGCCCCACACATGTGCATAATCCCTGCTAATGTAAAGTGTGAAGAGTAAATAACTTGCAGTTATTTCATGATAAATTGCACCATCAATTCTCATTGTTGAATCTCATTCGTTTGAAATACACAGTAGTTCACTGATACTCTTATGTCAGTATGTTTTCAGCCACACATAAACAAAGGTTCATGTGATCATCTGCAGACTGTGTGCTATCAGAAGGCTACATGTCACTTGTTGCCTTTGCCAGGAGCCCTTAACTGGCTTATGCTGTTGGAAGGTAGCTGATGCAGACCTGCCAAGGATTCTGCTATAATAATATCACTGTCATGTCACTGCTAACTAAAGGGCCATGAAGGGGATTTCCACTGTCAATGATTTTTACTATTCATCTTTAAGAGATCTAAACGGGTTCTTTACCAGAAGGATCTCATGACCATATTTTCCCCTTATGATTATACAAGAGGACTTGTCTTTTTTTCCAGTGTGAAGGCCAATATTTGAATGTCACACAGCATGTAACCTTTTTATTTGCATGACTACAGAAAACAACAATCACTTAAACTTGCCATCAAAAACAAACAATAATCCACCAGTGATCACTGTCAACATAAAACCAAAAGTAAACACACAGCCCAGTTTTACAGCCCAGTGATATTTATGCTAATCTAGGCAAGTCTTTAAAACATCATTAAATGATATAATAAGCAAATGTAAAACCAACCTCTCAAGCTCATTTATTCCAAGAAGAAAACAAGTTAGCTAACTGCCAGCACTGTCACTTTACTTTAACACAGTTTGCACTTACTGCTTTGTTTTTACAGTATTTTATTATCATAATTATTATTGTTATCATTATTATTAGTAGTAGTAATTTTATTATTATATCTGGTCTTACCGACATGTTTAAGTTTTTTTTTAGGGCATGTGCAATATTCTTCTCTTTTTATTTGTTTCTTTTTTTATATTCCGTGAGTTTATGTCCTTTGTTGGCTGGTTGATGTCTGTCTTGCTGTATATTGTTCTGCAGCTGTTGCAGCAAGTATATTTGATATGAAAATGAATGGTTATATTTTGAATTTTCTGCATGTAATTGTTCTTAAAAAGAAATATCAAAGGGTCCATGGTTTTAATAGACAAGCTTCAATATACTAGCTTGGGGCTGCCCTTTCATCCTCTTGGTGTGTTTTGAACTTAAATCAATCAGTCTCGCTGATCTCTGGCCTGTGGTTGAGTATACAGAGCCAAATCCTATGAATAGGTTTGGCCAAGCTCATTATCTCTGAGCTGGAGTCCTGACACTTGATTGGATAAGAGAAACACGTTCCACCCTATGGAGGTTTACTTTTGCTTTCATTTTTTGTGTAGCTCCACCACTGTTTTCACTGTTGGTTTGCTGTGTTATGAGAGTTGTACTCAGCCAGAAACTGAAAACAGTTCATAGTCTGAGATCTGTAGACGTGTGCATTTACTCTGGGCTGAAGGGAGAATGTTAGGAGTTGACACAAGGTGGATGTTGGATCTTCACAGCAGGTTGGACTAGTTCTTACCTCTCTCCTTCTCTGTCCATGTCTATTTTCCTAAATGATGTTACATCTAATGTATTTGCATTTCTTCTCTTTGTATGATTTGCTTCTTTGGTTGTTTGAACACGTAAATATAACATTTTTCATGTAGTTATTATCACTAATTGTCACTGGTATCGTTCTGTTCTATAATTTAAGTAATCATTTCAATGTGTCACCAATAAAGGACTCGTATAAACTAGTTAAGTGGTTTTTTTTTTAGTGTTACATCAGTTATTGTTATGAAAGTACTGTATTGCTATCTTGTATTGTTTTGACTTAACAAGACAAACATGTATTACTGTAACAGCAACATATCTTTTGTTGTGAAAACACTTTAATGTCTTATACACTTTGACAGTTGCATTTGTTCATACTTTGTTCCGTACCCTTCATTTCTCTATTTTTTTACCTGGCTAAGTAGCAACTTATCACATAAAGTATCTCCTTTTCCCTCCAGGCAATACCACTTTAACAGCAGCACTACCACCACCACTCCGGATGTGCACATGGATGTGTACTCGGGATTCCCTGACGTGGACTTTTCCAGCCTCAACCTTCCTAGAAATGGAGATTTCCCCCAGGTTGGTGTTAAATATCTGATATTTTTATGCTTGCATCAAAGTTACACAGACACACTCAGATCTGCATAGCCAGAAAAAGTCCTAAAGAGGTACCCACACACATTCTGCAATCCCAACAAGAGCAAACATGAAAACCTTCAGCCTTCGTTACCCTACTCAAACACAATGTAGCACACCTCCCACCCTCTTCTTTCATCTCGTCCTCTGTGAGCATTGGGCTCAACATAATTAACCAAAGAGCAGCCTGATTAAAGCTTAGTGTTGTCTAGACGACTGCAGCAGTACCTGCCCTGTTCCTGTGAAGGCATGTTATTAATAAGACACTATAATTTGAATTTCGTCTAAGCTTTCCAAAATGCATCTTCAGATATCAGTTTTAATTATCAGTCATGCTTTGATTAGGAAGTGAGATGTATTTCCAGAACATTGTGAAGATGTGAAAATGTTCTTCAGCCATTTTTAAGCTTCTTTGCATAATTTGGTGTCTCTAGGATTAACCATCCCACAAGGGATACAACTGTAAGAGCAGGACATTTATTGCAAAATGGGAGATGCTTAGAAATGCACAGTCAAATTAAGGTGCAGCCTTTAGCTCACTTATGTATTTACCCCACCCACTCACCCATCATTTGCATTTTCTATTTCTGCGTCCATCCAGCCAATTCCTTATAGTTGCCATTGTATGAATAGAGCTAAAAGTAATGACACAGACCAGTGAGTTTCTAATCTGAAGTATATTTGGGCTGAATTGATGAGAACTATAATATGAACCATATTATTACACAATATGCTATGATAATGAGTTTTAAAGAAGAGCAGCCATGGGTTACCAAACAGACTGTCAGTATAATTCTTATGATTAGCCTGTCTAAAAGTAGAAAAGCCATAGCAATCAAGAGTTTTCTTGGTTCAACATAAGGCCAAAGCAGTAAATAACTAGGTAATGGTTATTTGTAACAGTGGTTGCAAGAGAAAGGGCATCTCTTACTCTAATTATGTGTTTTTAAGGGGTTTCAGTGAATAATAAAATATTTTATGACATTTTATACTGGCATTGACCCAGACTTTATGTTCCCACAAAATTGGATAACACTTAAAGTAGTTATGATGCAGTCTTGACAGAGAAGTCTACAATATCATAAACATTCTCTCTGAAAAGACTCATACATTTAGTTTTTCAGAGGTTTCAGGACCATTAAAGAAAGTCCATTAATCTCACATCAGCACTTGAGTCAAAGTCCCATCAGATAAGACTTAAACCACAGATATCTTTGTAGCAATATACAAGTAGGTCAAATGCAAAGATATGTCATTTTGTACTTGAGTTGACCAAAGTGAAAGTGAAACATCCTACAGTATCTTATACTGAACTAGTGTATTTATAATCTTTATGCAGGTTCTCTTTGTTTATTTATATCATGTTTGCATACACCAGATGTCTAGAATGTAATCTTGATCAAATTTGTCTTGTGTTAATTGTAATACTTCTGATGTTGATTTAACCTTTATCAAACAAAATTGCCAATTTCACAGCAAGGGATTTTCATGCAGCATCTGTCGGGTTTTTATGCCTCAATGCTGACAACAGCTGTGACCAGAGGCATTGTGCTTTTGTATTATCCGCCTGCTCCTTTCTAATAAATACGACATCTCATATGCCTTGAGGAATCTTATTTATAGTTTGTGCAAAAAGTTCACTTAGATTTAAGGATCAAGTTTATTGTGGCCTCAGAAAATATGTTTTTGGCTGCAACTCACTGAATTCCTGATGACACAATTTCACACTAAAATACTGATGTTGTGGGGAAGTGATGAGATTTTATACCTAAAGGATCAAAGGTTGGTACGACAGCAACATATTGTTTCAGTAAGATCGATTTTTCTGGCTTTTATTCACTGCTATATGACAAAAACAGAGGAGAAGATATTGACACAATGCATTGTACTGAATATAAAGTTAGACAATGAATTGATGTGGTCATTGTACTGATCTTCTTTGCTGTTCGGCATAACAATTGTGGTGTGTGAATTTATACAGTTTACTTGAGTCTAACAATTAGCAATGTGAACTGCAACTTGATTGGTTGGTGTCTGCAATTTTGTAAGACACAATTGAGAGACAGGAATGTCTCCTTTAGCCTAAAGGTTTAGGTAAAACCCAGGTCTTCATTTTACATATCATTCAGCTCGACTTTAACCCTCAGTGGCACACCCTTGGTAAATTGCTGCTGGAATAATACACCACTCCTTATATGGACATCCTGGGGTGTGTGTTTTGTGTTTTGAGTCCAAGTTATGATTCATTATATACCCTTTTCTTTTTCTTTTTTAATGAGTGTAGTAATTATTGTGCAGAAGTCACAAAATGGATGTTTTTCTTTAATTTTTGTTCATAGAAATTAGTTTAAGCAAACTTTGAACTGTGATGTATTTCTAAATTAAACAAATTCAGTCTGATTTTAAAACATTTGAGTACTTTTTGCTCAGGTGTGTTTATATAGTAATTTCATCAGATTGCCTATAAGTTGTGCTGAAAAAAAGGATATAAGACACTCTATGTTGCATATTCTTATAGCCTCTGTATATACATTTAAACATAGTAATGGAAAAAAGCAGCCTAAGTGCTTTGTGTTCTAAGGGTTAAGCATGGTTTTACAAAGAAACAACCTGGAAGAACAGTATAGGTCAGTTGATTTTAAAATTACAGGTGACGTTAGCTTTTCCATTCTGAAGCTGTATTAGACTTCACTGAACCAAAACACAGAAGCACAGGTAGCCACAAAACCTACACAAGACTTTCACTTCATGCTTGAGCCCAGATTTGTGAATATGTCATTATGGTTCTATGGAAAACAGAAGAATGAATAACGTGATATAAAAATGCTTTGTGTTGGTATTTTAAACAGGGGGAGGGAAAAAAAACAAAGGCTACAAGCAGTTTTTTGTACACTAGAAAGTGATGACGTCAGACGTGTCCTATCACCGTCATGGATTCTCTGATTCATGTGGGGTTTCCCTAATTTTCCATTGGCCTATTGTAGCTCATCTGCATGTCTTCCTTACAGGTAAACTACAAGAGCTTGTTTTTATGGGATACACGTTGGCTGTAATTTTCTGCGTACAAAGTTTGGAAAAGTATAATGTTACAGTTGCCATTTATGTCTGGTCTTTGTTTAAATAAGCTCCTTGGTGAGTGGTGCGTTTAAGAGACGCAGCTTTGGTTTCATGGCACTGGAGATGTGGAATCTTAATGTTGCCTGTTTGAGTAAGAGAGAGAGAGGCGTTTTGTGCTCATGTTGTGCTTTCTCAGCTGTTCTTTCTGGTTTTGGACACTCCCTGCCATGTGAGGCATGCAGAGAAAATGTAAGCCACGGGGTCATCATGACTAATCCACTGCCTCACACTCAGTCCCCTTTTCCTCCTCCATTTTCCCCATCCATCACATCACATGGCGACCCTGCTTGTTTTCTTTCCATAAAGCAACACAATGTTACTTTTGCTGGATTTGCTGCAATAAAAGTAGGTTTTTGATGACTGCTAAGGCTTTCTAATGGACCCTCAGTTCAGCATTAAAACATCCTTGGTCTGAGTCTTGCAGTTTGAATAGCTGATACTCACTCAGACCTGGTTCAGTTCATTAACATGCTTTCCAGATGCTTTAATCCGATATGATTGAATTCGACCGTACTGTATTCAAGTTTGCATGTGTGTGTGCACACATGCAAATGAAAGGGAGCGAGAAAGAGAAAAAAAGAGATATAGGACAAAGTTCTTTTCACACTGCTGTAACATGTAATCTGATTTTCACCAGTGGAAAAATAAATCATGTGTTAATGTCATGGCAGTAGCTACAAACAACCTTATGTATGAGTGATGATTGTTGTAAATAAAAAAGGGAAACTACTCCTGGTCAGAGGACATCAGCTGAGGAGTCTGTGACTAATCTGTCCGTAGGATTTGTTTATGCTCAGGAATGTGGCCACGTGTCCTCAAACCACCTCTGAATGTGGTTTTTGTGATCAGACCTTAGAATGGATTGGCACCCTTTTCTTTGCTACTAGTCAGTGACCAACCATAATGATGTTAGTTCAAAATAAAGTCATTTTACAGTGTTGCTTTAACATATCCAGAATCCGAAAGAGTCGATATACTTTGTTACCTTGTGTGTGTTTGTGATTATTTGTCAGGTGACTGCCATGTATACTTCATCCAGTTCCCTATTTCAGTTGGAGCTGTAGAGTCATTTTGGTTTGCACAGCTTCCCGAGTTTGTTTTTGCAGTTCAGCAGAGCTCTGCTGGAACATCCTCATATTGTAAGGAAGGACACCGTGGCAGCATGTGGCCAGGATGTCTATCTCCATGTTGCTGGTAACTTGGGGGGGAAAAAAGAGCCAAATGTTTATTTGCATTAGATTTAATAGACTTCCTTTTGAGATCCCTTGCCGCTTAGATTATCTCCCAATTACAATACATCATTAGATGACAAATGCAGTAGAATACAAGGCCATCGTACAGTTATATAGATGAATCTGACCTGTCACATTTTTAATAAACATGAGACATCATGTCTGTCATAATAGAAGTTCATATTCACCATTTAGATTGACATGAATCTAATCTTGATGTTTGCTTTTTATATTTCATATTTTGATTGATATTTAAAATGGCTTCACAGCTCGCAGTACTTGATCCTTGATATGTCAGAATCCGATTGGAGTCCTTTCTTGGAATTTCTTTTTGAAAAATAACATTTATACACTAAATCCTTTTGCTAACAAATTAATTAATCTAAGCATTTTTAAAATCCCTAAATGTAGGCAGTATAAAATAACAATGAGTGATCGAAACTTTGACAAAATGGAACTGAGGCTTTACCATAAAATTGTAATTGTAGTTATTTTTTTGTACACACATCAATGAGTGATAGTGAATTTGACTTCTGCATTCAACCCTTCCTTATTACACACCAGTAGTGAACACACACAAGCTGGGAGCAGGAGCAGTGGGCAGCACTTGTCTGCACCCAGGGAGCAATGGGGAATTGGGTGCCTTGCTTGGGGGGCACCCCAGCCCTTCACTCGTCCCAGACATCCCTCTGGTCCAATTCCTTTTCTTTTGTTCTTGGGCTGACAAAACATATTCCCGATTTTTATTAGGTCAGCAGAGGAATGAATGGCAGGTATTGGTTTTCATTATCTTGCTGAGATCATGTCAAAAGCTCGAACCCTAACAAAATTGCTGCCAGTACCAACAAAAAACACCAGCACTGCACTTTCATAGTGGTTTGACGATAAATTGCACATTTCGTCACAGCCACACGTGCACAACTGGCCAAGCCCGACATGGGTCATTTGTGGATCCACAGTGCGCGAAGCTTTATGCACAGTGTCAGAATGAAAACAAGACTTACTGGAAGACAAAAACCAAAACTCTTTTACTAACCACTCTGGCTAACCTCAAAGAGTGAACAGCACTCTGCGAGAATACACATTAACACACCTACTTTATGTATATGCGCGCGCACACACACACGCACGCACACACAAACACACTTATACCTTGGCATGTTTAAGCATATTCACAGTCTCTTACTACATACTGACATTTGCAGTGGTCTGCTTTTATGATACATGACATTCTTGCTTTTTTGCAACACACACACACACACAAATACTGGATGTGTAACCTTGATATCTACTGATTACAGTAATGCATGATTACATTTGGACCTTTCCAACAGCACACACACACTGCAGCTCAGTCATCATTATAACTTTAGATATAAGCATATAAGCATAGTTCTCTTCTGAACCCAATGACCTCTAAACATACTGTATTATATACACATTTTTTTAATAATGCATAATTATTATAATATTTCCTGTTGGTTAATTTGGACATTTTGTTTGTATTTGAAGCCTTTTCCAGGAAAGTGAACAACAATTGTTTTGTTGTTCTTGATTTCCTTACAGAAAGCAACCACATAAATTGGTTGATTTTTCTCCACTACTTCCTTATAACAATGTTACTCAATCATTTGGATGATCTGGTTTACAAGAGGAAGTTAAAGTATAATTTGAAGGTTTGTTAATAATCCTCTCTTTTGCATCAAGGTGTGTGTGCACGTTCCACCTGATATAGATCTAGTATGTGTTAAGTTTACCTTTGCATGGTTAAGGTGTTATCCATTATATGTCTCTTTAACCTTAAATTTAAATCTACTGCACCTTTATTTACATAATCCCTTGACACAGTCTGTCAATTTCCATGTGTAGAATTGACATTGTACAAGAAAACAAACTTCACAGGCACCTGCAATTTTACTGTGTAAAACCAGTTTGACTGAACAGTTTAAGGTGTAGTTGTCATTAATGTGTTTATTGGACACAAACACAAGTCTGTAGTCTTCACATTTCTCTAACAATTTCATTGCAAACTGATTAAATCATTGCTGTACTTGTCGCTAACTGACCTGCCTACCATCGTTGTTCATTATGATTACGTTTAGTGTATTTCATGTCATTATGTAATCGGTGTCTATGAAGCTGTTATCAGGCTGTGTGTTCATGTGTTTCAGTGCAGACCTTTGACGTGAGTGCAGACAGGGGAGGGTGATATGTATGAGTGGCATCAGTGAAGCCTTCTTTTACAACCATTTCCAAGCTCCCACTACACAGGATAACTTTTCTTTTTTTTTCCAGACATTTTAAATTATTGATGAAAAAGTGGATTTCAACAAATAACATCAAAAATTGTTTCCTAAACAAATGACAGTAATCATCAGTATAACATTACAAAGCATTTCCTCCAGCACAGGTGGCACCTATTATACACGCATCATATCACTAGCACATCCAGCTAAAGTTAAACACAAGTCAAAAGTAAATGAGAACAGGAATGAAAAGGAAAATAAGGACTGGAAATGAAATGACTGAATGTAACTTGAGCTCGATCAGCCACGTTGCACACTGTCAGCAGAAGGACATGGTGAACGTACAGATGGCAAAGCTGCAACATGTCGGTGTGATACATTAAGTGTGTTTGTCATGTTGTGAAGGGTGGATCCTTCTTTCTTTAGGCTGTAATGCAATGAGATGTGCGTATGTGTGTTAGAGTATTCTTAAGGAGCTTATCAATGATTCATGCCTCCCCAATGATCCAGTGTCCCACTGCACACACACATATACACACAGTATTTAGAGGATTCCCACTGACACGATGACACCATGGGAAGGCGCCACTCAGTCTCTGACAGTCTTACTCCCATTCTGTCCAGCAGAGATGAACATTACAGTACCTCCACATGCTGGCCTGATATCATTATTCCTGGAAGCAGGGTTTGGAAATGGACCCCTGTCCAACAAATTGAACAAATGTCCTCATTTATTTCTGCCCCCTGTACAGTTAACATTCTGATGTCATTATGATATTGTCTTTGGTCAACATCTTGGATTTGTTGAAATAACCCATTTGCCATCAGATTCCAAGAATAATATTTTTTTCAGTGAAAGGGTCCTTGGTTCCAGTAAGTGGAAATATCTTCTATCTCAGATGAGTGTAAAAGTGTTCAGATAGAAATATGGGCTGACCCATGAAAACCTTTGACGTGGGCACATATGCAGCTTGCACTTGACCTGTAAATACATATCTTACCTTTTTAACTATCTTCTTGTTATGTTCTCAACGTTGCTCAAATAGGCAGAGCAAAGTCAGCTACAGACTTTTTACAAGAGGCAGATTTATTCTCAATAAGATAATTTGCTCTCTCTCATCCTCATCTTCCTCACATATACTTCACACACTGTTATAGTCAAATTTAGATTTAGATGGAATGAGAGATAAGGTGACTCTAATTATTATTATTTCATTTAATATTACTTGTTATTTGTTTCATTTTGTATGCACTTCAGTCAAAATCCCTCCCCAGTAGAACAATATTTTCCTCCCAAGTACCACCAGAGGAAGCTTGCTAATTCAGAATTTGTTCCACGTTTCATGCCAATTTAAAAATGCAATACATTCATGTTAGAAACAATCTCATATCTTTTTTACATTTGCACATCAGTGTAGAATCTGGTGATACGATGATAATGCTCCACCTTGTCTTAAATCTATGGTGGACGTTGAACTGAAGCTTGACTTAAAAGATGTGCATTTCACATTACAATATATGTCATTATCAGCCTCAGTGGAAACTTTATTTTCCCCTTGAAATCTTTTTAGGTCCCATATAAGACAAGAGTTGAAATGACAGGAGAATATTTTGACAGACTCACTGACAACTCAGTATTTAGATTCTCATAAGTGAATAATTTCCTGGATTAATTAAAAATTAATTGCTTCCTTCTTGTTGATTTTGACCTCTCTTAGTTATAAATCTATTTATTCTCTAATCATTACTCTGACAGAAGTCCTGAAGCTGAGCCTGTGCAGACAAATATAAATACATATAGCAGAATATGAAGTAAGACAGACAGCCAGGCAGGGAGTCAGTCTCTAAATATAATAATCATTAAATAGTGGCCCTGGCCCATGTAGCATTGAGCAGTGGGGTGTGAGGAGCGGCCAGGTCCACAGCGCAAAACTGTTTACACTACAAATGCGGTTGAGTTACACCATGTACAGTAAAATGGGCCTGACTGCCAGTAACTCTAGTCACTTACCAACAAAAGCATCATTTCCTGAAAGCTCCTCCCCTCCTCCCTCCCTCTTCTCCCCACCTCTCCCCTCCTCTCCACTCCATTCCCCTCCCCTGCTCGCTCTCTCTCTCTCACTCACTCACTTACTTACTCCCCAACCACCTTCTTTTGAGTTGTGAGGAACTAGTCCTCAATCACTATGACTAAGCCTGCTATGCAAATGCCTGACTGTCTTCCAGAACCAGGAAGCATGTTTTAGACTTGCCCGTGTCTCTGTTGGTGACAGCAGCACAGCTTGTATGTGTGAGCTTGTGGCACAAAGTGTACCTGCGGTAGAGGCAGATGTGTGTTGAACCAAAGAGGAAGTGTCACAGGGCTCGTGAGAGTCCACGGTTGGGCTGAAGTGTACCCGCTGTAAGGTGAATACCGTACACTCTGACCAACACATGGAAGAAGCTCTGGGATTGAGGGATTCAAGGTGAAGCAGGAGTGTATGTCTGTGTGTACTTTACCCCCCAGTACTGCAGCATTTGGACCCATGTCGCTCATGCAGTTCTGGACTAAATTTTATTCACAGCTGGGACGACCGCTTCCCAAGGTACTGGTACTGATTACTTCTTTTTGCCACATATTACGCTGAGTCAATCTGTTGTTTTAAGACTTGCTTTGTTGAAACTTAATCTATTCAAAGAGGTTTTATTTTCCTTATACAGGAATCAATGACTTGTTAATTCCCCTCATAGTTAATTACTCTTTTATGACTTGAGTGTGCTTTTAATTTTAATGTTCCTGCATTTCCTCTGAAAATACTTCAGTTTAATTAAAAACGAATGCAGGCAGGCTCATGATTTTTCTTTTCTCTGTGTTTTATGTCGGTGCTTGGTCTGCTTTGGGACTTTTTTTAAACTAATAATATGACTTGATTTACCCTGTGATAACTGAAATATTAAAATGAAAGGTAGATTTAACAGAGGCTTTGGATTTAGTCTGAATGTTGAAGTTAGGCCTGTTAGTAAGTCAGACGTCCGTGCTGAAAAGCATGTGCACCATTTAGACTCTTACTGCCAGCCAGGAACTATGACAAATGATTGTCTGCCTCAGTTCTTGCTGTCTTCCAGTAAGTGCAAGAACCTGATATCTTGTTAGGCTAAATAGCACTCGTGTCTGTTTTCTGGTACGCAATTAGATACGTCCGTCATGTTTTACTTTTTGCTGTGAATGGGAATGCATTGTTTGTTTGTTTTTTTGTTTTTAAATCTATCTTTCATTAAAATGTGCAGTATTGATAAAATTAAAACTCAGCATCAGCCCACAACAGTGTGAAGCCCACTGATTAAGCTGATTAGTTATTCAGCATTTGCCCTCAAATGTTGTAGATTAAACAATATCTTTTTCATTAAATGTAAACAAAATTGTAGCCAGCAGACTGTTGATAAGCAGTTCATTTGTATTCCCAGCTGTAGGGTCAGTGCTAAAAGGAAACAAATTATTGTTTTAATCATTAGACTGTAAAATGTACTTACTGCCAGTGAAGTAGATGGCTAGACATTAGCTCAGGCTGCAAATGATCCTGTTGCTTTGGACCATTTGCTTGTGTTAGTTTTTCTCTGACAAGCTGCCAGCTGACTCGAGAGTCCCTGTCCACAGCATTTGTAGTTAGTGTCCCAAACATTGTCGTTATATCATTTTGATTGTGTGCGTAACCTTTATTGGCCACTTTAGAAATCCCATCGTAGCATGTTCACATTGTAAGACACATGATTTATTTTGAAGGCTACCTGAGGTCCGACAAATTAGGTGGATTTCTTCCAAAATTATTGTCTTTTTAGTGTAAAATACAGACTTTTTTTTGTTAACTTGAACATTCACCGACCTGTTCTGAAACATGAAAGAGTGCAGCTGAAAGTGGGCACATGTTCACAGTTTCCTGGTACTACATTAAACCTCAAGCATGACCAAGGCGTGCAGTTTACGGGAAGTGAATAAACAATGAGAGTAAGGATGAGTGACTGCATGGGGGGTGTGAGGATAAGTGGTGGAGAGAGTGAGAAGGTAAAGGATGGACACAGGGTTTTTTTTACGCTGCACTGTTAACAGACGGACAGAGGACAAAAGAGGTTGCCGCCTTGCGTTTCTTCCTCGCTGCTTTCACTGATACCAATTCGTACCGGTGTAAATTGTGAACTGTGTGATAACTTCAGCACGGTGCAAGTTAAAACGACAACTTAACAGGGTGATAATACTTTTTAAATATCGTTGCTATTAAAACAGTTCTTGCCACCTGGACGCAGGACATGTGCACTTAATCTGTCTGGTCTGACAAAAGACACTAAGGACAAGCCTTGCAACAGAATGAGAGATTAACAGTCTCAGTTAGTGTTACGGTAGACTGTATAACAAAAGGTAGTTACGGATCATTCATCTTAAATGGTGAAACGATTTTAGTATTCACAGTATTGGTGTTTGTGTTTTGTGATGACATGGAAGAGATTCTGCTCTTTTCTTGTTTTGTTTGAGTTGTGATTCTTTTTCAGAAGCCTGAGCTTAAATAAAAGACAGTGACTCACAAGAACAATTTAATTCAAAATGTACAATACACTTGGATTTTAATAGAGTTTTAATACATTTTAGTGTCAACTTCTTTTCATTCAAACTAAGCTGTTTTACAGGGATTATTTCAAATACCGATTTATTTTAGAGTTTAATTAACACGTCACTGGTCCAGCCGCATAAAACAGACTAATAAAACTACTAAACTCTGTCAAGATTTACTACAGAGCCTCTCGTATTGGATTATGGACACAGCAGCTCAGTGTTTATAGTGACATCACACAGCACGGAGGTCCTGGGTTCGAATCTGCTGCCCAGCTGGAGCCTTTCTGATAAGAGTTTGCAGATTTTCCTTGTGTCTGCAGGCAGCTGACTGGAGCTGTGCGGTTTCTTCCCACAGTCCAGACACATACAGTACAGGTTACATGGCTCCAAAGTTTGACTGCATGTTTTTCTTGTAACATGTTACTGACCAATCAAGGGTTTGCGTCACATCTTGTTTTCTTTTTTAGAAGCAGTTCCGTCACAGTTAAGATACCGCTTTTGTCCGATTTTTGAGGCATATAAAAGCTGTAATGCGTAATATGAGTGTTTAAAGCTGTCGTAGTACCAATACATTTTATTTTAAAATAATATTAAAGCTTCTGTAGATGTTTTAGATCTCTTTCCCTCTCACACTAGTGATGCCTCACTAATGTCACAACATTTCATTTAAGCCACTTTGTCCTCAAGCCAGTTTATTTGATTACTGAATGATTGATTAGATGATTACTGAACTTTGAAACATATTCAGTCCCATTAGCTTGTAAATATTTTTGAAGGCTTCTTATAACTTGAAATCGTTCACAGAATAATCAAATACAGAAACCAGCACACAACTATCATAAGATGGAAGTGCAGGAATAATCCGACAAAAAAGTTATTTCAGATAACCTGAAAACCTCATTGGTGTCAAACAGTAAAGTAAAATAAGAAACAGCAGTTGTCTCATGTCAGACACAGGTCTTTCTCTCTCCTTTCTTTCGATCCAAAAATGTCTCTCTGTCTTTCACATACTGTATGAGTCCCTGTCTTTTTTTCTTTTATGATAACATAATCTTCTTAACTGTGTGCACCTATGTATAACACACCTTGTGTTGTGTAAGAAGTTCAGTTATTCTCTTGTCAATGTTTTTCATGACTGCAACAGTTGACAGCTTTTTCCACTGTTGTAAGTGTGGTGCAGTACGCTGTGTCGAAATTTCTGCATAGCTACGACGTCATCTTGCGTCAGCAACACTCCCCTCACCTCCACTTTTCTCTAAACTGTGAATGTGGAGTCACGGATGCAGGCAGTTTCTCACACACTCGCACAAACGCACACACAGTTGATTATGATGTAATTGTGATGTTTTTTCAGAGTTATTTTTACAAATCAATTGCAGAGGCCTGCTTTGTTTTGTGGAAGCATATCTTGTTTTATGTAGATGTGGGTTTAAACTATTTAGACATGGCTGTGAATCCCAACAATTTGTTAGGTGACTTCCTCTTAGCAACAAAACAACAAAATAGCAGCGCATCATGAAATTTCCCGTCAGCTTTTTTTTTCTATTTTTTGGCTATATTCTCTCTGTTTTTCAGTTTTTCTCCTCTTTTACTCCTTTATACATTTAATTATTCTTTAACTTGAGAATGTGAATAGGTCAGGCCCTGTGCATTCAACAGTCTTATTAGTATAAGGTACCTGTTTTAGTACAAGCTTCATGGCTGTTGTTCACAAATAGCTAAAGGGGCATTTCCTTAAAGTGCTTGTTGGGTCACTTGACATGGCATCTTTTAATTCCCAGAACATCTGAAAACACTGGAAAATTCCACGAGCCATGTAAGCAGTAATTCTTGTTTTAGACAGCACCACATGAAGGCCTGCCTGTTAGGAAGTTGTTGGACTGGGTCTACCTCTTTGATTAGCATAGGATAGTTGGGCTAGGATTAGCTATATTTGGTTGCATACTATTAAGGGTAGAAAAAGAATTATGCAATAATTGTCTTTTTCCTCAGGTCATCCATCGTATCAAAAATCTAAAAAAAATAAGTCCAGCATGGTCAATCAGCTTTTTGAGAACACATGAAATTTAAAACATCAGTGTTAAATAGAATAAGTATCATTACCAGATGCTTTTTAGTATCAGCCTGGGCTTGAAGGGGCCCGTACGTGGTTGTGTAACACACTTATAGAGCAAAGCAAGATTTAAATCTTTCCATGTGTTCCCGTTCACAAATAGGGTCTCTTTTTTGACAAGTTGACTCCTTGCTCAAAGCTCTGTGACAGGATAACCCTATTTATATATTCATGTAAAAGGCAGCTTGTGCTCTCCGCAAAGCTCTTGGTGGGCTACACAACCACAAACACATCAATTTCACATCAATGTAATACAGAAAACACAAAATCTCAGTAGCAACTTAATCAAAGAGCTGGTCTGCCAAAAAAAATCTGCATGTGAGAAGGTCAGGAAAGAAGAAAAGCTGAGAGCAGGGTGCTATTAACGTCACAGTGGAGACAGCCTGACATAACATAATACACACAGAAAGGGAGACACCAGTGGTAGCTTTTCAGTGCTTGGCCCCAGACCCATCTCATTAACACACACACGCACACACACAGGCCATCAATCAGGTTCTTTTGACTCCAGCAAGGTCAACAGCTGACCCTATAGAGAGGAGGGGGCTGTTGTAGCCAGCTGGGGTAGGGGATTTAACAACCCCCAGTCACACCATCACAAGATCTGTGGCATTTAATTAGCATTATGAAGCCCTCTGATTCACAATTGAGATTTGAATAAATCCCCCCCCACACAGTTACCATTGTTTTGGCAACATTTTAGGGTTTAGAATCAATCTAGTGTGCTGTAGTAATCTCGAAAGTATGTGTGAGTGATAGACATTTTCTCAGTTGGTGTGTCAGCATTTGTTCTTAATGCCATTCGTCATTTGACTATGTGGTAGCTGATTATATCTCAGAAAAAGGGTATATGCAGTTGTATATTAAATGTGTAAAAAAAAACCTGTTGGATTAAACCACTTCTCTTCCTGCTGCAGAAATCATTGGGAACAAATAAGAATGACAACAACAAATAAGAGGGAAGGAGTTAGACTGGGCAAGCATAAGCCAGACATGACAAACATGTATGCAGGGGTTGGTGAGGTCATTCAAGGTGTGCATCTCTGTGTGTATGTGTGGGTGAGTGGTGAAGTGGGAGGCCCATGTGACTTGTTTCCTGGCCTTGGAAAAGCAGCCAAGCTGGCAGTGTGTAGGAGGGGGAAGCCCAGGGCCTGGTCTGGCTGCCTGGGGCCCCAGCTTGGCCTTGCACTGCTGCAGGTTGTTAAGTTTAACAGGATATGACCAAGAACTGCTGTATGTATACAATTATACACCTGCAGTTTTGATCACAAGGTATTTTAGCCTCTAACATGTAGAATGAATATAATTTGGACCAGAACTGTGTCAAACTTTGGCTTAATAATGCACAGCATCAAAATACCTGGCGGGAAAACGATAAAGAATCATTTCCCTGTCTATGCCGGCAACAGCAGCACGATCACAGTCACAGTTAGTATTTATTTTAGCTTGAATATACGCTAAAGTTGCCTCTCATCATCATGGATTAGGAGTGTGGCATAAGTTGATGTTTACATTGTAAATACATGGAGCTGTTTGTGTGTGGTTTATGTTAAGAGGTTATTTTTCTTTTTTAAACCACTTCTGATAAACACTTTCTTCAACCACAACTATCAAGTAACTGCAGCTCTGCAGGCATCGTGCCAGTGTGAGGGACCCGTTACAGCCATTTCTTTCATCGTTGTTGTCTCCGATAGTTTTCTGTAGTCAGTTGTCGCAGAGTGCTTGTTAAGATGCTGAAAAATCATATTTATGTTGGATCATTAGGATTTGTCATATTATTCATATTGACCATGTGATACTGTATGGTTATTATTTGAAGTTCTGTATATATCGGAAGTATTATTGACAGTAGTTTTGTGTTGTGTTTTAGCCTGCGGTTGCTTTGCTGATTTTCAAACACTATCTTGGAGAAAAAAATGCAATATATCACTTTCCTTACCTATCTCAATATGTTGCAATATTATCTTATGTCACCCCTGAAACAGGTATGTATTGTATGGCCAGGATATTACCAATACTCAACCCTGTTTCTGAGTATCATTCACATGTTCTTCTCTGTTATTGGATGCACATTAACACACACTCATACACTGTGATATTTTTTCCCCAGCTGTTCCCAGAAATAACAATAAAAGTTTTGAGTATATTGAATTCCCCGAAAGCTAAATGAAAAGAAACACTCACAGAAATACACACACACGATGTTTTTTTTATTGTGCAGCGGAGAGAATGGGGAGGGGGGACAGAGAGGCAGGATTAGTAGTTTTATGGTTTTGTGGCTGTGTGTTTTGGATGCTGCCAGATTAGCATCAGAGCAGTTGGAATTCAGGCCCTTATCTTTGCTTGGCAGGACCCAGTCTTGGGAGCAGTAGACGAGAGTACAAACACTGCTGCCTCAGTTGCGCTCTAATTTGCAACTCAATCAGCATTGCACTGAGGTCAGCCATGTCTTGATTAGAATCAAAGTAGACCTGGACCAGTTTTCAGTGTTTCCCCTGGATCTGAACTAGTCCTTAATATCAGTCATTCCTGGAGGCTGGGTCAGAATGTTTTGCAGCATGTTTTGCAGTGGTAAACCTAGTAAGTCACAGTGTCAAGACATGTGGAGCGATGACCCATGACTCTAAATACAATTGATTTAGGTCTGATTTTAGCCAGGTTCTGAACGAATCCATTATTGTGTAGCACAGACTTTCATAACAATAAACCGTTTGTACAGGAAAAGAATATTATGATGGCTTAAAACATGAATCATAACCCATTGTATTCTGTTATTTCAATTGTTTATTACTTTTACCAAATGGTGACGAATCCTGTGTGGAACAATACATGTGTGTCCGTGCTTCTCTGTAGTTTTCCACATATCTTTGTCTGTAGAATATTGCCTCTGGTGTCCCTTTTCTGAGCATTCCTGTTTACATATCCATCCACAGTAAGAAAGGAGGGAGTAGAGCAAGGAGTGTGAAGCCAGGGAATGAGATGAGAGTGGAAGGCCCTGTTCACAGAATAAACAATCAGACTGGAGTCAAGAACGGTGGTGATAGGTTATGTGTTTGGGAGTGGCAGTCATATTTTACAGGGGCCCTCACACATCTGACCTATCTGTCACCCCAGAAAAGGCATGCGTGTTGTCTGCCACAACAACTTTGGAGTGACTGTTTTCCGAGCTCATGCCTGATCTTGCCCTCAGGAAGCACACAAACACGTACAGAGAGAGAGGAAAACAGAAAGGCAGGGTGAGCGAGTTTAAGAGAGAAACACAATAATCATACTGCTAACAGCAAACACTGATAAGGTGAGCACTGTACCCTTGGAAAAGCACAGCACACACTAAAATCTAAATGTTTTAGTCAGTGAGTTAGTTCTCGTATGTAATGGAGGCAAAAATATACACATGTATCTCAGAGAACACACAGACAGACACAGGGCAGAGTCTGTATCTGTGTCTGCTGTCTACCACCCTCACTAGGCCTCATTCCCACGTGATGTAGTCACGTTAAACACGAAGCGCACCGTGTCTTATCTTCTCATGCCTGTGAGACATTTTCAGGTGAACCTTGAGTAGTGGTTAATAGGTAGTTATGACCGAAGTCAGCATTAATCAGTAACAGTCAGTTGCTAATTGAGCGACTGATCACTTATCTGGATTAGAGAAAGTTTGTACTTCCTCCTAACGTACCTAACCTGCGTAACAGTCATTTCAATCCTATCACTCTGCGCTTTAACTTCATTTATCACGCCTTTAAGGCTGTATACTGTTTTCATCAGAAAGTGTATGTAAGCCTGTTTACAGTTACAGAAGCGTGTAATTGTCTTAAAACAAAAAGTAGGTCTAGAGCCCTTGAGCTAACTCCCAAAGATTACAATGACCTGAAAGGTCAGCCAGCATACAGAGGACAACAGCGAGAAAATCATGGTGAAATCCAGACCACTGCATTTTTGTATTGTAGAGAAGACTGAATTAATGCTCTGTTCGCTTGAAGAATTCAATATTTTGAAGTTAGTGGGTGGTAGAAAGACACAAAATGGTGCCTGACATGTTAATGACTAACCTTGTTGTTGCAATAGGTCAACTGCAAAATGCCCAACAAGTTGAAAGGGGGCATATCACCAAATATTGTAGTGGAAGCAGACACACTTCGCTCAGTAAAGCGATTGTCCACTAGTGTATACTGGAACAAAGACAGTAGACCAATTAAACAACATGGTTGTAGTTCCACTTAACCCATGGACTAGTGTAAGGGAATTTGTCTTGTAACCGGAGGTCAAATCCAGGACAGGTCAAGGGGTGGTGTGCTCCTGAGCAAGGTACCCGACCCCCATTGCTCCCCTGGTGCAGATAAGTGTGCACCCAGTGTGTAAAAATTATGGGTCAAATGCAGAGGTCAAATTCACTGTCATTAACTGATATGTGCAAAAAGAACAAATTCAAATTGTAACCGTGCATGAAAACTCAAATATTTTTGGGAAATTTCCACTGAGGAGTGTGTGATACAATGCTATCTGTCTGTATGCTAAATATAACTCTGCTTACCACAATGACTGGAAACAGGGGAGCACTGAGCCAACCCTCTCATCTAAGTGAATAAGCAAATGTCCTAAAATATGGAAGTGTCCCTTTTAAAGGGAGATGAACAGTGGAATGGAAATTACTGAATGGACAAGTTGGGCAGCATCATGGAGGGAGGGCTACTGCTTTAGCCACAACATGAGGTTGTGGGAATCTCCACACATGGCCCACTGATTATAAATATACAGTACTCGCATAATGTCCCACACAGGCAGAAACACACCCGACCATTAAAACAAAGAGATAGCCATCGCTAAAAACAGTCTCTCCTCGGCTCAGCTGGTCGTTGTCTACCATGTCACCTCCCCTGCCCATCCATCTCCCCACTTTCATCTTTATAATCCTCCCGGGGGTCCAGGGTACCAGCGAGAGGCTAGTTAAAGAATATGACATGCTAATGGTTGGGAGAGGATATGAATAGAGAGGGGACTGGAAGGCAGCCATGGCTAAAATCACACACACACACACACACACACACACACACATATATATGTACACACAAGCACTCTCTTTATGCTCTTTACATTTTACGTGCTCACTCTCACACATTTGTGTGCAATTAGATTTAGGTAGGGCTACTGGTGATACAACCAAAAGAGTGCGCTATTGGCTCAAATTCAGAATGAACGTGGCACATTTATTGTGTGTGTATGTGCCTGCACGTGTGTGTCCATGTGTATGTGTGTATTGTTTAACTTAATCAATAAAGGGAGTGACGGAACACTCATGAACCAACCTAAAAAGAATCCACTTGTCACGTTAACGGTTTTAAACTGTTTTTAATGGAGGAAAATCAATACGACTCTGCTGTGTTACTTATTCTTCTACCATGCTGAAGTTAACACCTCTTTCTCTGTGTCTTCAGGACCTGTCCTGCATTGATGACCTCTCCACCAACTCTTTGTTCTCCTCTCCGGCTGACTCGCTGTCGGAGTATGCTGATGCCCAGTCCTTCATCAGCACAGATAACCTGGACACAGTGCCCACCCTCTGGGACGTCAACACTAGTACCACCGCCACACCAGCACAAAGCCAGCTAGAGGTCAGCAACAAACACACACACACACACACACACACACACACACACACACACTGGAACACAAACTTAAAAAAAACAGCATGTGTTTCTGTGGTGGGAGAAGACACTTGGCACCTGCACCTAAGGGTCAGGTTGTCCCTTTAACTGAACATCTGGCAACCTGCTGTAGATTTTAGTCTTCAGATTTTCTTATTGTAGTATTTATGTTCACTCATCAGAAAATACAACACAAAATGCAACACAATACACACTGTGACTCTTTTGTTTTGTTTGCCTTTAGTGCAGTCGAGTCTGAACACTATTGTCTTCCTTTAATTTGATAGCACGCAAAAGCATGACAGACACCGGGGTTGGATGAAGCATTCTCCCCAAGTTAATCACCCATATATTCTGTCAGTGACATAGATTGGCCTATTATCAATAAATTAATAATAATTAATAATATAACACGTGATCAGTTTTAATGAAACAGCTTTCCCATGACCCAAGAATTGGCTTGAGTAGCAAAAACAAAAAACAGTGATGCACACATTCACATCCAGATGTTTGCTTTAACTTGCAGATGCAAATTTATTTCAGTCTTCCTTTATTGTCACAACATACTCAGTATGAACAGAACAGGTAGATAATGTCTTACCTCTGTCATACCAGTTGTTTTTGTTTACTGTAACTCATCAACTAGTATGTTTACATTAGCCACTGAGATCCATATGAGACTCTACAAATAATACATTATTTTTATGTACCATTATTTAAAGAGAGCAACTTTTGTTTTCAACTGTTGCTCTTCCTTCCCTGCCCAGGCTCCTGTTGAAGCTTCTTTGAATTATGTGGATCTGCGAATATCTTTTTTGATATGAATCAGTGTACATTTATTTCCCCTACCCTCTGAAAGCCTTTTATGTTCTCCTTTTCATTGTGCCCTCATTTCATCCATTATGTTTCCCAGACGCACACACTTTATCTGCCTTTTGTTGTTGCTGCTTTCTTTTCACCACCAGCCAACAAATTGTATTTTGTTGAGTGCTGTTCCATCAGGCAGTTTTAAAGCTCCCTCATGTACAGACAAACACATGCACGTACACAGTGATTATTCATGTTTGTTTTGGTTTTATTTTTTCACTTTTTTCTCATGCAGTTGGCATTGTCTTTATCACTGAGTTTTTATTTTTTTCATTTTATTTTTCTTTTGACAGCAGAATGGCACCAGCAGGTTTCATGGCTTGGCCAGTTTGGATGATATAACTGCTATTATCAGCACCCCACCTTTAGGAGGATTCCAGGTAGCCACGCCGAAATCTCTAGTCTAATTTAAAATGAAACTTTGCTCTCTCGACGGATGAGCCTGTTCACTGGAAATTCTGAGTAATGTCCATGTGCAGATTGTGTCATGTGTGCAAATTGCAGCTGATGTGTGTTTGCAGTACCAGATAATCCCCAGACTGTTTTACATGGAAACATAACGTGGCACTAATCCGAGAGTGAAGATCTCATATTGAAAGTGCATGTGAGCAGTGAAAGTCTAATGCTTGTGCCTTCTTTGGCATGTCAAAATTAACACAGATGATGAAAGAATTGCTGCATTTTTCATGTATTGGACACATTCTGCAAATGTGCCTTGGCGTAAGAAGCAAATAATACTATATACTGGGACAAAAGTGGAAACAGTAATGTTGAGGCTTCTGTCTTAATGAAACCTTACTGATTTTCGGTTTTGCTTTTTTGTCTTTGGCAACAAACCTCTTTGGAAACCCTCTCTCATTCTGCTTTATGCACCTTTTCGTTTTATTTGCTGTCTTACTTTTTCTTTGGTAATTATTCCTTGATTGGTCATGATGCTGTGCTAAACTCTTACTACCTGCTTCCACCTGCCTCCAACTTTCAGCTGCCGTCTCTTTTCTAAACCATCTTTGCCTAACCCGAAACAAGAATCCGAGGCAACAAAACTCCCAAACACAGTGTTTCTTGCTGTAAATTACACTGATGAAATCTACTCTGTGTTTTCAGGCTCAGAGAACCCAGACACCTCCAGAGGAGGAAGAGGATGCTGAGGAAGAGGAGACGGAGGAACTGGGACATGTAGACACATATGCTGAGTACAAACCTTCTAAATGTAGGCCACTATGCTGAATATCCACATCCACTCATCCACTTTTTTTCCTTTTTAATTATGACATCATGTTCATGCAGATTGCTGCTAACACATTAACTTTTTTCCTTCAGCCACCATAGGAATTTCTCATCCTGACATAGTGGTGGAGACAAACACACTATCCAGTGTCCCTCCTCCTGACATCACCTACACTCTGTCCATCCCTGAATTAACTATTAACAGTGGCCAGCTGTCTGCTCTGCAGCTAGAGGCCATCATCTATGCCTGCCAGGTACACTCACACACTATAAAATACAACTGTTTGGTTATGTAGGAACCTCCGTTCATGTATTTGCTCTTCCTGTGTCCTCAGCAACACGAGGTGATCCTCCAGAACAACCAGAGAGCAGGCTTCCTGATTGGAGATGGGGCAGGGGTCGGAAAGGGCCGCACTGTGGCAGGAATCATCCTGGAGAATTACCTTAAGGGAAGGAAGAAAGCACTGTGGTATGAGAGATTTACTGCTCTGGTTGACCTCATACTGACGCCATAAATCAAGCTCCAAAGCTAAATAATGGCTGTAGTTTCTCTTATTGGTTTACAATACCTGATTTATATGATTGTGCTTCGTGTCCATTTGCCAAGTTATTTTGAGCATGTATGAGCTAGAATTCTGGAGAATTACTGACTTTCCATTTCTTGTCTTCAGGTTCAGCATATCCAATGACCTGAAATTTGATGCAGAGAGAGATCTCAAAGACATAGACGCATCGAATATTCCTGTGCATGCCTTAAACAAGGTAAATCCAGGTGGAATAAGTGTGATAATCTGAGAACATAAGGTTTCTTCTTGGCGACAGATTAGGGTTTTATCTGCATTGCAGGTAAAAAGACACAAAAGCATATTCTCCACTTGAAAATGGTCTTAAAATGCATTTTCACAGATAAAGTATGGAGACACAGCTACCTCAGAAGGAGTCCTGTTTGCAACGTACTCTGCGCTGATTGGAGAGAGCCAGGCTGGAGGGCAGCGTCGGACAAGAATTAAACAGATCCTGGACTGGTGCAAGCCAGACTTTGATGGAGTTGTATCCTTTCCTGTCAAACACTGTCTCATGTTACTCCATCCTGCGTTCACTCATACATTCAAATGGAAGAAAACTTTTTCATTGTACTCCACACACTAACATCCACCAGTGGTGTTTTAATGCAAAGTGTCCCTGCATGTCAGTCATTTACTGTATTTCCATGCATAACTGGACCACTGTCCTTTAGTTAATTGAATGAGGGATATATGACTCAGATAACAACATGCCCCCTTTCAGTTTGTCAGTATCAGAGCAAAGCAACTTTATGTGGTGTCTAGTTGGTACCATGTTGAGCATCATAATGTCTTTCTACCTCCCCTCAACTTCACAATATTTAGTTCTTTAAGCTTAAAGCATAAATTCAATCTCCTCCTCACTCCAAAAAGTGTTTTCACTTCTATCATGTCCATGTCAAAGCCCAAGGGCAAGGACTGAGGAACATACACAGAGCATTTTAGCCAGTGTCAATAGTCTGACTTTGAGAAATAGTATTTAGTATTTTTTCTTTGTTTAGGCATCTTTACATGTATTTTAAAAGTCCAGTTTTGAACTAACACAATGTGATTTTTTTCTGTCATGAGAGATATTTGCCCTTGACCTTTCACCCTCACAGATTATTTTTGATGAATGCCACAAAGCCAAGAATGCCACATCGACAAAGATGGGCAAGGCAGTGCTTGATCTGCAAAACAAGTTGCCACGGGCCAGAGTGGTGTATGCCAGTGCCACAGGTCGGCGGACTTTCAATTAAACGCACATTCTTACACATAATGTGACACAGCAGAGGAATTTAAATGTATGTATTCTTTTGTTCTTTCCACAGGTGCCTCTGAGCCAAAGAACATGATCTATATGAGCCGCTTGGGAATCTGGGGTGAGGGCACGCCCTTCAGAACCTTTGATGACTTCCTGCACACCATCGAGAAGAGGTTTGTTGGATGAAATGTGCTGGAAACTTTATCTAAACCATGTGTTGTCAGTCATATGAATTCATACCTTCATATGGCTGTGCCTACTGGAAAATTCTATACAAATAGTTTGCAGGTATGGCTGATTAACATATGTCAAGTATGTTAAATAATTTATTTGCCGTTTGTATACAGAGGCGTCGGTGCCATGGAGATTGTTGCCATGGACATGAAAGTGAGCGGGATGTATATTGCCAGGCAGCTGAGCTTCTCAGGAGTATCTTTCCGCGTCGAAGAGATCGGCTTGGATGGTGACCTCAAACTGGTCTATAACAAGGCTGCCAAACTGGTAAGCATCACGAATATGCACGAGATAAAAACAATCTACACCACACAAAAACCAAACATAAATGTGGAATCTGTTTCCAGTGGGCAGAGGCTTTGCAAGTGTTCATGCGTGCGGCGGATGAGCTAGGCCTGGTCAGCAGGAAGTCTCTTTGGGGGCAGTTCTGGTCATCTCACCAACGCTTCTTCAAATACCTCTGTATTGCTGCCAAGGTCCGCCGCCTGGTGGAGCTGGCCCAGAGGGAGCTGGGGGCTGGAAAGGTCAGCACAACACATGCCAAATGAACACTGTCTAATAGTGTGTGTATAATTTTAGAGAAAGAAACTGTCTGTCACCGATGAAAGATAAAAGCAGAGGCTTCAGTTTTCATACAGATGTTGCAAGAGACAAACGGGAACATTCTAATAAAATCACTACTGTCCTTTATTGGCATATAAAACTCATTTTTGTTATTGGATGTTATTAGTTAAATTCCAGAAACGCCCAACGTGATTGAAGTACAGATAACTCAGTAAATGTGTTAAAAAAACATTTTCCACTGCAGTGCATCGTTATTGGCCTTCAGTCAACTGGAGAGTCTCGCACCAGAGAGGTTCTGGATGAGAATGATGGACATTTGGACAGATTTGTCTCTGCAGCAGAGTGAGTAACTTTTGAAAAACATTGTCTGTTATTTTACCGAAATAAGAAAAACATTGAAACTAAAGTTTTGAATGACAACAGAAAAGCTGTGCATTTTCCATGTCGATGCATTTCTGATTCCTGTGTCCCCGTGTGTAGAAGTTATGGTTTTTTTGGCAGAAGCCACCATCGTCTCTAGGTTTTTTCCATTTTGTTTTGTTGCCTCATTAAACTCCCAAGCCTGAGGAAAACATGTCACCTATAAACCACCGGGTATTTAGGCCATGTGGTTTAAGTCCTCACCATTTAGTCAGCTAGTCTCTTTCATTAGCAGCTATTTAATTAGCCTACAACTTACCCAAGGAAAACAAGAAAGAAAACAACGCCTAAGTGCTCTCAACTTGTTTGACCCCAAACTCCTTGCAGCTGCCATTCTTGAATGTCTAAATGAGTATAATAAATCATGCATAATGTGCTAATCTGCCTGTCAGTACCTGACATGATAGGAATTCACAGAGTCTACCTGCCCTGGGTTGTCCCTATCTCTTTCCTGATTTCATCACATTTTCTTTCTCCTCTTTCTCTTTAATTTAGGGGAGTTTTTCAGTCTCTTGTGACAAAACATTTCCCTTCGGAAAAGCAGAGGAGAGAGAAGGCACCAGGGAATAAGAGGAAACGTAAGTGTAGAGGATGCATTAATATATTGTTTTTTAACTACTGTTTTGCATACCCAGTGCTCAGCTTTGTAGATTTCATACACACAATTCTAGGTCACTTTATTAGTTACCAGGTGTGGTCCTCTGCTTTTGTAGCCCATCTGCCTGTTGTGCCTTCATAGATTTTCTGCATATCTTGGTTGTAACAAGTGCTTATTTGATTTACTGTTGCCTTTCTGCTGCTATCTTAAACTAGTCTGGCCAATTTCCTCCTACCCCTGGCATCAACAAGGCAGTTTCACCCAGAGAACCACAGTGCACTGGATTTATTTTCTTTTTTGGACCATTCTCTGTAAACCCTAGAGATGGTTATGTGATAAAATCCAAGAAGCTGTTTGTAAAATACTCAGACCAGCCTGTCTGGCACCAACAAGCATGCCACGTTCAAAATCACCTTGCTTCCTCATTCTTGAACTTCATCAAGTTATTCTGATCATATCCCGATGCACTGAGTTGCTGCCATGTAATTGACTGATTATATATTTGCATTAACAAGCTGTTCAGTGGGTATATGTAGTAAAGTGGCCGGTGAATGTTTATATTTGTTTATATCTGGTTGTTTTCAGCACAATCGGATCCAAAATAAAACATTTCTGGCCTGCAATCATTTTAGGAAATAATGATACCAATAAAACAAAAATGGCAACACCTTTGAAATACTCTTGTTTCTTATCACATTGTGACTTCAGGGAAACCCAGAGGTCGACAAACCAAGGTACCCAAGCACACAGTGGACAGTGGTGGCGTGATCAACATCACTGATGACAGCAGCAGTGACACTGACGGCATGGACACAGACTCTAACTCCTCACCTGACTCCCTGTTGGACAACGATGATGTCATCTTTGTAAACCACACTAGCTACCAGACAGGTGAGGAGATGATTGTGGGGGTTTTTTACGTGAGAAGATTAGTCAAAAAAAGATATTGTGGTTCTTGGTGTTGGTGTCTTGATGAAACAGTAGCTCTTCAATCCAATTAAAATCATTCTGATTAGAAATTACAACTTCCCTGTTCACAAATAAATAATCCAATTATAGTGGGTGTATATTGTACATGCATCAAGCCATAAATCAGAATAATCCACTTTGACGTGTGCAGAATTGTAAAATTGTCTGATAGTAGTATCTGTCTAATTGTAGTAGAGGAAGAAGCTTTAAAAGCTTCTTTTTTTAAAAAACCAAAGAAATGCTGATGTCACTGCCCACGCTCAGATATTTCCTCACTCTGCACCATCCATTTCCCTCCTCTCCTACATTTACTCTCTTTTTGTTTGTTTCAGAGAATGTACCTACATTATATTTTTCAAAAAAGACTTTGGTTTCCTCTGTTTTCTGCAATGAAGCTATAAAGTCAACAGTTCATTTTGTGCCTGACTTCCAGTAAACAGGAGGCGGACATTTATATCAATCCAAGCACTTTTATTTTACTGCCCTACAATCAGAAGTTCTTTTAAGTCTCTTATAAGAAAACTCAGTTGCTTTCAGATGCATTTTTGCTCCCACCTCTGCTATGTTTCTAGAAATATCAACAGCAGAAATATATCTAATTTATGTCGGGCAGACATGTGATAACTCAGACCAGGAAGTCCTCATAGAAACAACTGTTTAAAGGAACACCGATCAGAATGATGATCAGTATAAACCACCTCTCTTGATCAGAATGAAATTCCTATTCAAATGGACTGATTGTACTAGAATATTCGGATTGGCTTGTTGACATTAAGCATTTTTTATTCAGATTATTTGAGACCATGTAAACCTAGCTACTGAAACGTTCTTCTACTCTGACACGAGCTTCCGGTGCTGTGGTACGTTTGTGACTCTCACCTAATTTCCCCCCCTGCATTGTGTTCACAGCAAGGATAGAGGAGATGAAGCAGGGCCTCCTTCACAAAATATCCGCACTGGGTAAAGAACTACCTCTTAATACCTTGGACGAGCTCATTGATAAGTTTGGAGGACCAGATAAAGTCTCAGAGGTATGAAAAATCCACACTCCACTAGAAATGCCGCAGGGTCTTCACTTGTCGGCACCACCTTGAACGCTACTATTTATGGTTTTGTCTGCAGATGACTGGTCGTAAGGGTCGTGTGGTTCGACGTCCTGATGGCAGTGTCCGCTACGAGTCCAGGGCTGAGCAGGGTCTTACCATCGACCACATCAACCTCAAGGAAAAAGACCGCTTCATGTGTGGAGAGAAGGTCAGAAACATCAAATTCATAACCTCTTGTTCATTAAGATTTCCAGCAATCATCCTAATATAATCCTCTCTTTTCCAGCTGGTGGCCATCATCTCAGAGGCAGCCAGCTCTGGGATTTCCCTGCAGGCAGACAAGCGGGTGAAAAACCAGAAACGCCGAGTCCACATGACTCTGGAGCTGCCGTGGAGTGCAGACCGGGCTATTCAGCAGTTTGGTGAGTCAAGGAACTGAATCTTTTATGAGCCTTTCAAAGGTAAAAGGGTAGGGGGAAAAAAGGACATTCACTGAGTTACAAAGAAAGAAGGAAGGTCTGATGCCATTGTAAGCATTTGGCTTGAGTATGATTTTTCTTAATTAGTATGTTTTCTTTCATTTGAAAAGTGTGCTTGGATCTACCATTTTCTCTGTCAGTGATATATAGTTCAGGAAAGAATCACTGTAAAGGGACCTGTCTAGTTTTATTTTTCATTCTTTGATTCTTTAGGACAAAGACTACAATATATAAGGCTCAATTGTTTAAGTGAAACACTGTTGTTGATGTGAGGTTGCTGTCAGCTCTTTCACATGTTTTGCTCTAAGAGCTACAGAGTTTCAGATGAATACACTCTCTGCGTATGCACCTTTTTTTATGAGCTCTCTCTCACACACACACAAAGAGTCATTGATGATTTAATTGTTCACAGTAATTAGTAAACTTTTTTAAACTTTTTTTTGTCAGCAGTTCTCAAACGTTTTATACCAAGAATCAGCGGAGAAAATATTCACCTCTCTAAGTACCACCATTATGACCGATGTTAAAATACAGTAGCTCAGCTATTAACATTTGACTGAAAAAAACAATTATTCCTAATAATATAATTTAATATTTACTGATTTTTATTAGAACTATCTCTTGATACACACACTTTCTGCCCCGTAGCGTTCTTCTAGTTCATTTGGATTGTACTCACATACTGTATGTACACACTTTATAAATACACACCCTAAAGTTGATTTCCTCGAAATAGAAAAAAGCAAATGGTTTTAAAAATTTGCTTTGACTTGGATGTTTTTTGGTAGTTGATGAAGAACATTAATAACAGTGTGAAAACCGTGAGCTAAATTAACAAACTCTGAAAAAATCTACTTTATACCGTGAGAAGAAGCCAGAACACCACCTATAAATAACAATGCACTCATGGGGGAACACATGCTAATTCCACAGCATGTGAAAGGCCTTGGTCCAACCAGGATTCAAAACAAGGAACCTTCTTGCTCTGAGCTGCCATGGCCCCGGGGAAAATTAGCGTTCATCAATTCCTGTAATTGCTGACAAGCCAGTATAAGTAGTGTAGTTAGTTTACAAGCAAACGAAAAATGAAGGAAAAAGAAATGAATGTACGAGAACCAGGAAATCCAACTGTACTGATGACCATTATTTACCGGAATGAGATCAATGCCTCATTCCCTGTGGTTGTGAGCAGACAAACAGGATTAATTACTCAAAAAGGTGTCATTCAACATATTAAAGTTTGCTGGCAAAGGTTTCATTAATAACCCCCGAACACAATTTTCTCTTCTGCATAAGAAACCTCAGTGTAGTCCCTCTTACTAGGATCAAGCCTTAGTTTTCCTTCTTTGAGCAAAACAACTTTTATCTTGGAGATGTCATAGTTATTAGAATTTTCTGAACATTTCATCGCCTTGAGCAACTCTTTTTACAAGAAAGCCACATGAATACAGCTCCACATTTCTCTGGTATTCGATGATTAGTTGACTTTTTTTTGCACTTCATGTTAAAGTGAAGCCAGTAATTTTTAATAATCTTGAACATATGCTGTAACAATACTAACATTTGGATTATGAGAGTGTGTTATTACAAACATGAACTAAACAGATTAGCTACAGAACCTGGTTTGTGCCCAGGGTGTCAAAGGAGGTCGAGGTGAAAACCTTTTCTTAATTTTATTGCTGACATTACTTTGTTTCAATAAGCCTCCAAGAAACATTTTACAATATTCTACTTACAATTCACTGCTGTGTAATATGTCTCTACAAGTGTATCTTTGCTGCTGGTAAGTCTGTTTCATCTGTTTCATATAAAATGCAACCAAGATGAGCTGCTGTTAAAATGATTTTCAAATCACATAATATGTAGCTCGTGTGTATTTTCAAGCCTTAATAAATATTGTCTGGTTTGTGAATATTTTCAGGCACTCCATCTGATTTCGATCTTGAGATAAGACCACAAATATGATGATCCCAGAGTGTTTGCCTCTACTGTGGCAGCCATAGCCAAGTTTGCTTTATTTATTTCACACTTCTCATAGTAACATAAATCGTGTTGTTTCGTTGTAGTGCTGTATACAGCAATTACTGCCTCACTGTTGCTCTTTCTCTCTCTCGCTTACACATACAAACACATCGTGCACAAACAGTAATCCCGCAGCATTGGTGGTCCTGTGGGCCACCAAAACAGCCATAAAGTTTTCACCATCTTGAGCTGGTAGAAAGAACTCGGCTTTCTGCTGCAGTAAATGCAGCATGACTACACTTTTGCTGCCGATTGGATCAAATCCTGTGGGGATTTCTGACTTGTGAAATTATGAACATCCATTTTAAGGAAACAAGGACATTATTACTATCTTCTCGTCATGTTTTGTCATACTTTGTCATTCTCAGGTCGCACCCATCGGTCCAATCAGGTGACGGCACCAGAGTACATCTTCCTTATCTCAGAGTTGGCCGGGGAGAGACGTTTTGCCTCCATTGTGGCAAAGAGACTAGAAAGCCTGGTAAACTTACATATTTGCTTCATTTGTGTGTTTGGGTGCATGTTGCTTTTCCTCTTTTTGTTTTGCACATTTTTTAAACGCATGTTTTCTTTGTTTGTGTCTTGGGAAAACGATCTGTGTCATCTTTTGGTCTCAGTGAGAAGAATTTTCCGCTGTAAACAGAGGGGATCTGTATTTTATGTTTGTTGATTGTTGGGCTCAATATTGCCATTTGCAACTTCACCCTGCCGTCACCCGCTGTCCTTCCTGTCTCCCTCGGTATTCCCTCCTCCAGAAACCCTCTATAAAGTCTCTTTATTGTCGGTTTACTTGAAGTTTCATCAAATATTTTTCCACAAACCTCAAGAGATTCTGGGCCTTTCCCTTATTGAGCTCCACAATGGAAAACTGAATAAGCAAAAAAAAAAAAAAAAAAAGGGCAAAAGAGCTTTCCTGGATAATTTAAAAGTCCTTGGTCATTTTCCACAATTATCAATGCATTTCAGCGCAAGCAGTCATTTATTTCCATAGTGACACAGCATGACAGTTCTTTTGGGAAGAGGGCAAGGAGGGTGTGAGGGGATGGCGGTTCCAGGAAGTCATTCCTGTATTTGCCAGATGCGTTCGGTAAATCTGCATCAAGGAAAGGTCACATCTCGTCCACTTGTCTGCCCAAACCCGATACAACAACACAAATACACGGAGAGAGAGAAAGAGACACACTCACACGTACTGCAACTAGATAGCTGAATACCTTTGTCACAGGCTGACTTCAAATCAGCAGTGAAGTCATATTTGGCAAAGGCAAACCTTTGTTATAGAATCTGAAGGCATTCTTCTGTGTGGCAGGGACCGCAGCCAGCTACAAGGCCAGCCTGCTGCTGACTTGGCTAAATTTTCCCTCATCTCCATCACACATTTCCTGAAATCTATCAAGTACAGAAAAATCTCCAGATTTCATTTTCACCAAATAACATTAATAGCATTCTTGCTCTATATTTTAGGAAATCTATTTGGGTTTTTAATTTTGGACCACACAGAAGAAGATAATCTGAAATGTAACTGATCATGAAACTTGATTTACAATTGGAATTATGCAGATTAGGTAATCTTGTCCTAGTTTATGCAACATAATAAATACACACATGTGAAGTAACTCAAAATGTATGACAGCTTATGTTATTGTAATCCATTTATCAATACTTGTTAGGTTGGTATTCACTCATGCTTTATCCGAGCATTGAGGTCTGGATGTTTCATTACACTGACCAATTCAGATTCACGTATCTGTATTAGTGTGATGATCTTGGAAGAGCTGTTACGATTCCAACTGCTATGACTATAATAATAGTTGTTATTATTATTCTCTTTGTAGGGTGCATTAACACATGGAGACAGAAGAGCCACTGAATCCAGAGATCTGAGCAAGTACAATTTCGAAAACAAGGTAAGAAATAATATTCTGAACCCAGTATTATCTTACGTCTTGACATATGTCCTTTTTAGTAGTACAGTGTCTTTTAATAATACTAATTCTAATTTCCCTTTTCTTGCAGTATGGTACCAAGGCTCTGGATAAGATCACCAAAGCAATCCTTGGTCACATAGAAAACAAGGTGCCCCCTCCCAAAGGCTACCCAGGGGGTGAAGCCATCTTCTTCAGAGGTACTGCATGTTCAGCATCTGTGAACAGAGAACATTTTCTGTGATTGAGCCTTGAAAAAAACAAACATGTTTTTCTGTATTTCATTCAGACATGAAACACGGAATGATGGACGTGGGCATCTTTTGTAGGGAATCTCGCTTTGGGATCAGTACTGAGAAAGGTATCCAAAATCATGCAGGCAAATTTCATTTCGGTATACTAGTGATGATCACGACCAAGGCCACTCAAAGGCCCAGGCCACACAAAATGAGTCTAACAACTTTTGTGTGCTGTTTTTTTTACCTCAGATTGCAGCATCACCAAGTTCCTAAATCGTATCCTGGGCCTGGAGGTCCACAAGCAGAACTATCTCTTCCAGTACTTCACTGATAACTTCGACTACCTAATCGAGAAAGACAAGAAGGAGGGCAAATACGACATGGGAATCTTAGGTACGCAAAGTTACTCAAAGTTTAAGGCTTTACTGGTAGAAGCAATCTGTTACAACCACAAACATAAAAAAATAAAAAACACATTGAGGAAATCTGTTACCACTTTAAAATGCCTTTTTAATAATTAGTACATACTGTATTTTACAACTACACTTGCTAAATTATGAAATTAATTATATCAGAACTGTTTGTAGAACACAGACGACGAGATCGCTGCTGCTTTCTTCACACAGTGTATGTCTGTCAACACATGGAATCGTAAATTTGATTGTAATTGCCTCTTGTGGATTGATCCTCTAGCATGGGTAATTATTTTGGATTGCCTGTTCTTTTGTGTCTCTGACAGACCTTGCCCCTGGTAACGATGAGATCTATGAGGAGAAGCAGGAATCTTTCCTGACAGTTGGAAACCCCCAGGATGGACAGGTTGTTCTCTATAAGGTAGGCACGGCAGGACTTCATCCTCAGAGCTTTCATTTAAACATTTTATTTATAGGCATTACTTGCCCCTCTGGACTCCTACAGCTGTTGTTTAAGGGCCAGTTCATACCACATTCTGTGTTTGCAGAGAGATGCTACACATTCCGGCTTGCATGTTCATACTCAAACGAGGAAAACATTTATTAAAATGAATTAGCTGGTGCCTAGCATTATTCAACAGGATTTTCTTGCTTCCAGTGTATTTTGCCAAGTGTCCTTCCTGTTTTCAATGTGTAGCTCTTTTCCCAAGGTTTTGTTTTTTTTTGTTGGAGTTGGACCTAGATCCACATTCAGAGAAAATGGACAGAAATGTGCAGAAATAACACCAAATGACTCTGGGTTTAATAGCGGTTTGAACAGGGTTAGGTTATGCTGACTGGAGTTTTATCAGTACAAGACGCACTGTTATTGCGGTCAATGTTCTACAATTTCCACTATCGTCACAGAGCCATATCTACTGATCAGCACAGGCATAATACATCGTCAAAATGTGAATGTCTTTGTCTGGTAAAAGATGCCTTGTTGTGTGTACAGACATAGCATTAGCATTATCAATCAAAAGTGCATTTAGAAGGACACTCGATGTCCAAAAACTGTAAAAGTTTTTATTTTCCCAGCAGACCAAAGAATAATAGTTCCTTCTCAATGGTAGCAAAGCTGTTTTCTTAGTGACTATAAATTCAATATGATTTTCTTTACAAAGCTTCAACTTTACACACTTTTTGGTTACATAAGTTACCAGGGCTTATGTAACCAAAAAGTGTGTAAAACTTGCTCACTCTCAGGCAGCTTGAATATTGATGTCTGTAGTCAAATTTGTGTTTCTTTTCCAGCAGTAAGACTGTGATCATACAGGATTAACCCAGGGCTGAGGTGCCTATGTAGACATTTGTTGTAGGTGGGAGCGGGATAATTACTACTATCTTCTGCTCTTAGCTGTCATCTGCAGGCTAATCTACATTTTGACATTTCAAAGCTGGCAGCAGAGCAGCCAGGATTGGTTTAGCATGTTGAGTATTTGCCTCAGTCTATGTACAAGTAACTATATGTTGTTAATTATTTGTTAGATTTCTGTTTGGCTTTAAGGATACCGGTGTAGGGTTGTTTGCACACTTAGCCCCTCCTCCTACTCAAGTCTCTCTCTGTTTTTGCACATGTAGATCAGTGTGGACAGAGGAATGCCCTGGGATGAGGCCTACAACAGGTCACTGAAGCTCAGCGGTCCTGATGAGGGATTCTACCTGTCCCAGAAGGTTAGTCCATGTCAGAGTAAATAAAGTAACCTCACAGATTAAGAGTAATGTGACCTGTCATCTGAATGCTTAATGCACATTTTCCATAGCTGCTTTAATATTTCCTTAGATATATTACTCTTGAAACATTTAAAACATTTTTTAATTAAATGCATGTTCTTTATACTTCCCGCACATTTGGTCCTGTTTCAAAGAGGTGTCATGGTACACACCTGATCTGTGACCACCTCTAACTACAATACTGTTTGTATGTTTATATATTAATCATGAATTCTGAAACTCTGTATAAAAGTGCAAATTGCACAATTTCCTTTCACTTCTAAGTGCAATAAAAACTCTGGCAATGTGTAATTTATTTCTCTTAAAAGGTCTGTGTGTAATACAAAAGCACTTAAGCACCAGATACTCTAACATTTAGTCCCCTAAGCAGTTTGAGATGTTTTATATCTCTGTCTCTTGGTTTGCCTTGCTGCATCACATATTATATTTTGCTAGTATTTTGTCTTTGTCAGTTGAGCACAGTCTATTTTGTTTGTCCTTATTTGTTGTTATTGTCATTTCTGTTTTCTTCTTGTGTATTCACTTGTGTGTTTAGTTTTATTCCATGAAGCTGCTTAGGGACGACAAATGTAAATTTGCCAGTGGCTATAATCTGGCATATTGATGTTGATGTTCATTAATTTGCAATACGTAAAATAAGTAAATAAATCAACTGAAAGGGTTTTCTTTTTGTACATATTCACTGTGTGTGTGCTGCTTCTCCACAGCTGCGAGGTAACAACCCATGTGTGCTGCTGGCTGAGCAAGGAAGAGGCAAAAACTTAATTGTCTTTAAGCCCAACATTGGGAAGCAGACCCATCCTGAGAGCCTGGACAAACTCCTCCAACGTTACCGGAAGGTAATGGTCCAATGATTTCTTCATCAACCATATGTACAGTTTAAAATGTCAGTATATCTGAGGGGAAAACATCTCAACTGCAGGAAAGGTTTGAAAGGAAAAGACTGCGCTTTTTCAATCTGCTTAAATTATTTGGTCTGTAGTCATCATTTTATGATTTCGAATATGGAATTTGCTGCCACCAGGTGGTCATTGATAGGCACTGGTCCAGATGGTTTTGAACTAAACAGTAAGGGCAATATTAAACAACTGTGATCATAAATGACCATTTGACACCATTTTCTTCTTTGATATAATGAAGTTTCACATCGGTCAGTGTTGAAATTAGATAAACCTTTTGATATGAAGCAAAAGTTCATCATCAAAGTTTATATTTTGGTAAGGCTGCTCAGCAGAGATCTTAGCTCATTTCTGTGTACATTGTCTTTTCCAGGTGACTCCAGAGGAAGCCAGAGACAACTGGGAGAACCAATTCACATTCTCGTTCAAGAAATGCAGCCATGCCAACTGGTAAGCAGGACGCTACCCTGTCCCCTTTGGATTAATTGACTCACTAGATGCTACACTGCAGGCTGATATTATCAAGATTCAGTCAGGGTGGTTTCAAAATCACATTTGCAGTATATATTGCAATGTATATATTTTTTGTCTTCTTTTCATTCTCCATAGGAACGGGAAGTGTAAGAAAATTGAGGAAGGCCAGGAGTGTCTGCAGGGCATGCGTCTGCGTCAGTACCACATGTTGTGTGGTGCTCTGCTGCGTGTGTGGAAGCGTGTGTCTGACGTGGTGTCTGACATCACCAGCTCCAGCATCCTGCAGATCGTTCGCCTCAGAACAAAGCAGCACAACAAGCAAGTCGGTGAGTACCTCTCCCCTGCCTGATGTTGCATTGTGACTCGACTACATAGATGGTACTGTAAGAGTGCAGAGTGAAAAATGTCAATTTGAATTTACAAATAAGTAGTTTCAGTGGCAGGATAGGTTGGTAAGTGCCTACACATGTTTATGACATATTGAGGAAATGAAACCGATGCTCACTTCCCTCATTTGTCTCTGCTGATCTCCTCAATGAGCACCAAAGTAACACCATATTTTAACTTTGATAAAAGTAGACCCAAAGCACTGATATGCACTGCAGGTTAACATCTATGAAACTCATCAGTGAGGGGACACCAGGTAGATAGTAAAAAAAACTATAAATATAAATGTCCCCATTTGAAACTTTTTATTATGGCATGATTCTCCACAATTTGATGTGAATTGATTCATTACAACGCATAATAAATCCATCCATTTTAATATTTTGTATTTTAGTGCTTCAGCTACATCATTCCAACCTGATAAGTAATGTTATTCAACAGTAAGGGGCAGAATAAACATTAAATCTTGTGATACATTTTTACACCCCTGAAATACACTAGGAGATATTATATTACACATTTGAGCAGTGTGAATATCCAATAATAAACCTTTTAAATTGTTTCATACCTCAACACAGGTAACGACAACAGTAGTAAACAATCTAGTATTTATGGTGTGTGCTGAGTTAGGCCTAAAAGGATTTTGTGTGATGATGGGAAATTAGGTTTTTCTACAATTTAATTTATTGTTATTATTAATATCATTAATATTATTATTGTAATTATTATTATCATTATTATTATTATTATATGCACTGATAACTGACCTGACCACACCCCTCTGCTTTCCAAGGCATCAAGATCCCAGAGAACTGCGTGGCCCGTGTGCGTGAGGAGCTTCTGCTCATGGACGAGGAGGTGAAGAGGAGAAGGAAAGAGAAAGAGCAGCAGGCGGTGGAGCAGCGACTCGCTGAGGACCGCATGCGTAAAATGGAGCAGGAGAACAAGCACCTGCTGGCAAATCTGTTCAGCCAGAAACCCATGCTGAACCAGTCTCTTGCTCAGTCGCTCGCACAGAGCCAGATCCTCAAACTGAAACTGAACCAAAATGCTTTGTCAAGGACTCAAACTGGTAGCTTCTCGCAGCTACCGAGAATGCCAGGCCAAACCCAACCTTCACAGCCATCACCCTCCCAGAACTTAGCCCTGGTGCCCTTACAGAGAAACCCCAGCCAAACCCAGCAACGGACCCAGCAACTGAACACCTGGCACAACAATTCCACCACCGCCTCTACCACCAACCAGGGTTCCCTCGCCAATGCAGTCAGCCTCAACTCAAATTTCTCTCAGTTTTACCCCCAGTCTTTCCTTTCCTCTTTTCCTCAGTTAAAGAACCCATCACTTCCACTCCACCAGATGTTGTCACCCAGCTTGTCCTCCAAGAACTCCCTGAACGAGATCTTGGACCTGACTGTCAGCTCACCTTCCCCCTCCCCAGACAGCACGGAGGGCAGGCTGGGTCTGGGTGAATTGGCAGGACATGCAGCCGCATTCGGAGATGACTTTAATCTGGAGTCTCTGATTTCCCAGAATGCACCGAATGCCCAGCCCGCTGCACAAATTCAGCAGCCCCTTTTGCTACAACAGCAGCAGCAGCAGCAGCAGCGTCTCCAGGCTTCACAGCAGCAGCAGCAGCAGCAACATCTCCAGGCTTCACAGCAGCAGCAGCAGCAGCAGCAGCAACATCTCCAGGCTTCACAGCAGCAGCAGCAGCAGCAGCAGAATCACAACCTGCTGGCCAATAATCACCAAAACCTATTAGATTTATTTGACCTGTCTTTGTCGCCACAGATGCCCACACAAAAAGCTAGCCCTTCACCCTCCTCCTCCTCCTCCTGTTCCTCTTCCACATCCTCCGCCTCTTCTATGTCAAACAACCTTGTTCCTCATGTCTCCGCTGTCCTCCCGCCCACATCCTCCCTTATCCCGACATCGTCTTCCTCCTCACTCTTCTCCAACCCGCCCTCCTCCTCTTCTCTGTTTGCCGGCTCTCCCCCCTGCTTTTCTCCCTCCTTTCTCCTCCCCCAGTCAGACTCTCTGTCCTTACCCAACGGCCACTGCAGTTCCAGCCTCCTCGACGTCCGTGAGGCCCTGAACAGCATGCTACAAGCTGGACCGGACCGCAAATCTGTCATTCAATACAGGCAACAAGAGTAAAAGCTTAGAAACAGCTACAGGTCAGACTCTTTTCCTTTAGGTGTTTTTTCTCTTTTAAAGCAGATTGCGTCTTGTTTGCTGCTGTCTACGATTGCACCCTCGGACCTACACCCTCTCCCCTCAGGGCCTATAGTCACGTCACTGCCTGTCCTGCGCTCTGCTCACCCTTCTCTCTCTCTCTCTCGTCACCCGTAGCATTCACCTGTTTGAGGCTGTCAAGGTGATGACGAGCTCGATCAATACCAGATTTCAACACCAAAGTGTGTCCCCTCCTCAGTGAAAGGCAGCTGTTAAAAGAAAAGTATGTGATATCTGTATTCTATTGAACATAGGAGCTGTCCAAACAAAAGCTCAAACAAGCCTCCCACTGCTGGGTTTTTTACGAGGTATGATCGGTGAAGAAGCTGGAAGCTCTGAATGCCTTTCAACACGTGAACACAACATCTTTAGACTTTGCTTTACTGTTACCTCGCGTCATGGCCATTTGTCTTGTCTAAATCAAGGCTGTATGCAAGGCTTAGTTTGGGTGAAACAAAGGATGGTGTTGAAGTGGAAGGGCGGGGAATAAATAAAAAGAAAAAAATACGTTAAATCTGTTAGCTGATTAGCCATGAAATGCCTCAGTTTTCTTTCTTTCTTCTACAAGCTCCCTCGTGTTTCTCTCCCTGCTTTATGGACACTAGTGTGAGGAAAAAGGGAGAGGAAGAGCTGTCTCTTGTTGCAAACAGTGCCTTTGGAGAAATCTATAAATGCAGTCTAGAAATCCATGTAGCCTGATGTATAGATTTGTATTTTGTATTTGGTTTTCTTTTTAATTTAATATAGTGTATTACTATTTAACTTTTATCCCTCTTTAGTCAGTCATTCATCGTTTTGTGTTACACTATGCTGGTGGTGGGTTTCAGGAAGGAGCCTCCATTGAGCCTGTATTTGCTTCTATTATGGTCTGTGGAGCTGTGGCACTGTGTCAGGAGGTCACTATGGCACAAACTGTCGAGCAGCAGGATGAAAAATTGTTTTAAAAAACAACAACTTATTATTACCCTTTTTTTAATTTTAAGCTGACAAAAACTTTTACCAATATAACTCCTGGTTTGATTTGACTTTGAATTTCTCAGGAAAGTCTCAAGTGTTGTGCTGGGTTGTGTTTGTGTGTCCTGAAAATGAGTTAGTCTCAGTCTTTAAACACAGTGGATGATTAAGAATTTGTTCTCTAGAAGTATTTTTTTTTTTTTTTGTTTAAATAACAGAAGCCTCACATTGACAGAAATTCCGTTCACGTATGCCCCAACACTGGGTTTAAGAAGAGTTTAGATTCTAAAATGAATTTTCCATTTCAGGCATGTGTTCACGTGTAGACATACGATGTTCACCATCTATAATAGTCCATGTTTTAGAAAAAAAAAGAAAAAAAAACCCTGTGAGATTTGGCCGTCTCTGAGTGAAAACCATGCATGTTGTTGACAAAATGGTGGCATAAGTTGAAGTGATCAAAGAGCAATAAAACCACATTCTTCTGCAAGTGTGATGGAACAGAAAAGTACTGTTAGAGCTCAACAGGCAAAGCTTTACTGCTACATTTACATGGTATGAATCTCGCCATTTCTATTGTGCTTCAAAGTCTTTCAGTTAATCACATTCTGAAACGCATACAAACCTTTGTATAGTAAGTTTTCACGGGATGAGCGCAATGCGCTCTTGATGTTTTAGTCATCGTTATTATAAAAGTTATTGTTATTTATATTTAAGGGAAATTTAGATTTTAGATATGTTATCCTGCTTATTAGAATAGTTATCCTAATGTTTGGTCAGGGACGTTTGTAGTTGTCAAGATTACTATAAAAAAACAAATTCTATTATAACCTGCCACCAAATAAGATTGCACTGTTCTGTACTGCTGTACAGTGTATGGATTTATTTCAGTTTTGCTGTTTTGTTTTTTCCACCAGTAAAATTGTTTCTCCGACTTGTCGGCCTCAGTCGGGCCCTCAGGTCGCAGAGAGATACCAAAGTATTCCACGGACACCGCGTAAGTTACTGGCTCTAAGATATCAGACCTTTTTATCAATCTCAGGAAGAAACCTACAAGACGTGTACCAGTGGGGCGCTACCATAAATATATCATTTCCCCGAATAACAGTGGTGAAACTAACCAATAAATGTGCTGTTTTTTTCTTAACTTTTGTGCTGTGACTCTTGCTGTATTTATGTTTTAGACTTAATGTGATGGGTTTTTGTCGTTTTGTCCTTGTGAAAATGTCAGTGATTCTAAATGTTTATGCCTTCTTAGGGCAAAGATCAAAGGCGGTTTCTTTTTTTTAAGGAACATTATTCTTTCTGTGGACGTTTTATTTTCATTTGAACTTCTCATAATAACTTCTGGCAGGCTGTACACAGAATTGTTGGGACATTTGAATTCCTGTAAAAGCCGACTGGTTGATTTGCACCCAGGTTCTACTGAACGGTGCGATTGTCCGTCGAAGCCTTTACTCCCTCAGTGTAACAGATGGTTTAGTTTAACTCACTCACAGCATCTCTTCACAATACTTCCAATTCTTTTTAATCTGCAACATCCTAAAATAGCTTGCTCTCCTCATACCTTGTTGATTATGCTTTTAATTTTCCTCATCAGGCACATTCCGAGACACCCGTCTGAAAAAGATCTGCCTTTGATTCACACAATTAAAGCTTTATGCATTTGAGGGATGTGGACCGTATTTAGGAAGAAAAAGCTTCTTTCTTTTTTTTCTACAATTCATTAGTATAGTTGGGCCTTTTTTCATGTTGTTATCATTTTTGCACTAAGAATGGCATAATCAAGTTACTGTTCTCTTGTTGGTTATGATTGAGCGTCGCAAGCTTGTTGTTTTTCTGATCTTTGATGGATTGCTCTGTGTATACTGTAACCATCTCTCGTTTCTTCACCATTTGCATATTATATAAATGTTATTACTCAAATAATTTATTGCTAACAACAAAAAAAATGAAACAAAAAACATGCTACTGATTGTATGTATTTTTAAACAAAGCCTATTTTTTCTGTACAAAAAGAAACTGTGTTCAGCACTTTTATTCTGGGTTGTGCTTTTGTTTTCTATATATTTATAATTTAGATCCAAATGTATATATTGTAAAATTTGTGCCTTTCGACTAATTCTTTAAAAAGGTTTTCTACACATTAAAGGAAGGACTATATGAAATTGCAATCTTAACTTTGTAAACAAATAAAAACTTGAAGATTGCTGAAACGGAGTCTCATTTTTTCATAAGTTGTGTTACATTATTAGTAGCTTTGCAATAGTTTCAACATTTACAACTGCAGTTTCTAGTTACTTTGCAGATTAAGATTTGCAGATGTGATGCAGCATCTGTCACATGCACAGTAATGTGGTGTTGGAGCTGGAGCCAGTCTCAGTAAAGTGTCACAGGGCCGACAACCATTCACACATACTGCAAACTCCATATAGAAAAGTCACTACTTAAATAGTACAATACTGAAAAGGGTTATTCTGCTGAATAATACTTAACAGATATTATATTATCTCTACACTTTCATTTACTTTGAAGCAGAGTTACTCTTACTTTAATTAATCAACCTTTTATTTTCTGGGTCTTGTATATAATTATTTCTTCTTCTGTGTTCTGGAACCAAACTGTAGTACAGCAGAAGTCACTGAGGACTGTCAAACAACCATAACCTTGGATGAATTACTGAGTGCACCGACCCATAGAGCAAAAGGAAAAAAATACAGAGATTTTTACCTCAGATGCCTTTGCTTTTCAGTACATATATATATTGCAGATACATATACCGCAGCTTTTTTTCCAGAAACAACACACATCAGATCAACAATTTATGTACGAGACCAATATAAATGATTTTCAGGATGCAGTTCACAGAATATTTACATTGATTTCACTTGTGAATCTCTGTAAAAGTAAACAAATGAATGAATTAAATGATCAGAGTAGGAAGCGGGAGGTTTTTTTCCCTCTGTTTATTCAGCAAGTAATAAAAAGCAAACAAAAAGGAAGAACAGACTAAAATGAGAGTGCAGTATATGTACATTCAGAGTAATTTAAAATGTATAATTTTGACATAACATTTATAAGTCTTTTCTGTGTTTAAAATAGTTTTATGTCATTAAGATAATCGGTTTGAAATATTGGGGTTGATATGAAACTTTCCAAATGAAGTATTTTTAAGTGTATGTAGTATTTTTCTCATAACAGCCTCATTTTACTGACTTCCTTGTCCAAATATTTGTTATAATACATCCAAGTAATTGCCCAGTTAAGTGTTTGCTCTAAGATGTTTTAGACCAATATGTTAATATCTTTTATATTACTAGGCATTATATTGTATACTTAAAATGTATAAAACTCCAATAAGAATTTAAAAACAATACATTCAAATTTATAAAATAACAACACAAACAAACAAATACAAATATATGTAATTCCTGACAACCTTACATTGATGTATATAAAGTTGAACTAAAAGAAAGACGAGACTGCACAGATACTACTTTTTTTTCAGGACTTTTATTCATGACACGCTTCCTGTTTTCGATGCTACGTGATGACGTGTAGAAACTCACCTGTGCGTGATGGCCGCTGACGCCACACCCATTCTCCTGCTCCACCTCCTCTTCACCTGTCCCAAGGAAGGTGTAGAAGAAACTTCTCCAGCTTCCGTCCGAGAAGAGACAGCGTGACTGAGTGAGCGAGACTTTACAGTGAAAACAGTGACGGTTCGTGAAACCGGAGCGAGACAGTCAGACCGACAGACAGAGACAGCGTGACCAAAACACGGAGTTTGGTCCACAGAGAAGTTCACAGGTGAGTTGACAACACTTTCACTTCTGTCAAAGCGTTTCTTGGTAAACACTCAGAGCATGGCGCTCACATTAGCAGTGTGACCAAGTGGAAGAGGAACAACACCACTTAACACTGTAACTGAAGTCATTTTAAGTAAATCGTCATGCTTTATTCGGTTTGAGGCGGGTCTTTCTTCTGTTTAAAACCGATGTAAGCTAGCCACAGAGCTAGCTTGTAGCATTAGCAGTGTTAATAGCTCATGATTCATGATTGTGTCTGTATACACAAGTGAGATGTTGTGTGTGTGTATACATTTATATATATATATATATATGTATATGTATATGTATACATTTTAGTATGGGTATCTTTGTGAGGACGAAAAAACATGTAAACCTAAGGAAGTGGGGACATTTTGCCTGGTCCTCATGCTGTGTGACCCCTTAAAGGTTTTTTTTGAGGGTTAAGACCTGGTTTTAGTTAAAGTTAGGTTTAGGTTAAGGGATAAGGCTGGACACCAAGTTGTGATGCTTAAGGTTAGAGTAAGGGGCTAGGGAATGCATTATATCAATTAGTGTCCTCACTATGAATGCCCCGTCATGTTGTCATGTTCTGTCACCCCTTAAGGTCTTTTTGAGGGTTTAGACTTGGGTTTTGGGTTAGGGTAAGGGTCAGTTGCAAAGGTTAAGGTTAGGGTAAGGGGCTAGTGAATGCATGATGATGAGTGTCCTCACTACAAATGCTGTGAAAACGTGTTTGAGTTTGTCCATGTTTTTGTGACCTCTTAAGGACCTTTTCTTGTATGAACACTGACCTTTTGCAGGACCTGTAGTTAGGTTTGATCAGTGCATTGTTTTAAATTCAGATTTGCAATTTGAAACTTTCCAAACACTGCAGTTTAATCATTCTCTATGTTCTGTGTGTTCTATGTCACAACCTTTGTGCAGTTGGAATAATTAATAGTTGCCTGTTGAACACACCTTGAAGTTCACATCCTTGCGTCATAGTACAAGTTCACATTTGTATGGTATGTCATATGATAATTCTTCATTTTGATTTAAACCTACATATAACACAGTAAATAGTGTGCTTGAATTGAGCAGATTGCCAGATTATTTAGGCAGATTTCCCTAAATTTAAGGCAGATTGCCAGATTATTTAGGCAAATTTCCCTAAATTCTTCAAACCAATCATTTGTCGTCATGGGGATTGAAGCCGAGGCCTAATGAGGTGAAACCTATTTTCTGAGGCTGTTTTTAAAACTAGAATTAAGATGTGAATTGTGGTTAGGTTAAAGTTAAAGTTAGGCATGAACTAGTCATGGTTAAGGTTATGGCCTTGGCTTTGGTTAGACTCTCCAAGTGAATGGAATTCAATACAGTGTCCTAACAAAAGTAGCTGTACAATTCTGCGTGTGTTCACACTGGGTGGGTTGGTGGCTTTGATGGCTTCAAGTCCAACTTTCCTCAACCTCACTTTTCTGGTTCTGCCACACATGCAAGTTTCTACTTGCTCTACTCGAGGATTTCAAAACAGTTTCGACTCTGCATTCCCAAACACCTGCGTCTTTTTCTCCCTTGACCCCAACCAGTGAATGGTATTTACTGATAAAGTGTTTGACTGAGTATGACCCACTGGCTCAAACAATGTTTTAATGTAATGCTGTTCAGGACATTCCCTGTTCCAGATTTTGGTTCAAGTTGTTTAATTAAATCAAGATGCTTTAATCAGGAACAACCACCTACATTATTAGTATTATTACTAGTAAATTCATATATATATATATATACTTATATATATATCTATATATATGTATAGATAGGTCACAATAAAAGTGCATTTCATGATAGAGAGGAGTTGAGAGGAAATGTTAATAAATAGCCAAATACAAATGTCTGGTTCTTCCTGGAAATCTGAGTACTTTATTGTGCAGGTGTCATTTACACGCTATGGCTATAGCTAGTGATTAACCTGTTGATTATTTCCTTAATTTATCAATCGACAATTGTTTCATAAAATATCACAAAATGATAAAAAAAAATTATTGTTTCTGTCCACAAAAATCCAGTTCACTTTACAGGTTTACTTTACTACAGAGGAGAAAATAAATCACCAGAAAATCATCTTAAACTTAAACACTTAAACCAATTCAATTATAATCAGAAGAGTTAGTAAAAAATATTCAATTTGGTCTGTCCTTATTAATCAGCAGCATCACCTACTGTGGCCAAGCATAGTTTCCACATGTATATGTATTTGCCTTAATAATATTCATCATGAAACCGTTCCTATTTGTTTATATTTGTTAACATCACAGACAATTGCTTACAAATGGGTGATGATATGTTTATTATAAACTCTTTAGACAGGTTCACTGTTAGACACCACACATTTACAACTTTGTCTTTTTAATATTTTTTATTTATAAAGATCCTTTTGAAGCATTACAACATTGTGTGCCCTGATGCTATTGAGGGGTAGTGTTCCTCATCTTAGGATCCTGTGTGTGACTTTGTCAGGACCATTGGTCCTCATGGAGACAAAAATCTGGTCCTCATTTCTGTAGGCATTGGTTAAGTTTAAGGGCTAAAATTTGAATTGTGGTTAAATGGTTATGATTGAGGTTAGGTTGTGTGTGTAGACATCAGACATCCATATGTAAGACCAGGTAGATGTGAAGTGGGTGCACTGTTGACGGCACATACCATGATGTGTAGATCCACTGTGAGTGGAGACTGTGTAATTACAGCCACTCAGTGGGCTTGTAAACCTCTGGAGTATTTGTCTTACACAGTTCGATATTTACACCGAGAAGCTTTGCCATTCCTCATTAACCACTAACCACTGTGTAATGAAATCTATTCAAGCCTTTATGCCTCTGTCACTCATTAATATTTATTGGGTTAGCTTGTTTAAATGATGCAATGTGATAGAATTACTCTTTTTATTTGAGAGCAGCGTGTTCCTGGAAGTATTTTGCATGTTGTTAGATGAGCAGGAATGACCTCTGACACGACTGAAGTCCTGAGACAGCACTAAGTGATTATCTAACTACCAGATGGGACACACCTTTACTGAGTGTTTGCCCTCGTAATAGTAGTAGCTGTTTTTGAGCTGCGTTTACCGCCAGTCCTATAAATAATTCAGCACTCGTGCCCTGACTGACCTGAGACCAGCTAGTGTTGGTGACTTAACCCAAGTAACTAACAGATAACATTTTAAAAATACCAAGTAGGGACAAACAATTAATCCTTTTCAAATAGAAATCACATTTTAAACGAGGCTGCAGTTTATTAATATAATGATAAAACGATTTAATGCTGATAATCTTAGTAATGTTCATTCATATTTACTTGCATTAAAGAATAGATCAGGCAATAATTTGTTTTTTTTCTTGTGGAAAATGGTCGCACAAACTTAAACAATTATTTCAATTGGTAGCACAAATCTAGCAAGTTAATTCAAACTTAAACTATAAGTTATATGAAGTTTTGTTAATTTCCATGTTAACTTTAATTTCACTGAATCAGATCATTTGTGTGTCACCACCTGAAGTAATTTTTGAAGTTTTCTTTTCTAGTGATCTCATTCATTATCAATTACATTATGAATGGCTGATCCACATAGTGAAAAATGTTTACCGCCCCCAAAGAACTTGTCTTTTGTTCTTAATCAAAACTGTGCCAGTTTTCACAAGGGGTGGGGCATAACCCAAGAAATAATCTATTCACTTTTGGAGCAAATCTGATTAAGGGCGTGGATGCAGGAAGGAACTTGTGTCGTCATAGCCATATGCTCTCGGAGCACTTAAATTGATATTAATCTCTCTACACCCCTGAGGTAGAAAAAAAAAAAACAACTGCTCCTCCCTTTTATGCTCCCTACGCCTGTACAATTTGGCAACAATTCACTGTGACTCTCGTCCTCATGAGGCAGGGCACTGATAACCAGAGTCGAACGGAGATTGTAGCACACCCATGCTGTGGGGCGCCGTGTGTAAACGTTAACCATGACTGAGTGATACCATCAAAGCTCTGTGTTGCCTCAGTGTTGTTTCCTGATCCTGAAACACAGCAGGGTCTGTGCAAGAACCCATGAAAACTTTACTCAGGGTAAGCAGACCTGTAGTGTAGCAAACACCCCATCAATTATTAACAGTCCAGTACCCTCATTCCTCAGACGTAACCATAGCACCCAGTAGACTGAAACTCAGCCAGCAGTGGCCTGGGACCTGCTGCTGCTGCTGCTGCTCTGTGGGAAAGACACTCACAAAACACTGACAGTGGGAGCAAGTGGACCTGTTTGACATAATTAAACGGTCAGGAAAGGAATAACTGAGGACACTTTACTGACATAACTAGACTGACGGACACAAGCTGAAACTCAGAACTATCATTTTTTAATACTTTTTTCCACTTTATATATTTTCGGTGTCTTCCTTCTGTGGATTATTTGATGTATCAGTGACTGGGCTGGCCTGGCCCGTCTGGGGTTTTTTGTGCGCGGCTGTGACTGAATTTAACGGAGGAAGACTACGACATTGTTAAGATGAATCTGACGCAGCGAATTAAACTGATGAAGCACTTTGGTTCTCTGCCCCCGGAGCCCAAACCACCTCTTCTGGTGGTTCCTGTAAGTGGATGCACATTAGTGATCATGTAGCACTAATAGCATTGTTTATTTTAAACAACACCATTGCTCTCTGTCTTCTTTGGTAATGGGTCATGTTACCAGAGCAATGTTTTTACATGATGAGTTTGCAGTTCACTCAGATCAGTTGATAGCTTCACTTTAATGGTTTTTGTGGTGAAATCTAATGTTTCCATAGAATTGCTACTCAGACAATTAGTTAATAGATTTTAATATTTTTGCATGTATATATGAAATGAAGCTTGAAGATCACAGTATTCTTGAGAAACCTGTGTAGGGTTGGGTTTATTTGTGTCATTAATGGAAATATAAAGTCTCTGCAGTATTATTCATACTTCTGTGCTGTGAGTGTCTTATTTGTGAGGAATCCTCAGAGGATTGACATTTTGTCTTTTTTGTACACTCTATATATTAGATTTTTTTTTTCAGCTGTTCCCATCAGAGGTCGCCAAAGCAGATGTTTTTTCCTGTCATTGTTGATTTGTCATAGATATACATCAGATCCTCTTCCCACTCATTACTTATTCAATAATCAGTCACAAAGAAAACACAAACTTTAAAGTTGAAAATGTATTTGATAGTGAATAATTGCATAAAATTAGTATTAGTTTTGCATCACAAAAATCCCATGTACTTGAAAGCAGCAAAATTTAACTCCTTTTAATTTTATCAATTTTATTTTTTTAAATTGGGGATTATCTCGCACGTTCCTCACGTGTGACTGATTACATTACCTGTTTAACTTATGATACTACACTTGTGGTTTCTGTCCGTGGGGATTTTATGAACAGTGCAGCTCCACCTTAGACCATGTTTATCAAAGAGCACTGGAGAGTGACTGTGTGAGTGGGCAAAGGCTGGGTGGGGGAGGAGCACTCCTGCAGGTGAGGTCTCTCCTGGCAGACGGAGGGGGAAGTCCACAGCTTGTCATTTTTAAAAAAAATGACATTAGTAGGATAAGGACAGAAGCTGTCATCCACATGGAGCTGATCTGAGGAGCACGAAGCTGTACGGTGTGGTTGTTTGGCTCTTGGAGTTGCCATATGGAGCGTAAAGAGCAGGCTGTTCACTGAGTGCCGGAGGCCACAGGTGTTTTTGTTCATCACAGAAATCCTAGTGGGAAATGGAAGTGAGGTTCAAAGACCATGTGGTAAGTGGCCTGGGAGGAATACAATGCTAACCGTCTCACAGCATTTTACTCTGCACTCTGCACTCTGAACACACCCAAAATGTCGCTTTTTAAGAAAGTAGATATAAATGATAAATGGTCAGTGTGAGTCCTCAGCATATGGTTTGTTAATATACAGGCAAGACAGTGATATACACCACTGCAGGTTGTGAGCTCATGTTCCACCTAATGATGTTTGTGTGAGCTTTTCACACTGATACTACAGAGGTTGGTTTGAGGATTTGTTAAGGGATTATCTTTTTAAATAATAAATTATTTTAGTGCAGACGAGCGTTGCTTTGTTCAAATATCTGATTAGTTTTTTTTGGATATCTTGTCCTACTTCTAGGAAATTGCCTTCCCTGGCACTTTACTGGCAGTGTGTATGCATTATCATGTCTTGCGTTGCATTCAGTTGTGGATTACTATATTGGCTGTTTAGTTGTAAAAACAGGTTATCTGGCTTCAGATATACTAATGTAATGTAAATATTTTGTGTTACATTTGCTCCTTTATGACAGCAACGTGTTTAGTTTGTGAACAAAACATGTTTGAGAGACACTGAAGGACATCTTTATCACTTTCTGACTGAACAACTAATTGATTAATTGATATATAGATAGACAGACCAATCAATAATGAGAATAACTGTTAAAAGCAGTCTCAGTTGTCTCAGTAGTGTCACAGTAGTAGTAGTGATTTGTTCTCCTCACCACAACAGTTTTAGTTGTTTTATAATCAGCTGAAGTAACTGCTTCTGCTTTATTATACCTTCTGTTTTGACCCTAAAGCCACAGGTAACTGCAATGAAACTATAGCATCAAACAATAATAACTTCAGGTATCGGTGCCAGTCAACCATATACAGCTTTTATTTGACCCGTCAGGTCAGTTAATCAGTAACTTGGTCAAACAAACGTTCTTCTGTTCACAGGTCACTCACTGTACACCTGCACTGCTGCTTTCCATCGCCAGCCAGTTTTTTTTTATTTTTATGAACACGTTTGAATGTGTTACCCCAAAGAGATTACTGATTTATACATGCACAGGGATGCAGCCAACATTCATGATAGAGTAATCAAGTGACTGTTTCCTTTATCCGTCCATTACTTAATCCTCTAAAAGACAACATTCTCAAATGTCTCGCCTGGACCAAAAACTCAACGATGTGTGTTTACTGTCATAGACGAGCAAAGAATTTAAGGAATTAAGAAAAACAAGTCAATTATCAATTGGTTATTTAGATAAGTTGTCATTTGCTAGGTGCAAGAATGTGTGTTTGTGTAATTTCTTCATTGCTGTTACTATGAAACTGGAATTCATTGGTTTGAGGAGTCGGTATGGCTGTTGCATACCGCGTATCAAGTGGTTTCACCCAGATAATGCAGGCACTGTACGCTGTCTCTCTTCCGTTGACGTGGGATTCCATGCTGAACACTGAGCGAGTAATGTTAATGCAAATTCCAAAATCTCCAACATGCAGAGTGTGCTGCAAATCAATAAAAGTGGACGTCATGGATGAAGCCGCTCCTACAACTTGCATTGCCATCATAAACTGTGTCGGCACATTTGGTTCTTGAATTTGAGAAAATTGGTCCTGGAAAGTTCTTGTTGGAAGTCCCTCAAGTAAAACAGTGTTGTCTAGTGTAATCAAGAATTTGCAAGAATCTTTCTTAACTGGGGCAGCATTTTGAACATTTGAACTTTTACTTTTATAAACTGTGGCTGTGCAGCTATTCAAAGAAAGTGTTTATGGTTCATCCCTAGATTTATTTGTGTTCTTGTTCAGTTGTAACTGTCATAACATCTATCTGTCTTTAAAGGGGTTTAACCTAAGACACTTCCTGGTCCGTTTTACACTGCAGAGCTAGGGCTGCAAAATTAAGTGCAAAATAATATAAATCACAATATGACCAAGTGCAATATGTAAATGTAAAGTCACAGCAGTAACTTATGCCAAAATAGCATTATGGTGGAATTCTGCAGTGCTGCAAAAAGTGATTGGTTCAAACTCTTCAGATGAGAAAATATGTTTTGTTTGTTAACAGACCATGAAATCGTCATGATTTGGATACGTCGTTTTGTGACATCATCACTCAACTTGTATTGTATTGGTGCTGTGATTTTTTTGACCATGTCATGCAACTCAAAGCTAATACACATCAGTTTGCTGATACTAGCAATTGAACAAACTCCAGATAGTTTATGTATATCCCTTGACTTGACTAGAACAGTAAATCACTGTGTTCCTGAGTGGACTATCTGGATTTACCTGTTCTTTGTTCTGTGTCTCCCTCTTTGCTGTATGAAATGTAGTGCACAACCTGCCCACACTTTGTGTTGTTTGGTTTTGAAAAGAGCTAGTATGTGGAAAATGAGAAGCACGAAAGGCATGCTGCCATGATAGTGTAGCAGGTAAAAGTCTCTGTGGTTTAGTGCAATGATCAGCATCTAATGTATAAACACTGCTACAGAGAAACAGAACTGTGTCACAATGTTAATGTAGAGATTTTCTGAACCTAGACACTGTATCCGTTAGAAATAACATGGCAGGAAACATTCCCTCAAACCAAACAGCACTGAGAATGTTTACAAACGCTCTACTATTGCACAAACCTCTTGGGAGTCAGTCAACATAACTCCTGTGTACAACAGGTCCTGGAACAGGCTACAGTATATATTAAATTATGAATTATTCTGTACAGCTATTAACTGCATATTTGTCAGTGTTTCTCAGGTTTGGCTTCGAGAAAGATAATTGAAAACACCACGACACACCTTTAGCATGAGTGTTTTTGTTATTGTCTGACTATTGACCAAATTAGAAAATAAGAAAATTAATTAAAAAAACATCATGAAAATGAGTGTTAGTTACAACCTTATTCACCTCTGTGCTATATGTGTTTTTTCTGTGCGTGCAACTATGGTATAATTTCCTTGAGTTGAGTTGTCAGAACGGACAAACACACACAGACACTCACACACTATACGCAGCCCCTCCTCCATACCAGTCAGGCAGGATTGCGACAGGTGAGAGCATGCTGAGATCAGGTTGTCTCACATACAGACACTCTTTCCTCTCGGCTCACGCTCAACTGTCCTACCTGTAAGGACTTGGATTAAATGATGTGATACATTAGTTCTGGTTTGATCATGTCACATGTAAATATTTATTTGTTAAACCATTGATTCCTCATGATTGTTTTTTCTGTGTGTGTGTGTGTTTCCAGAAACCAGGCATGGAGGAGTTAACGATATGGGAGCAACATACAATAACACTGACCAAAGTAAGTAGATTTTTAATGGGCCATATATTTGTGTTATTGCTTCTCGGTCAGCATTAGCATCATTCGCAATGATCAAGCATTAACATTGCTTTATTAATGTTCTTCTTTTGCTCACCAAGAGCTCATCAACTTTTAATTTGCACCTATTACTATCCATTTTTTTGCTTCTGGTTAAGTTAGTATGCTAACCAGGTAGGGTAGGCTCATCACTTTTGAATGGTAAGTAGCTTTTGGCACCCGCTCAGTTGATGCATCGTGATTTGTACAGGCAACAATGGCTGATTCTCCTGGCAAGCGACCATGACCATGTCTGTTCTCCATTCTGGAACAGAGAAATCTTCCATACAGTACATTTTAATAAAAACAATGTTAAATAAAACTATTGGATGTTGGTGTGAATGCACTGATGCTTTTTCTTACCAAATTAAACGGGAATTGGCAAGAAACTAAAATGAATTTCAAGTGCAAACCTCTTATCTTTAGCATGTCAGTGCGGTTTGTTCTGTGCTTAGTGTCTGCTCAAGTACAGAGGTGAAAGTCGAGCCTCTGTACAGCACAGACAAAGTCATATCATTGTTTACAGGTATTGTGAAGGACTTGTGGGGTTTGAACTGAGCCATGCTTCAAATTCTCAGTTTCACTGCACAGACACAGCAGGAATTAAGAGCGACACACCCTGCTGCACCCCATAGCACCAGCTGTTCATGAACACTACTGGAATGTGCTCCTTCGCCCTCTATCGTTCTTTATCATTTCACAGTATCTCTCACGCATGCTCGGGCTCTTCCCGCCTTCTTTGTCTTCACTCATTGCCTCTTTCGAGGTTATTGTTTCTTTGAAAGTAGATAATGACCCAAGGAAGAAATAAAGTAGATTTTTTTTCATCAGCCTCATCAGCCTCATTCTGTTATGATGACAGGATCCCAAATTCGGGTTTGGATTTGCCCTATCAGGAGGAAAGGACAAGCCTCACCCAGACACTGGGGATACAGTTGTGGTGGTGTCAGATGTGTTGCCAAATGGACCAGCCATGGGACGACTCTTGTAAGTTGACTACAAATAACCTTGTATGACTGGATGGACTTTAAAAACACCCAATAACTGTCTCTGATTGTTCATTAACCTGGAAAATATGTGAGCTGAACCAGACTTGTGTTTCCCTTTGTCTTTGCAGCACCAAAGATCACATCGTAATGGTAAATGGAACGTCCATGGAAAACGTCCACTCTAACTTCACCATTCATGTCCTGAAAAATTGTGGCAAGACTGCAAATGTAGTAAGTATAGAGCCCAAACAGCACACAGCATACGTTTGTTTTACTGCTCATTTGTAAGAAGGCTTTCGCAATCTTTCCCTCTCCAGACAGTGAAGCGCCCTCGCAAGATCCAGATCCCAGCCACCACCACCAGGCCGACTCGAGCCGCCTCCCACTCCAACCTGCTGGACTATGACCCACCAAGACGCACACGGCGCTACTCTGACGGCAGCGACAACCGAAACACAAATCACTACAGAGCGCGCAGCACTTCGCCAGATCGTAACGGGCACGGAAACACGCTGCCATTGATGTCGACAGGCTACAAGAGGCTGCCACAGCAAGACATTATAGACAAACCCATCAGAACTACACTGACTAAAAAGAAGATTACAGATGGTGAGTTGGCTGGATTTTTCTTGAGGCAAAGATAGTCCACACCTGTTAGCTTATTGCTGATTTCTGTCAAGAAAGATGAGACCTCTTTTTTTCTGCAGAGTATGGATTGAAGCTGGGCAGTCAGATCTTTATCAAGCACATGACAGAGACAGGCCTAGCAGCAAAAGAAGGCACACTGCAGGAGGGAGATCTCATTCTCAAGGTACAAACTTAAGTGCATCGCCTGTGTGATACACTATAAAGTATCTTTAAAGTTTGTCTGTCTTTGCTAATTGATTTGTTTCCTGTGACCAGATCAATGGCATGACAACAGAAAATCTATCCCTGCTGGAGACCAAGCACCTGGTGGAGAAGAGCAGAGGGAAACTGACCATGACTGTCCTCAGGGACGATCGCAAGTTCCTGGTCAGCATCCCAGAGGTGGAGGACAGCGCTCCCAACAGTGAAGACGACCGCCGCCGCCGCCGCGACAGCAGCTCTGAGCTCGAGGGTAAGAGAGGGAGAAGGGCAAAGGTGGTGTAGCATTATGGAGAATTGTATGAACAAAGAGGTAATAATGACAGCAATGAGAGAAGACAAATGCAGTGGGATTAAATGGAGGGAACACAGGTTGATTATTAGAACATTTCTGTTTTCCCACCAGATATTTCAGACCTTGACGCAGATATCGCGGTTCACAGAACATCCCGTCAACCCCACAGAGAGAAACGGACACGCAGGTACACGGCAACTATATTACTGACTGATAACACTGAAATCTCTAGTTATAGTAGTTGGACTCTGTCTCAACTCTGATATGATCATTTGAAGTTTAATTTTCTAACCACAAGTTACTTGTCTCTGCAGCTGATTTCAATAGGTTGTCTGTTTTGTCATTTACATAATTTAAAGCTTTACATATGTCACTTCATTTATAAAGTGATAGCTTAGGATGTAGTTTGTAGTTTTTAAAACCGATCTCACATTATTGCAGCCCCTGATGAAAAGCAGTAAAGCCTGCATTGAAAATACTTGTATCTACTCTCTTTATCCAGACGAGCTGACCCTCCTCCTCCAGCCAAGTCTAGGGATTCGTCACCTGTGCGCTCCACCTTGCCTCGGGCTCCTGTCACATCCTACGCCTCTCGCAGAGGTCAGTCCCCCAACAAATCACTCATCAACACCAGAAAAACAAACTTAGCTTAGATAAACACTGAGTGTCTTACCTGTACAGGTATTGACAGCAAAATACAGGTTGGAGCTGTGGCTGATACTGTGTTTGCAAAAGTTTGACGCTTCTGCAGCTGCTGGAAGTCACATTGAGTTCTAAATTGTAACTTGTGCTGTTATTGTTTCTCCAGCTCCATCTGATTCAGAGTCTGATCCCAGCGCCTCTCCCCCTCCTCCCATCAGGAGAGAGAGAGAGACTTTGGACAGGAGGGAACCACCCAGTAAATACAAGTCAGTTCATTTTCCTCTATTTGGTTATTATGACTTTGATGAATAAAGAAAGTTTCCAATGCAGTGCCAGGAAATATAAAATGATTAAATGGTTCAATTTGTTAGAAATATAAGCAAGGTAAATCTTTACTATGTAATCTGGAAACTTGGCATATATGGAAATAACTCCTTTGAATGAAAGCCAATAGGAAAATAAGTCTGCTTCTCACTTGATTTATGTTTAACATCAATAAACATTTTCCTGAGGAGTATAAGTCCCATACAGAGCAGTACAGAACATTATCTCTGTATAAATGCACTTGAGATCGAGTTTTCCTCAGTTCTGTCTTTTTTATTTGACTTTTATTATTACTAGTATTTCTTTTGTTACATTACATTGACTGGAAAAATGCAATATAAATAAATAAAGAGGTGAAATTATATTACAGGAAGCATGTGGTCGAACCACAGTTAAGGAAAAGATTATTGAATTTCATATAAGAAGAGTAACTATTGCTGCTTTCATTTCATTGTAAAGCACAAGCACCCTACAACATCATATTTAGAAACATGAAGAAGCAACAAATGTGTCAAATGAGTTGTTCATCAATAACTTTTTGTTTTGCGCTTTCTGTAGATCTCTCTCTGGTATGTCCACCCTCCCCACCAACCTGCGCTCCTCTCCTGTAATGTCTAACTGGAAGACCTCTCGCCCTTCCTCCTCTGCCTCACGGCCCCGCAGGCCAGTGTCGGACTCGGACTCTGAGCGCAGCGCTTCCCCTCCTCCAGCCAGAGAGAGCCCACACCCAGACAGCAGATATAGGTAGAGATGATGTTTTGTTAATCTCAGACTTTGAATAAAGATCTTAAAAGCTTCACCATCATTAGAATATGAGAGTTCCCTTTTCTGTCATATATTTGTACTTTGTGAGTGACCAAATTGTATCCTCAGCCCTCTACATAATCATGTTTAAATACTAGGGCTGAACGATATGGACAAAATTTCATATCTCGATATTCATGCCAGATATCTCGATATCGATATGATACGATATGACTACGGGTTCGGTGAAAAGCAAGCATTTTTCAGAAAAATAAAAACATCATAATACAAAAGACTGTGGAAACTTTCCACATGGAAAGTGTTTTATTGATGAGAACTCACTGTGAGACTGTGTACACGGGTACCATGTCTTTTGCAATGTGGCATGTTATAGCGTCTGTAACGCCTTTATGTCTGGTGGACGTCGACTCATATGGTGTAACACTACTGAACGCATCAGTAAACACACTTAACTTGGGCTTCTTTTGGGATACCTGAGAAGTCCCCGGTGTTTCTCTCATTGTAATACACTCTTCGTGCAGCACGCGATGGTGTTGTTTCAGGTGGTGAAACATGTTTGTTGTGCTACCTTGGTTCGTTGCAATTTTCGCCAAGCACGACCTGCACAACACCTCGCTCGGGTTGACATCCTTTTTAAAATCCAAAATACCTCCAAATAATGGAGGATGATTTATGTTTTGGCACAAAATCGCCACCGGCCGCATTATCTTCTGTCACTTTTCTTTCCCGCTGTGTATGTCGTGTGTGTGTGTGTGTGTGTGTGTATGTGCGTGTCTCAGTCTCCGTCTCCCTCCCGCCCTCCTATGTTTGTCATTGGTTGGCTTCAGCTGTCGTTCCACAGCAAGCATGAAATAAGGTTTGTGGTTGGCTGGCCGTAGTGGTGCATTCAAGGGCAATCGTAAAAATGAAGTTTATTGTGACCGCCAGAGCTGTACATGCAGGGCGAGCGCGGGGGAAAATCTATTTTGTTTATATCGTTGCTTTTTCGATATGAATATCTTGAATGTTCATATCTAGATATCGATACGATAACGATATATCGTTCAGCCCTATTAAATACCAATAAAAATGTGTCACAAAAAACATGCAGATCATTGACTTGGTCGCAGTGGCGTAATAGAAATAAAAATTTTTAAATTCTCATAGATTTCATCACCTTTAGTCCCAGCAGATTATATTCTAACTGTGTTTTCTTCTTACATCAGAGTTCTTCCTGATCTGCGCCCCCAAAGCCTGAGAACTTCCCCCATCCCTGTTCGCCAGGAACTACCAAGAAGGGTCAACTCGCCCTTGAGAACCCCGCCCCCAGGTCAGCACACACTCACACACACTCTCTCAAACATGCATATAGACGAACAAAACATTTGTTCGTGATGGTGACATCCTGGACTTTTCTCTGACACCTCCTATAACAATATTTGATCTTTCTGTGTTTGCTGAGGAGTGGGTGTCAGCAGTCACATACATCGGAAAAACATGAACACTGCTCTGTGCTGCATTTTAGGAAACCATGGTGGAAATAATCAGCAAATCCGGAAACATGTTGGATTAACTCTCCTAAATATTTCAAAATGATATAATATTATGTTTTCCAGCATTTGACAAACTAAGATAATAATATCTGCAGCACAAAAAAAGCTATTATTATTGCAGTTAAATCAGCTGATTCTTCTGTATCATGATTACATCATTACAAATATCTCTGTTTTATTTATTTATTTCGGAACTGAATGATCTACGATTTGCTCAGTATCTATTGTAGGTCTGAAGTTGGATCCCAGGAAGCCCAGCTGTGCTTAACGGCACTACATGGGGATTCTCACAACAAACAAATAAACAGGGTTTTTCTCTCTCTTTTCAGACTCTGAGTCCGAGTCAGAAGAAAGCATGGTGCCTCCTCAGAGGCAAAGCACCTCATACAGTCAAGACTCCCTCAGCAGATACAGGTACAGATGATGATTCGGCCAATCCCAACCTCCACTCCCCCCAAACCCCACCCCACTCCTGAAACCCACCGCGATCTCACGGAGTGGAAACTGAGCAGCCTGTGAATAAACTCTGGCATTATTATTTTTAGCATTATTATTATTATCATAATAAGATAATCACACATTTTATTTACCTTTTTAAACCTTAACTTATCCCTCTCTGTCTTGTGATCTCTGTTGATTTGCTCTTTTGTTTTTTATGCTTTTTTGGTAGCGTTTTTATGTTGCTTGATTTTGTGTTTTTGGCTGTATACCAAGTGTTTGTGCTGACATTTTGTTAATCAATGAAATAAAAGTGACTTTCACTGAACATCTCCCTCTCCTGTATGTGGCTAAGTGTTGATTAAACGGAGGAAACTTAACAATGAAGCAACAAAGATCATGTGTAAAATATTCCTCAGTGCATCGATCAGTCCCTGCATGTTTATTTCAGCGTAGTAAACACAACATGAGACCACTAATAACTTTTGATCAGTCACAAAGCAGTAAAGCATCAAAGAGAGCGCTTCCCTCAGAGGTACAAAGGTGACTATTAAACATTTAAGTCTCATGCACTCAGCAATAATCATCATATTAGCCACAGGTGCCCCCCACTCAAAACGTAACAGATTTGTTGTCTTCCTCTTCCCTCACTCCCACCTCCCTCTCTTCTCTTGCAGAGTCCTGCCAGATGTTTCTGTGGAGCCGCCGCGGTGGAGCGCTGCCAGTGTCCCTGCCAGCAGTCCGCCGAGGAAAGGTGTGTTTATGTGTTTATGTGTGTTTCGGCTCACGTGGGGATTTTTTTCTGTTTGTAGTAACTAAGTAAGTTGTAGAGGAAGTTATGGTGTGTCCTTCTTCCTGGTTGGAGTCATGTGCCAGAATCAAAGATTTGTCATTTGACTAAAGGGGAAAACCAGTATGTAAGTTGTTGGAAGTGCATGGAAGTTAACTAAGTAAAGCAATAATAATGCAACTGAAACACAAATGATGATTTCAATGACAAAAATAGTCTGAATAAATTGGTGTAAGCAGAAGCCGAGCATGTCGTGCTTACCCTTATCACAGATAACATTCAAACATCCTAACTTAATCAGGCTATACCCTTCAAATAACTAGATCACTTTATTACCCCCATCTCCAATATCATTAGATTTCTTTCATCGAAGTATTTATCTATTTATCTTGAGGGATTTTTTGTCTTTTTGTCTTAATTAATCCACAATATACTAAAGTGTGATGTATTTTTAATGGCACTTCCTTTATTTGTTTACCTTTACAGCTCCTTCAGAATCTGACTCTGAGCCCAGTTACACATCAGTCACTCACAGGGCGTCGACAGACAGTGAAACCACCAACACAGTCAACAACAGATACAGGTAAGAGGACATTTGTATTTACTGTTACAGTGATTTAGGTCTAATGTGTTACAGCGCTGAACAAAATGTGTGAAGAAATGTCACATTGAAAAATGTCATGATGCGAACTGTCTCACACCTGTCTCACACCTGTGGGACAACTTTACATCTAACCTAGATTTAACTTCACTGTTCACTGTAAAGCTGATAATAATATGACTTAGTTCTGAATGTAAATATGGGCAGATCACGTGATATATCAATGACATATCAAATATAGTATATATAATATAGTATACAGGGATTCTTAGTAACATTAGTAACATCTGTCACTGTACAGTGTCAACTGTGGGTTTTAAAATGCAGTCTTTTGAGGCATTTCAGGTTGGTTCAGTTCTCTCTGAAAGGGAAAGAAAGATGCTGACCTTTATGGTCTTGGAAAAGTCATCACCAGCAGAATTAAAAAAAAACAATAGATTCAATGTATTTTAATAGAATTTGACTCAAACTTTTGACCATCTCATAGTAGATACTGTCCACTTTATGTGTGCGAAATGATACTGGATGTCAAACTGGTTAAACTGCTTTATCCACACACAGACATGCATTATTACATGTTGTTGACCTGAGGTTAGTTATCATAAATTAGCATTCGTGTGCTTGCGACAGTGACGGCACGTCCTGCTAAATCAAACATCCTGAGACAAACAGAAGATATACAGTTACCACTATGTATTTCACAATTAACTATTAAACATAGTTTGGAACATACCATAGTTTACTCCAGTACTACATGACTACATTTGCTGTTCTTCTCTCAGAGTCCTTCCTGAGACAACTTACACTGCAGTCGCTGTGAAGCAGGAGCCTCCTCGTCGTGTCTCGTCATCCAGCAGACCACCTCCTGAAGGTCAGTCATTCTTTCTTCCTGTGTGTCGCATCAGTTTCAGAGCTAGAAGGCTGAAGTCTGTCGTGACCACATTCTCTGTATGTCGTCTTTGTTTTACCCTCAGACTCCTCAGTGTCGGACGAGCTCTCACATCTCAGGAGGTCTGGGAGCTCTGAGCGAGACGAGAGCCACCGCAGGTAAACACTGTTGTTGAACTATGTATTTGAATAAGCTCAAGTTAAAGGGGAAGTTCAGGCTTTTGAAGTGTGGTTGTATGAGGTTTGACTCGTTATCAACCTTGATTTTGCCGCTTTACAAAAGGCTCATTAACTTTATGATATCTTAAGAATATGTTTTCCACTTTATCTCACAATTAGACAGCCTTTCCTCACTCTCCCACACCAAAGTCCATAGAAAAAAACCCTGCAATTTCACATCGAGTTGTTGATCCACTGCTGACTCCATCACTTTGTTCAAGATTGAAGATATTTATTGTCATACGTTCAGTTAAAACAGCACAATCAAATTCTTAATTTGCACATTCCCCATAATCACTACAACAAAGAAGAATATATATTTGTATAAAGTCAGTCAGTCATTATCTACCGCTTTATCCTCCACCAGAGGGTCGCGGGGGGTGCTGTGTACACCCTGGACAGTTCGCCAGTCCATCGCAGGGCCACACACAGCTAGAGACAAACAACCATTCACTCTCACACTCACTCCTACGGTCAATTTAGAGTGTCCAATTTACCTAATCCCCACATTGCATGTTTGGGACTGTGGGAGAGAACCCACGCACGCACGGGGGGAACATTCAAACTCCATGCAGAATGGCCCTTGTTCCAACCGGGGCTCGAACCCGGGTCTTCTAGCTGCAAGGCGAGAGTGCTAACCACTACACCACTGTGTGGCCCTATTTGTATAAAGTAAACAATTAAAAAAAACAAAGAAAAAAAACAGTATCAGAAAATATAATTAAAAAAAACTAGAATAAAATTTAAGTTAAATGTACAGACTAAAAATATAAACCTATGTTTAAATATAAACTTAGACTAAACATTTGACTTAAGTACAAAAAAACAGCAATAGAATCTTAAAAGTCGGATAATATTGCACGATTATTCAGGTCTTTAACAGCAGCAGTGTGTGTGAAGTGATGTCAGCAGTTCAGTGTTGTGGGGGTGTTTAACTTCACTTGTATTAGTGTAAGCTACTTTTCCTTCTGTCCATTCTTGCAGCCATGTTGTCAGTGACAAAATCAGTGTTGAAAATGTGTCAACATTTCCTCAAAAACCTGTACCATCCCTTTAGAATATTTCACACAATAAAAGGACTTTTCCTTATTCTCTTGTAAATGTCACACCGTCGTCAAACATCTCCTCCTCCTCTTCCACAGAGTCCCTCGTCCTGCTAATGGCAGCACCAACGTCAAGTCTGGGATTTCAGTGAAGAGCAACCCACCTCAATACTGTAAGGCTCCCGACTAGCAGTGATGTCACATGTCCACTCTTAATATTGTTTCTCTAGTGGTTGTAATGTTTGTCACCAGATTAAATTGCACCATTTCTTTGTGTATATTACAGATTATTCTCCAAAGATGTTGAGCGTTAATTAACACAAAAACATAATGGCTGTTGTTTAGTTGACATTTTATTGATTTAATAATTAAACAAGATGATTAAATAACCAGTAAAGTGATAATGGAATGTGTGTCTCCTTCAGCAAAGCTCGCCACAGAAGAGCCCATTTACTCCTTACCTCCAGATTCTTACCCAGCACCTAATCCAGGGTGAGTGTTGCTCCCTCTCCAAAGTTTATTAATCCTGATATCAACATATTTCTCATCATTGAATCAACAAACTCTCTGCAACTGAGCCACTGTCTGTTTCCTGTGCCGTGTGTTTGCCTCAGGTACAGCTCAGACATGCGCACAGTGTCGTTTGTGAAGGAGGGCAGCGTGGGCCTCAGGCTGGTGGGGGGCAACGATGTCGGCATCTTCGTGGGTGGAGTTCAACCGAACAGCTCCGCGTATAACCAGGGAATGAGAGAGGGAGACCAGATTATGCATGTGAGATACTGGCACTACACTTAATTTTCACCATTAAACCATAACCAAGGGGAATATTTACTTCAGCATTTAGGTCCAGAAAAACAAACCCTGTTTGTTTGTTTGCGTCTGTTCTATGTTTCGCTATTTCGTTTATATAATAAACTCTAACACTGTACATGACAGTACATTAGCATGGTAATAGTGTGGTAATAATTTGTAATATCATGGTAATACCATCATATTTTGGTTGCAATTTGGTAAAAACAATGGTAATAGTGTATAAGTAGATGATATCGCATTATCAAATTAATATCTTGGTAATATGAATAACTATAGGCTACCATCAGTGAAATACCTGCAAAATTGATAAGTTGAAATCTCCATCTTATTCCCCAAACACATTTTTCATTGTTATTATCCAGCTATTACTTGTTTATTACCATTATTTTACGTCCATACTATTACAATTTTGTCGTGTAAAGTGTTACTTGCATTGCAAAATAACTAAATTGCCAAAAATATGTCTTGAATTTTCTTCATTTCACAGTTTAATAAACAGAATCATGTTGGCTTCTCATCTCATAGCTGAGGATGATAAATGATGGGAATCTAATGTAATTTCACTTTATTTCCAGGTAAATAAAGTCGATTTTGGCCACTTCACACGTGAAGAGGCGGCCAACCTCCTTCTCAACATCAAAAATAAAGAAAGAGTGGAAATTTGCACTCAGAACAAGATGGACAGTAAGTGTGGTGCACAACTCGTCACCTGGTTTACTCTCCAGCCGTCACAGACCTTTTTCAATCCCAACACTTTTGTCTCTTCAGTTTATAAGAAGATCATGAAGTCCAACCTGGCAGACAACTTCTACGTCCGTACCCACTTTGACCACGAAGCAGACGGCCCCATTGGGCTGAGCTTCACGCGAGGAGAGGTGTTCAGGGTGGTGGACACTATGCACCGCGGCAAGCTTGGCAACTGGTTGGCCATCCGCATGGGGAACAACCTGCACGAGATGGATAAAGGCACCATCCCCAACCAGGCCAGGTCAGGGAGAGAGCTCTAGAGTTCTTCTTTAAAGCTGTCTTCTGTAACTTGTGTGTATATATATATGTATGTGTGTATATATATATATATGTATATATATATAAAAATATAAATATAAATGAATGTCAGTTACAGTAAAGCCATTATCAAGTGAGACAGCACAATTCTGATGAAGCCTGGGCGACTGAGTTTCTCAGTAGCAGCATTTGTGCATCCACGTTCATGCTGTGCACCAGAAGTGAATCACTGTTATTAGAAACGGCTGAAAACATCGGGAACAAACCTGCAAAGTTTCAGATGTGGATTCTATTCTAAAACCTTCAGTGTGAAACTTCAGTAGTTTCATGAGATAAATGTTTTTTGCACCCGGGTCATGGAGGACTTAGGGAGGTCACCTCGGCACAAAGATCATTGTGTAGAGATCCTGGCAATGTTCTGGTAAACACACAGAATTCCTGAGGGAGAGCAACAGAAGTCAAACACTGCACGTTTAAGCAAAGGTGAAGGTTGATTTTTTTTTTTCCGTCATTTATCTCCTGCAGAGCTGAGACGCTGGCCAGCATTGAGCAGGCACAGCGGGTGAGTGGAGAACGGCAGGTGACGGGACCAAGAGCCGAGTTCTGGAAACTAAGGGGCCTCAGAGGGAACAAAAAGAATGAAAAGACAGTCCGTCGCAGTCGAGACGACCTGCTGCAGCTCACCATTCAGGGCAAATTCCCAGCCTATGAGAGAGTCCTGCTCAGAGAAGGTACACGTACAGATGTGTCATCATGTTGAATCATGTTCCCACTCTGTAACTAGTTGAACAAGTTTTTAATAATCCTTGATTGTTTGTGTCTGCAGCTAATTTCAAACGACCAATTGTCATCCTGGGTCCTCTTAATGATATTGCCATGGAGAAGCTGGCCAGAGAGATGTCTGATGAATACGAGGTGGCAGGTTGGTTTCTTCTTCTTTTTTTTCCTCTATTTCACAAGATCACTTTCGTCATTCTCATGATGATCTTTGCATGTTGAACATTTGTTGTTTTCCCGTTGCATCGTGGCAGAAATGGTTCCTCGCAGTGGAGGAGGAGACTCCACGGTTATCAAACTGGATACTGTGAGGAGAATCGCAGAGAAGGTGAGCACGATAAACAAATATCCAGTTTTTCATGATATCTGCGTAACGGAAGACAACAAAAACGTCTCTGAAACGTTAAAAGTGCAGGATTTTTCTATTTATTCACAACAGCCCTACCTCACACTCTCTATGCCTCTGTGTTATTCTTTTCTTTACATTCCCAGGACAAACACCCTCTTCTGGACATCACCCCCACTGCAGTCGAGAGACTCAACTACATCCAGTACCACCCAATGGTTCTGTTCTTAGACCCTCACAACCGCAAAGACGTCAAGGCCATGAGGCAAAAATACAACCCCAACTCCAACAAGAGCTCCAGACGTCTTTACACACAGGCGCTCAAGCTGAGGAAACACTACAGCCACCTGTTCTCAGGTAATACAACAAAGCAGAAGTTACGTATTTCATTTATGTCATGTTTATTTAAAAGGGTCACAGCACATGAATTAACATTAGTACAGAAGACACACGTGAACATGCCACAGTTAAATTAAGTCTCTTGTCCCGTGGCAGGTGACAAACGGTACACATTGTAAGATCATGGCACAAAATACAATACAATTTGCATAAAACAACAATTCATACCTTTTTTTATTCAAGAACAGCAACAGTTCGTGGCACATTTATCCATTTATTTATACATAGTACTAACAGATAAAATGTATAACTTAACAGAACCTAGTCGACTGTTTTGTGTTATTCTTGACAAATACGGTGCATTTATTTATCCATTTATACTTGAGGTACTTTATGTGTTCAATAATTCCTGGTGTATACAGGTGTAGTGTCTCCAGTTTCTAATAATGTAAATGCTTTTCCTCCAGCACGTATTGACCTTCAACCCAATTCCCACATTTGGTACGAGAGCCTGAAGGATAAGATCCGCCATCAGCAGTCCAAACCTGTCTGGGTGTCAGAAGTCACGGTATGTCACACACACACACACACACACACACACACACACACACACACACACAGACTTTCTCCCTCTCTTTACTTTTAATACAATAAATCACCAACTCTGTTTTTTGAATGATCAAAAGACAAAATGTTTGGGAAACTTAACTTCCACGGTTTTGTACATGTATATTTATTTTATTTTTAAAGGTCCAGTGTGTAGGTTTGGTTACTATATATTTTTATTTATTTATTATCACCTGATAATTGGAAGTGGACACTGGAAGAGCTCTTAAATTGTACACCAGGGTTATCAAACTAATTGTAGTTCAGGGGTCACATGCAACACAATTTGATCTCAAGTGAACTGGACCAGTAAAATAATAGCATAATAACCCAAGATCTCCAATTTTTTCCCTTTGTTTTACATTTAATGCAATTTCTTGATAAAAATAAGCAATTTGCAACAATATTTTGCCAAAGTTTAGCATTTACACATGAACTTAGAGATCACAGTGGATCTACAAAGGCACAAAACATTTAGTCACAGGTTTCTGAAACTGACAAATATAGTTTTTCACATTATGAGCAGACTGTAATCATACTGTGAAATTTTAACAAATTCATCCTGTGGGCCGGATTCGACACTTGGGTGGGGGCGGCTCTCGCCCGCGGGCCGTATGTTTGACACCCGTCATCTTCTATCAAACACTGTTAATCTGAAGGCCATCATAGGTTTTCTTTTGGTTGTTATATATAAATTCATCCCGAGATGTCACTAAATTCTTTACACTGGTCCTTTTAAGTAAATGATTCTTTTTAGAATAATCTAATTGAAAAATTTCTTCAGCCTCAAATCTTTAGGACTTACTACAAATGAAAAGTTTGGGTATTTAATTGATATATTACTATAGTTTTGCTTCATAACATGAATTTGTACTACAGTTATGTGCTTGTCAGACGTGTATTAGTATGTGTATATGATTGTCCTTTTACTGTCTAATCATAGTACCATTAATTCTATTGCTACCTATTTCTTATTTTTACTTTTACTACTTTAACAGCAAATTTAACAGATCTTAATCCTAATAATCCTAATCTTAATTGAAGAGCAATGGTATCTGTCCTCCAGTTTGTTAAACACGTCTTTGTCCTTGGCCTGTGTTCCTGTACAGCTGGAGAGCGGTGGAGAGCAGGACCTGGACGCTCTGGACCAAACCCAGTCCGACTACCTCAGTGCTGCTAGTGACCTGGAAGACACTGATGGGGAGGCCTTCACGGACGATGCCTACACCGACAACGAGGAGCTGGAGGAGGCGTATCCCGGTCAGGAGGCAGCCAGGACCTCGCGAGGGTCAAGGGTAGCTGGATCCGCGTTAGCCCGATCGTCCGAGCCGTTCCTCGATCGCCATAGCCCCAGCTCGGACCCCGAGCCTGAAGCCGACAGGTACTCGATCAGAGAAGTCCCACCTCTGCTGCATGTACCTGAGCCCAGGTCCAGCCGCAGAAACACTTACAGTCCACCTCAGAGCGGTGCAGAGGAGGAGGAACCCTCGCATCGCAGCTTCACCGACTCTGACTTCAGTGCACTTGAAGCAGTTTCACCCAACGCTCTATCAGAGGGACCTCCAGATTTTGTAGCACCCGACCCCACGACTCGGTATTCTATGAATGAGCCTTCGTATGCAGAGCCTGAGAGTCCACAACAGGCCAGTCTGTCTGTCATCGAAGAGAAACTACAGCAGGTAAATACAGCAAAGCATTGATCTCATTTAAAGGACCACTCCTATGTTTTTTTTTTACTCCTTTTAGGTCCTAAACTATTAATTAATCAATTAACTAAACATTATTTTAATATCAGGATACTTCCACTGTAATGGATGTTTGTCACAATGGTTTGGTGAAAGTAATGGTGAACTACAGTTGCTGTGTAACTAACTGTTTGTGTCCAATATTTAAAGAGAAATGTCCTCCAAAAACTGACTAAAAGTAAAAAATTTAATTGACAGACTGATATTTTTCATGATTTCAGTATCGGATTTTTTTTTAAGCAACAACTGTAGGAACATATAAAGCTGCGTAATTACAACAAAATACTTTGTTTACCTGATTAATAAATGTAAATAATAAAATCCAAAAAGAATTAATGAAACAATTGTTTGCTGTAATCGCTGTGTAATTTACACTGGTGCTTGTACTGTGTATTATAAAAGGAAAATGCAGACTGATCTGACTTTTGAATACTCAGAACAACCTCACCGTTTCCTTTTTGTTAAAAGAAACTTATAATCTTTCAGTGTTTGATTTTCACAGAAATAACTGAACTCACCAGCAGTGGAAACACTTTAAAGCTGCATTATTGTGACAAAACAACATTGTAACAAACCCAAAATATACACCTTCATCTTTCCCACTACAAACCAGTGGCTGACTTTATATAAATGAGAAGAGAAAAAAAAACAGCAAACAGCTATTGGTCGTATTAGAGCATTGAAATGGCTGCATTTTAGTCATGAAATCTCTATAACTCTTAAATCATCATCCAGCCCAAGTTAGGCTGTTGGAGTCTGCAGTCAGTCGTGTTCTTGTACAAACTGTGACTATATATATATAATGAGGAACAAAGAAGTTCTTAAATCCTTGTATAAAATCATTGTTGCTGTCTCTTCCAGGCTCGTTCAGTGGAACCACAGGCAGAACCTGAGAGGAAAGGACCTCAGTTCATCGTGTAAGTCTTTTCTTTCACAACGTGTGGTATGTGTACCACCAGTGGTACTTGAGCTTCCCGTGGTGATGCTTGGAGGAAAATCAAAAATACTGTTCTCCTGTACTTCAAGAGCTCAGGTGGTGCTATTAAAAACCTTCAGAACCATGGCTCTACAGGATTATGAGAGTTATACAGTGGAGCAGACTGAGGCTCTGTGCTCATGTTAACGCTTTCTCCTCTGCCCCTCAACAGGCTTGCACATCATCACCAAGCCGTCCAGTTCAGACGCACACAGATCCGAGGAAGCGACAGCTCTGACGACGACAACGACGACAACGAAGCGGACGACATCGAGTGGGGTCCTGCGACAGAACTTTAGGATTAAATCTGAAGTCTGGTGATTTTCAACAAGACATAAGGACAATTTCACACCTCCAAGAATCCTTGGATTACTTTTTCTTTGCAAAAGCCAAAGCAGTTTTATTTATACAGCATAATTCAGACATAAGACATCTCAAAGTGTTTTACACTGGCACAAGATTACATTTTACACCTGAAGATGTCGGTCTGGCTCTTGTTGTGTTCAGGTTCACTGCAAAATTTACTCTTAAGTTTCAACAACTGAAAAGGTTGCCAGATATATTTTGAGATCAAACTTCAGATTATTATTTTTTTAAATAATCTGAAGTCAGTGGGGCATTTGTAGTTGCTATTGTATGTATGCATTTCTAGCATATTCTAGTTGTTACTTCTTATTATGGAAATATATCAGGACATTTAAGATAATGTTGAAATGCCTCTTTAACTTTTTTTTTTCTACATTAAAGTGTTTTTGTAATTTCAAATGTGTTTAGTTTTTTTATTATTGCCCATAACAGTTCAAGCCTATATATGATTTTATTTTTTAAAATCAGGTTTCACATGAGTAAAATTAATCCTGATTACAACAAGTCACTCAAATGACATGTGAACATGTTTTGTTTTGATATGAATTGAGTCTGATTGTTGAATGGAAATGTTGTGTGTACATGTATGTGAAATAAATCCTAGTGAGCCTCTGAGGCTAAAGTAACAACTGGACAACATCAGCAATATCCTGATGTATTATTATTTTTTAAAGACAAATAAATTAAAAACACAATGTAAACTGATATGTAAAACATTTTTACACAGTTCTTGATTGTACAGGATCAAAATCTAGATTTGATAACTTCAATAAATCAGTTTAAGTTCACAGGTTTCAGTGTTCAGTCGCTCTCTGAAGCGTTGAATGTGACAATAGTCATTTAAAAGCAAATATAAGTATATGCACAATTTCTTATTTAGCATTATTTATTTATTTTTATCTTTTCTTAAATACAGTACCCATAATTAAGTTTGTATTAAGTGTGGAATCACATCAAAATATAAATTGTCTAAGTTGTTTTTTGTAGCCTTAAATCAAGTCATATTATGTATTTAGGGGTTGTCAAACTCAAATGACCTGTCATCTTTTGGACATCCAGTCTGGGCCTTTCTAGAAAAGAAAATACACAACATTCCATCATGATATCACAATTAAAATATGAATCTGTACTAGCATTCTTTGTAAGTGAGCATTTTTGTTCTTTATGACTTAAGAGGGCAGTATTTGAAGACATTTTGGCTGATCCGCACCACGTTAAAGACCTGGTTTTAGGGTTAGAATTAGGTTTATGTTAGAGTTAGGCACTTAGATGTTTAAGGTAACGATAACGGGCGAGGGTATTATTTATTATTTATCCAATGTGTCCTCACTAAGATATAAAACAAGTGTGTGTGTATGTGTGTGGGCGCGTGCACGTCTGTTCGCGCACGTGGCAGGTGCACAAGGCGGTGTGTATCGTCATCAAAAGCTTCAGGTCACGTGGTGAAAGAGACGCACGTGTGTCGAGATTAAGTTGATTAGCGTGACTTTGATCGCGGTACCGCTTGTTTAGACGCAGTTATCTCTGATGTGACGTGGGTTTGCGTGTATATTTTCTAAAGGACACGGGTTGCTGCGCGCGTGAAACCGAGTGAAACACCCATAAAACCCAGCAGAAGTTTGTGAAGTAAAGTTGTGTGTTTCTTTAACGGAACTGAATGTGCGCGCAGCAGAGCGGATGCAGAAAGCAGCGCACTGACAGTTTGCGGTGAGCTGTCTGTCTGTCTGTGCGTCAGTGAGCCTGCGCGGCTCGATGTACGACAGCAGCGGCAGCAGCAGGAGGAGGAAGACGGACAGACACACTCCGTGGCTACAGGTCGGTCTGAATGGCACCGAGGTCCCGCTGCTGAGCGCCGGCGGCACATCAGCCAAGTGGAGAGTCGGGGGGTGGGTGGGGGGTCTCTACGTGAAACTGCGTGAAGTCAGGATGGACGGGAAAGGCACTTTGAAGATGTTCACGCGAAAGAAACGGGAACTGATCAAGACGCCATCCATCTCGAAGAAGAGCCGAGCAGGAAGCCCCGGGCCGCAGAGCAGCGCACAGTCTGTGAGTGGAAGCAAGCATCACTTCTGGTTTGTGTGTGTGTGTGTGTGTGAGAGAGAGAGATGACCTTCAGTTGGAGAGGACAGGGCAACAGAGAGGAAGCTCTGGACCAGGGTTATCTCTGTGTCTGTGTGTGTGTGTGCGCGCTTGTTCTTATTGCCTCTGTAGGACCTGATAAATACACCGACTCTTTAAGGACCATTAGTCCTCATGAGGACCAAAACCTTGTTCTAATGAGACAGAACCACATTTCTGAAGTTTGCGGTAAAGGTTAGAGGTAAGATGTTAATTGTATTTAGGTTTAGGATTAAACCAGGCTAAAAAAAACAACAGTTTTTTAAAGTCATTGAGTAGAGACACAAACACTTTAAGTTTTGATTTAATCATTGTTGAGAATTATGTCATCAAGGTGAAAAAGTGAAATAGTGTTGGTCTTATGCTGGGCAATAATTCAGTAACCATATATTATATTATATATATATATATATATATAAAAAGTCCAGTTGTGTTTTGACAAATGTTACAATTGTGAGATGATTCATAATTGGTGCAACTTAAGTGTTACAAACTTTCACAATTATCAAAATCATGATTGACATTTTGTGTAATTAGTCAAACAAATAAATAATAAAATGTACTCATCTGAATAGTGGTATTTTGACCGGTGAATTCCCACGGCACTGCATCTTTTCAACTTTATGGTGTTCTATCATACTTTATCAAAAAATTGCAGTGTCTTTCGACCTAGTGTGACCTTACGACCACTTGTTCGTATTGTGTTTTAGAATATATATATATATATATATATATATATATATATATATATATATGTGTGTATATGTGTATATATATATATATGTGTATATGTATATATATGTATATGTGTATATATATGTATATGTGTGTATATATATATATATATATATATATATATATATATGTATATTCTAAAACAATAGTGTACACATATATATATGACTGAAATATATATATATATATATATATATATATATATATATATATATATATATATATATATGTATATATATATATATATATATATATATATATATATATATATATATGTGTGTGTATATATATATATATATATATATATGTGTATATGTATATGTATATATACATATACATATAAAAAAAAATAACTCTCCTCACAGACACATTGTTTCCCATTTTAAATCACAATTTGCTGGTTTCTTACACTCGAGCAAAAATCAGTCTTTAATCATCTGACTTTGATGGGGATTATCTATAGGGACTGAGTTTAACCTTTTCCGTTGTGATAACTTTTCTAGCCATATCGCCCAGCCCTACGTTTGTCTGAATGAAACCATATAAATCCAGTCATCCTGATGTCACCAGGTTAAATATTCATATAATTGTGACTGTGCGTGTGGGGTTTTCACCCATGAGGCAGTGGCATCGGTGAAAACTCTTGCAAGACCAGTTTTGACTGTTGTCTGGTGCTTGGTTAGAGTGAGGACACAGCCATAGGGGGAAGGAGCATGCTGAAGCGAGGTGGCAAGAGTAGCTACAACCCTTACTCTACCAGTCAGAGAGTTAAGAAAGCTGGGCTCAAAGGCAACGACAGTCTGGACATACTGCCCAACAAGCACAGCGTATGGCTCAAGCAGGTATGTGTGAGTGTAAGTGTGACTGACATAAGCAGCAAATGTAGGTGGATGTTTTAACTGTTTTGTGCTAGAAACTGCGTTCATCCGTTGTATCACTGAGTAGTAGTTTTCCTTGGCTTTGCTGCTGATGCACCTGTTAGGCCCCAACACTGAGAGATGCATGACCTGTGACGCAAGTCTGTCGTATCTGGAAAATTAAATTCACTAACCCAACTAGAAAACTGGTTCCATGGCATTAGTAAATTAAGGTAGTTTCCACCTCTAGGACTTTTTATTTAGTCACACAGATATAAAATCAACATAGTCAAACAGTTACATACAGCGATGACTGAATGAGGCTCAGATGACACAAAACAAACGCTTATGCATGTCCTTTTTATTTTTTTTGTTTTATATAGCTATATGATCCATGTATAGTGTATCGTGAAGTTCCCTTTGATTCTCACCACTAAGTAATTGAGTAACCATTTGGTCCATAAAATGTCAGAAAAAATGTTGATCAGTTTTTTCCAAACTGGAAATGATGTTTTGTCCTCAAACCAAATGATTAAATGTTAATGATTTCTTATATAAGGAGCAAAGAAACATCAAAAACCTTTTTTTAATTATTAAAAAAACCCTCAGATTCATTGATTATCAAAATAGTGATTCATTTAAAAATCGAGTAAATGTTTCATCCCTAATTATTATAATAACTAGCATTATGAATGACGCGTATTGTCTCTTGTCTTTATTGATATATTTAAGTATTGATATTGTAAATATCTGTTATTGAAAGTCTGCTCAGTTTGCCACACCCAACAAGAGCTTGGAGCCAGGAAGTGTTACGCAACACAGGATCTTGTGAAAGTCTTCGCGCATGTGTTCACTAACATCAACAGTGTCACTCATGTTTGAGGCCACTGGAGCAAAGAGAAGTCACACTCTTGTTTTTTGTTCCATTCAGGAACGTATCATGTGATCGTCTTGACCTTTTTCCCCCCTCTACCTTTGCTCTCTCAGCTGTCCATCCTCCAAGAGCGGAAAGATGCAGGTGACATCAGCCTCTCCTCTTCCCCTTTGTCTACGTCCTCCTGTTCAACACTCACTCCGTCCTCTGCTGGGCTCCAGGACACCTCCATGTCCTCACCCGGTACCCAGAGCGTACAGCACCTTAAGCTGCCATCGATGCAAGGGATGAGCTGCCCGTCTCCTGTTTCCACCCTGAAGAGACCCACTGCATTGAGCAGACACGCGAGCGCTGCAGGTGTGGGTCAAACTCATAAGTACCGGTTTGAGTGTATTAAAGTCATTTTATATAGCACTTTTCAAATTGATGGACAAAAAGGCAAAAGAAAATAAAGAAAATTAGAGGATAAAAGGATAAAGATCAAATGATAAGACAAAACACAAAAACAGTATAATAGCATAAACACTAAGTGTTGTGTGATGCCTTTTAAATTAATTAGTGTTAACTGTGTTTTCAAGATGTGTCCATTTTAACACCCCCTCCCTGTGTCGTATTCCTGGAAAAACTAAGTGGAAATGTTTTGAAAGCTCGTACTTCACCAGTTGAGATATTTCAGTGTCTTCATTTTTCTCCAGTACAGTACAGTATTAGTAATTTAATTTGCCCCAAGAAAATGTTCCAAGGCTATTCCTGTTGTTGCTTTCCCTGCTAGCTGCTAGTCAGTTGTTCCCATGACTTGAATATTTGAACATATGAAATTTGTTATTTTTAAATTTTTGTCTTTTTATCTCAACAGAAATTCACAAGTCCCATTTGAAGGGTACTGCATCATTGAGTGATGATTCTTTTTTCATTCAATTACCTAATTCTCCCAAATTTCCAAATGTAGTGAGGAATAATCATGCTAACATTGTGAGAAAACGTTGTGAAATAAATTAAACAAGCAGCAAACTTCACTTTAAAGAAATAGTTCTTTGAACATAGATACAACTTTCACACATGCTTGTTAAATATGAACTTGCAGTTGTTTAGCTTTAGCATAGAAAAAGTTAGCAAGGGGAACCATTAACCCCAGCTTTGTTAAAAAGCTATCATGTCCAACTAGCATGTAAAGCCCATTTGATAACACTGTTTAAAGCTTAAATATAAAATACATTTTATTATTTATTAACAATTCTACTTCACCTCAAGTCACCTGAATTTTGCTAAGCTAACTGTGAGCTGGCAGCAGCTTCTTATTTTTTCACCCAAATTTATGCTAAGAAGCCCATTTGTTGAGCTGAATTAAGCAAATATTGATTTCTTCTCAAGCAAATGAGCACAAGGTTCTTCCATGGTTGAGAAGAAATATAAGGTTAGAGGTGTGACATGCATATAAACAAACGTTTACACACATACATGCATAAATAAAAATACAGATAAGCACATAAATACACAATAACACACAAGATCATAAAACAACACACATTAAATACTAAATGACATGCAATATAATAGTAGTCATTTGAAATGTGTTTTGGCAATGTATCTTTCAGTTGCAGCATTGTTAAGTCTATGTTGATTCATCTGTAAGTTAAATGCATATATGCTGAATGATGTGCTCTGTGTCTTCTCAGGATTCCCACTTCAGTCATGGGTGTTCTCAAAGGGCCAAGGGAAAGGGGCTTTGACCCCAACTACTCCATCTGAGAGTCCAGAGAGCACAGCCATTGAAGTGGAAGACATCCCGGCCCTGCTGAGGGACGTGGCGCGTTTTGCTGAAGCTGTGGAGAAACTGAAGGATGTGGTTCTCACTGAAGGTATGACACCTTTTTTGTGCCACCCATCTCAAATCATTCCACAGAAACCTTCCCAATGAGTTCAAATATTTACCTTGTAAAAACTGTCAAAACGGGTTTGGTTTATGTTTCTTTTATGAGCTGTTACAAGCACAAGAAACTTTTCTCATTTCAGTTTGAACCCAGTGTTCTGGGAATAAGCTGCAGTCAAAGAATTTAAGACATGACGGTATGCCCCGTGTTTGTCTTTGCTCCATTTTGTTTGTCAGTTTGGTGACGGAACAATACCGTCTTGTCTCCAGCTTCCCCTTTTGTGTCGCACACTCCAAATCATTTTGATAAGGGCTTAAATGAGGAGCAACCCATCAAAGGTTTCTGTCGGTCTGCATCATTTCTGTACATTGACACTTTTGGGTATGATAAGGAAGGTGAAGGGAGAGGGAGAACGGTGGTTAGAACAACCCTGCAGAACCAAGGCAACAAGTGACTGAGCTTCCTCTCTCCAAATGAAGGGTTATGTTTCTGTTGCACCCACAGAGTTAACCGCACTCTTGTCTCCAGCAGGAAGCCAGCTTCTTGTTTACTGAAGCCTCATTGACACTCTCCTCTTCTCCTCCTCAGCAAAACGGAAACGTATACTTTCCTCATAGAGTAAACACCACTATTTAAAGATTTAGTCTGTTTGTTTCTGAAACACTTTTTAAATATAACATAATTTTTAATATTATGTATTTCATGACTTATTTTTATTACATGTCATTTAGCAGACACTTTTATCCAAAGCAACTTACAATGGAGTACAATCAGCCACTGAGCCACTCCACCCCCCCATAATAATGATGATGATGATGATAATAATGATGACCTGGGTGTACCTTTTGTCCCTACGTCAGCTGGGATTGGTACCAGCAGCCCTGCGACACTCATGTGGAGCATTAAGTGGTAGATGATGAATGAATGAATAATAATATTCTTCATAATCCTCTTTGTGTCCACATAGCCATCAATAAATGAAGTTGTCTGGGGGGGAAGAAAAGTATTCTTGTGTAGTATAACACATGCATGAGGGCAATCAGTTTGAGTGAGGTGTATTCACCTCCGCTACTCCAGGTGGCGATATACCCACGATACACCCTCTTTCAGCTTGTTAGTATTAGGCGATTTTTGGTTTTGCTGACTAAATCTGCATCTACTTTAAAATATTCAATTATTTAAGCCGACAGAGCATAGAATTGATTTCCTTGTCAATCCCTGAATTTCTCCATATCTTCGTCGCTTTTGTCATATTCTTATGTGTAATGGCTTCTTCTCTTACTTCCGGGTGTTAGCCAGGGTAGGAGCTGTGGTGTGTTTGTATATCACCCAGGCCAGCTCAAGCGAGTGTAACTCCCGTCCAACCGAAGGCATACCTGCAGTAGTAGTTCAACTTTCAATCACGTTACCTGCGTGTTTTAGTCTGACTTTGAGAAGTTAGCCAAGTCTACCAATAACACAACTAACACAATAATACGTTTTTTCTAATGTCACGTAATCTGGACATTGTCCAAGTGAATTGCACAGATAGGTAAGTTGGTTGGCATATTGGTTACCAACAGGCACACCACTGAATTATAGTTATTATTATTATTATTATTATTATTATTATTTTATTGATCGTGTTTATTACAGTATTTGGAGAGCAGTACTTATTTTGCAGAAAAATGCATTTATAGCTTTTAAGTGTTTTGGAAACAAATGACCAAACAGTTTGCCACCTGTAGGGCTGGCAATTATTGTATATTATGGTATACGAATAATATCTCAATATTTCAAGGCTATGTCCTGATATATGAGCTATATCTAGTAGATTAGCTGGACACAGGCCATTTGACCTGTGAGAAGCATCAACTAAACTCGAAAAAGAGAAGTGACAGTACATTGTAAAAACTGTAATATACTCTAAGATAAAAGAAAGTATCTACCCTAAACTGTCATTTCTATAGCTGTTTTTGTGTTATATATTTAAACACATACAGTTGTTACCTTTTTAGATATCTGGTGTATTTCTTAGGCTTTTGTATTAATAATACTATTTGATATCATAATATTTGACTGAATGGTTCAATGTCAGAGCTACAACAGCCCTTAAAATCAGGAAAGGATGTGTCTTGCATGATGAAATCCAAAATCTACGATGTCTGGTCTCTAAATTCCAGTATGGATATCGATATATTTCCCAGCTCGAGCAACCAGCTACACAGACTGAGTTCAAGTCATTACAGCCTTGTGTAATGACTTGAATTTGTGTGGTTGGGAAACATCGTCTGTGGATAAGATGAGATGGACAGAGCTTTGGTTTTGTATTTTTCCGTCTGCTCCTATCTGACTCTGGATCTATTACGTTCTCCACCCAGCGTTGGCTCTCTAAACAGGAAGCCATGATGGATAGTCTCTGACACAACAGCCTTGTCCACACTTCCTCCTTTGATAGGTTGGCTACATCATCGTGACCCAATGTCTCCTCCTCTTAATCAGCAGCACAATCAGAGTTTGGATCTTGTCTACTGCTTTGCTGCAATCGAGAGAGTTCCTTAATCTCAATCTAAGCTCTGCTTGCATTTTAGGTCCCACTTAATTTCTTTAACTGCAAACTGTTGTTTAAACTGAGTGTATTTGATAAGGTGATTTGTTTTCTTTAGCTACTGACACCAGAACTGTGCTCTTATTGTCTGCTGTCACTGCTCAGATACATTCAAACTGTGGGAGGATAGAGGAACCGGCTGCACTCTGGCCTCCTCTGTCAGCTATGTGCCTCCATCACGTAGTTCAGTAGGAGGAGGCCAAATTGTGCAACTAAAAGCTGACGAAACCTGTGTGTCTTTGCGTAGGTTGTGAGGACACATTTTGGTGGCTTTTTTATGGTTATTATGCTTATAATAACCATACCTTATGATTATGGCTGTGATGGTTAAGGGAGTTTATTTGAAATATGCACTTGAATGTGTCACTGGTGAAATCAGAGGTATGACCTGACAGATTGTGCAGTTTGAGCAGTGTAAAATGAAGTGGGAGCTTCTTAGTTTAGGGTGATAACAAGCAGCAAAAAGTGTTATTTGCTGCATTATACATGTGGTGCACTTCACTTACTGACTTAAGACTTTTTGACTAGTGAATTTGTAATTCTCTAAGAGTAGGCATATAGCCCTGTCCTGAAGGCCTCACAAAGAAGCAAAATCACTGTACAATGAATTACCATTCATTCTTTACCAACATTCTCCTGTCTGGGTCATTGGGGGATGATGGTGCCAAATCCAGCTTACACTGTGTGAGAGGCCCCGGACAGGCCACCACTCCTAGCCAACATACACAGAGACGAACAACAATTCACACTGGCATCCACATTTACTGCTATTTAGATTCTCTCATCAACCAAACCCCAATTCATACCGACAGATAAAATGAAACCTTCACCACAAACGTATAATATCCCACAAATGCTTCTCTATCCTGTTGCTAACTTCATCTACCGCCTCTCCGCCATATTTCCCTCCCATCCAGGTAAGGAGAGTCAGCGACCCGTGGCCCATGAGTGCTTGGGTGAGGTCCTACGTGTGCTGCGTCAGGTCATCAACACCTACCCTCTGCTAAACACTGTGGAGATCCTCACTGCGGCTGGGAAGCTCATATCTAAAGTCAAAGGTAAATATTTGCAAGGAAAGAATATTTAAAAGACCAGTGTATAGACTTTAGTGGCATCTAGTGGTGAAGTTGCATTGTTACAGTTATTGAAAGCAGCTGAGCACTTCATCAGTTGGTGTACAACATCATGGTGGACTTGGTGATAATTAAACTTTATTTTAAATACCGTTTTATGTATCTGTTGATTGATTCCAGGGGTGTGAATAGCCCAGAAGATATTGCAATTTATTGACTTTTTTCTAACTGCAAAGCGTATTCCCAAAGTTAAACAGCTGCATGATATGCAAGCCTATTATACGTATAATTTAATGTAATTTTATTTTAAAATGTTGTTCTGTTTATTTCATTGGGAAACATTCTATCTCATCGTCGTCATCCTGGTCACACAGTATAGCTTTGCTTTTACTGCTTTGGCTTTAACTGGTGCCACAAGAGTCATTTTTATTTACTTTTTCACTAAACCTGAGAGTGACGTTTGCATTAAGAGCAGCAGGATGTCCCACAAAAGTGCTGTTTCCGGGACATGGCCTCTGCTGCAGCAGCTGCAGCAGGGTAAGTGACGGTGTGTTTAAAAAACATTGCAGTCAACCATTCAGCTGCTCTGTCCAAGATAACAGTGCTGTCCAGAGATGCAGCCTCTGTTTTTGGGTTTATTCGCAGCAGCTGAAGTGTGTTCATCTTTAGTTTGAAGTAGCATTTATTGCTTTTAACTTCACCTCAGGCTCCTCAGTTCTGGATCTATCTGTGTCTTTGTGAAGCAACACTTAAAGGGAGGAGGGGGATGAGAAATATGTATCAATGTTGTAACACAAAACTTTTTGTTGCTATGCTGTATAAATAGTTTTGCCCCACCTCCCTCAATACTACACACTGGATGTTAAACCACTGAAACAAATGTATTTAGGACACAGCTATTTTTTTCTTCTCTGTGAAACACAGTTTACGGTTTAGTCAACAGAACATAGTATCCTTAGGTATTATACAGTTGATCTTATGGTGTGATGTAACTGATGTGCAGGCGTATAAAATGAATGTTTTTGGTTTATTTTTGACATGACTGAAACCTGACGTGTATTTTTTTCAGGTTTCCACTATGAGGCTTGTAATGAGGCAGACAAGAAGGAGTTTGAAAAGGCAATTGAAACAATTGCCGTTGCTTTTAGCAGCAAGTAGGTACCTGGTTTATGTTTTTATGTGTTATTGTTAAATAATCCCTTGACAATCCTGTTCCTGTGGTATTCGTTTCTCCAAATATTTGTTATTGATTTAGCTGCATCCCTTGCCAGTGAAATAGCGATCTTTAGCTGTACTTTTACAGGCAGGATGTGTGTTAACGTGTACGTTGTAGTCTGTTGTTGGGAATGAGAGAGAGAGAAGTGCAATGATGGTGACACATTTGCATGAGGCTGAGCTGAAAACAGGAAGTGGTTTTTCTTCTGCTGGGTGACACAAACCAAAACTTGAGGTTGTTGTTCACTACCTGGCTGCTAAAAGAACAGATTGCCACAGACAGGAGAGTTGGATGATAAAGACGAGTCAAAGGCCAATGAATTTAAATAGACAACTATGAAATCATCAAAGTGATGAATATGTCCTTAAAATTATATATTAAAGTAGAAAATATGTTTACTTTGTGTAAGATAAGTATATTGTATGTTTATTGTGCCATTTTGGGTTTAGATATCAGTCACAGAAGGAAGTGAGCAGGCACACATGGTTGAAATCTGCCTGACAAGTCTGTTTCCTCATTCTGATATTATGATTATTCTTCTGTACATGAAGTGTAAAATCCAAGCGTTTTCATTTGTTTTGCCTCTTTAACAGTCGTCCTCTGAAAGAGGTGTCAAAATTATGTAAAGTGGATAAGGAATTCAATACAATTTTATAAAGTCCTACTGTATAAGAACAATAGGTCATGTGTTGGGCTGAAATAATGCAGATAAAACTTATTTTTCATAATTTATGAACCTGCTGAGGTTTGTCCAATGGTTTTCCTTCCCTTCAAATCTGCTCTACAGTGTCCCCTGCTGCTTATTAAAATTGTAGAATAGTTGTGCTGATGTAACCGTGTCTTTCTGTTTCTGCTCCTCAGTGTCTCAGAACTGCTGATGGGAGAAGTGGACAGCAGTACATTGCTCTCTCTGCTGCCCACAGAGAAAAGCAGGGTCAGTGAACATTGATCACAAAGCAACCTCAACATAAAAAGACATTTCCACTCCCACTTTTGCATTGGGTGTAGAGAAAATGAGTTAATGATGGTGAGTTTGTTTTTGTTGTGCAGTCGATGGAGAACTTGTACACTGCGACAGATGGTGGTCAGTTCAGGAGCGACCTGCAAGACATGGGTAGGAAATCAGTCACTTCTCACTTTCCTACTTTCACTGGGTTTGGTGTTAGTTGATGTCTGTGTACTGTCATTCATTTATTTTGGAGAGGAAACTATATTTGGCCTCCATTCACTTCATGAAAGATTTTACATGTTCATCGTCTGACATTTTGATGTTCACATGAGACGCAATCACAACAGCAGGAGAATGTCTTGAGGATCCGGCTGAAGTGGTGTCGTCTGGCTTTAGCAAGATGGAGGCCGGACACTCACTCATTCAGTCACTGTAGCGTAATTGGACTTTCTTCTGCAGCGATCTCACATGAGCTCACTTGGATATTATGCAGAGATTTGATTGGAGAATGTCTGCTGGTGCTTCTGCAGACTTTTGCTTTCTCGCATGGATAATCTCTGGAGAAAATCTGAACTGCATCTCTGAAAGTGGCTTAAGAGAAACACCTGATCAATTAAACAACTAAATGGCAGAGTTTATAAAAAAAGTTTTAGAGATTTGACTACAGTGAGTTTAAAATGACGATCGAATATCTGCATAACCAAAATAAATACTAAATATTTGAGATGATCACTGTGAGTTACAGCTCAGATAATCACTCATTTTCCTAAAAAAAAATGCCATCTGCAGACATGAACGTGTGATAATGTCTGGAGACAATTCTCCACTGGAATTTGACCACATATAAGAAGTGAGACGCATCCACAACAGCAGTACAATCTCTTGAGGTTTGGGCAAACAGGAGCCAGGTCACACACACTCCCCACCTTGCAGTTTTTCCTGCTGTATTGTCATTTCAGCTCAGTCGGTTATTCAGAGATTTGACCAGGTAGTTGGCAGAACAGTCTCTGGAGAATGTTGGGAGCGACTTCTGCAGATGTTTGCATTCTCACATATAGCAGTGCCTCTGGACAGTTTCTGGAGAGTGTCCACACTTTAGTGCATGTACAGCATGTGGCAGCTTAACGTCTCATCCACACAGAACTCGTCTTAAATGGTGATGAACAAAACATTATCACCAAAATAATATGCTGAATGTTGGAGATTTTCACCTTGTTTGTGCAGTGACTCATGTTTGTGTGTTGACGTGTAGGCCGAGGAGAGGAAGTGGATGTGATCCTCCAGCACAGTGAGGGAGGAGTGGACTCTGCTCTGCTTTATGCCAAAACCATCTCCAAGTACATGAAGGACCTGATCAGCTACGTGGAAAAGAGAATTTCACTCGGTAAGTGTTAGAGCCAAATGAGTTGATTGATCAATGTGTTTAAGAAATTAGAATGATTTCACAAGAATGTTTGAAAGAAATGAGTTTGACCCTTTGCAACTTGATCTTCGTTTGCATTAGTATATTCTGATTTATAGAATAAATCAGTTTAATCAGTATCAGAATATAAATGTACCACACATTACATTGTTATTTGTGTTCTTCTCTTTTATCAGAGACTGAATTCTCCAAGGGCCTCCAGAGATTATACCAGTCCTGCAAACACAGCATAACGCATGTAAAGCCCCTTTTTCAACCTTCTCTCAACATTTTTTTTGTGATACACTAATGTTTAACACAAAAATACTTCAGTGTTTCATTTTGTCAGTTGGTTTTGGTTGAATATCAAATCCTTTCTTCCTCCAGCCCCACATGCCTTTGTTCTCCATCTATTCTCTGGCTCTGGAGCAGGACCAGGAGCAGAGTGTGGGGCTGCAGCAGGCCAGCACCACCCTGCACAGCCAGACCTTCATCCAGGTGACAGAACAATTCACTTCATCTGTTTAAAAATGCTGTGCCAGGTTAATATTCTTGGTGTTATTCAACAATAATGCCATAATAACCTTTCAGTGTAATGTAAAGCAAGTGATCTGAAAGAACTGGACTGTACCTCAGCTTTGACCAATCACAGGGCAGTTCAAATGGAGGATACAGAAAACTTTATTAATCTCTGAAGAGCAATTTATGCTGGTATAGTACGGTTTAACACAGGTTTCCACAGTCCACTCTAGTATGTATACATTCACACTAGATGAATTTTAAGTCTCGGAGGAGACGGTATGGTATATGGGAAGAATATATCTACTATGCACATGGGCGGGCCAGAATAGCTCAGTTGGAGGAGCTTGCGCCTTGTGGGCAAAGGGCCCCTCCAGTAACAATACAGGCAGAAAACATCTTGAAACTCTAAAAGTGTGTGTGTGTGTGTCATACAAATCTGTCTTCGCTTATAAGTTGGGAGGGGCTCAGGACATCGAGCTATGATCCATAAATATTAGTATTTAATGACCTGAGGACTCATCAGTTACCTATTTTTCTAGGCATTCTGCCAACTGCAGCTTTAAATCACCCTGCAAGAGTCGCTCATAACCTACTGCTGTTTTTAATACCAGAGTGTCCTGCTCCTGTGCACACTGTGTTGATCTGTTATTGTTATTCCGTGCAGCCTCTGATGCAACGAAAACAGGACCACGAAAAGAGACGGAAGGAGATCAAAGAGCACTGGATTCGGGCAAAGAGAAAACTGGTGAGGTCTCATTTTCTTTATATGTACAAACACGGACCCATTTGTCTCCCAAGCAACGATAATGTAATGTTTCTATTTAGATGGAGTGTGAGGCGAACCTGCGTAAGGCCAAGCATGCTTACATGGCTCGCTGCGAGGACTACGACAAGGCCAAAATGGCGGCCTTTCGAGCTGAGGAGGAGGGAGGAGGATCTACAGCTAAATCTGTGGAGAAGAAGAAACGATTAGAGGAAGAAGCTCGTAATAAGGTCTTTATCTGCATCTTCTGTTTGTCCTGAATGTGTAGATTTAGAGCAGTCGTTCCCAAACTTAAATTGTTTAATATAAATACAAGAAAATATAATAAAGTATGAGGGTGTGGTTACCCATAGAAGTACCCAGAAGAATATCCACTAGTAAAAAATAAAATAAGAATTTCTTAGAGTTGCACACAAACACCAATCAGTGTTAGTGAATTTAACGCATCCTTATTCACAACTAGTTGTGAACACACAAACTAAGCAACAACAATGGTACCTTTCTCAGGGCCACACTCAAAAAATCATTAGATAATTATCTCTGAAACCTTCTCTGTACTGATATTAAAAAAAGAAAAGGATGTAATGAGATGCTTTTATTTTTTAATGGTGCAATATGCTTGTGCAGGCAGATGAAGCTGAGGCAACCTACCGAACATGTATCGCAGATGCCACCACGCAGCAGCTGGAGCTGGAGCACACAAAGGTCACCGTGCTACGACAGCTGCAGGACGTCATCAAACAGAGCGACCAGACTCTTCGCTCGGTCAGAAGAATCACAAAAATACACTCTGACACGCCGCCATTCCTCATTGCTACAGCTTACTGACGATTGCTGAACCTCTTCTCTTCCTCCAGGCGACCATCTCTTACTACCAGCTCATGCACATGCAGACGGTAGCTTTGCCCGTCCACTACCAGACTCTGTGTGAGAGCAGTAAGCTGTACGACCCAGGACAACAGTACGCCGCCCACGTCAGAGACCTGCAGTTACCAGAGCAGCCGACTGTTCACTACACATTTGAGGCCTACTCCGCCTCGAGCTCATCACAGTGAGAACTTCAAAGTTTTTCATTTGAAAAGTTTGACATTATTTGCTGAGAGGTCACAAAAAGGGTAAACATTAAATTCTACCGCTTTGAATCTATTGACTGTTTGATAATCTTCTCATTGGTGCAGCCATGGCCACAGACCAAGGAACGACAGTTTCAACACAGAGCAGAGCCACACGGACAGTCCTGCCACTGGCTCGGATACAACAGTTCCTGACAGAGAGGCAGAGGCTCAACGCAAGAGTAAGTGATGTCGCCTGCTGCTGTCTTCTAATATCAAATTACTTTGACCGGACTGCATCCAGGATACTTACTTGGAGCTGCAGGAAAGAAACAGCAGCAATTGTAACTGAACATGCAGGCTCATAGTCCGGCAGTTGTTCAGGAAGTGCTTTTTGATCACATTCATGAGAAGCCAAAATCTTGCTGAGAAACACAGATAGTTATGTCATAGATGTAATCAGCATTGCGTGTACTGGTTTGGCAGTGGTTTAAATGTAAGACATTTGTTTATATTTAAACATTACAAACTACAGCTTGAGAACAGACATACAGCTAAACGTAATATGCCGTGTTAAACAAACTATGGCTTGGTTCAAAAATGTAATTTTCAGATTCATATCAAGCATCATTTTTGAAAGATCATAATATTGATTCATAAAATCACCAGATCGACTTTTTCATATCTACCATTTCCTTTAGCAGTTTTGAATTGATTCAGGAATTCAGATGCACTACAGAGCTCCAGTGCATTTGAAGACTTTTGAAGAATCCAGCTATTTTTAATCCAGTCAAGAGTGAGAACTCTACAAGGAGGCAGTCCTCTGCTCATGATGTCATGTTTCTCCCAAAAATGCATTCATGTGCTGAGGAAGAGATGAGAAAAGGGAATGCTTCATGAGGCAGCAGTGGACAAGAATACATACATCACTGGTGGCAGCTTTAATAAAACAATTAACCTTTAAATGACCTTTTTTGTACACATTTTATTCCGTTCTTATTATGTCAAGAGTAAAGTTTTATGTGCATTTTATCTACACTTAAAAATATTAGGATTATTGTAAATGGACTAGAAAATGTACGTATGTAGTCACTCACTCAATTGCCTTCTCATGGAGGGATTTTCAGCTTATGTATCTTTATAATGACCTTTTTATATCAAAGTCTATAAAGTGACAGGGATCGCAGTAACCCTTGCTTAGTTTTAAAGCTGTTTTCCTACATTGTCCCAGACTAATAAACCAATAAGAATTAGATAAAATACTAACTTTGGCTGTCCACAGGGCAAGGCCACAAGTCTTGGGGTTCAACAGTGAGCGATGACAGCGTTGGAGGAGATGGAGGCCTCGAGTCTCCTACCATCAGCACAAGTAAGAAACACCTCAGATTCACAGTAACATACACTAGTCTCAGATTCTCCTCATCATGCACAAAGATAATAACTTTGCTCTGCTGAAATCTTCCCTGCATATCTTGGACAATGTTTTTGTTGATTTGTAGGTGACATCAGTAAAATTGCTCGAACATCGTCCACTGGAACAATGTCGTCCAATGAAGACGCAGATGAGAAAGACGGGAATGTGACTTCATTTGAAACTCCAAGTAAGATCATATTGTTGATCTTGCATTTAGATTTTTGTTGATAAAACATTTCCTTGGCTGTGTGAGAGCCTCTGATGTTTTTCTTTCTCTCCAGATATCAACGGCATGGATCCTGACGTGGTTGTGTCCACCAGACCTTTCCGTAACATCGGACTGTCCAAAGCAGCTCAGACTCACCGACTGAGGAAGCTGCGGACTCCTGCAAAGTGCCGCGAGTGTGACAGCTACGTTTACTTCCAGGGGGCAGAGTGTGAGGAGGTCAGTTCTTCATCCTGACATTTGAGTCCAGTGAAGCACTTGTGTGACGTTATTGTATGTGCTGAACATGCATACTATGTTTGTTTATACTCAAGGTAACATTCTGGGTAACCCAGAGAAAAACAAAACGAGTAGTAAAAGCAATGACAACAGAGACATAGGATTTATTAATGCTCAAGGTGAAATTGTGTCATGACAGAATTAGGACACTTAGAAATAGGCAAACAGTGAGGAAAACAACTAACACAGTAAAACAAGTAAGGGTTTGTTTTGAAAAGTCTGATCAGTAACAGTATAAGATAGCATTGAATATAAAAATGACTTTAAAACCTTTAAAAAAAATCTTTAAATAAATAACAGTAGGAGTAAGGACATGCTGTATTTTATTCCATGAGTGAGCTGCGATGAAAGGAAAATCATTTTTTCCGCCGTGGTAGAGCTTGAAGTATCCTATTGATGTTTTAGACAAGGTTCTTGAAATCCTCTCTGTCCTCAGTGTTTCCTGGCGTGTCACAAACGCTGTCTAGAGACTCTTGCCATCCAGTGTGGCCACAAAAAGCTGCAGGGTCGTCTGCAGCTGTTTGGCAGAGAGTTCTCTCAGGTCGCCAGCTGCGCCAGTGATGGAATCCCCTTCATCATCACCAAGTGCATTTCTGAGATTGAGAGACGGGCACTCAAGATGAAGGTGAGTTCAAGTTTGGACATTGTGCCCGACTCTGAGGAAGACGGGACTGTCCGATAATAACCACTGCTTCCTGCCTGCAGGGAATCTACAGGGTGAATGGGGTGAAGACTCGTGTGGAGAAACTGTGTCAGGCCTTTGAGAACGGAAAAGAGCTGGTGGAGCTGTCCCAGTGTTCACCACACGACATCAGCAACGTTCTCAAGCTTTACCTCAGACAGGTACACGTGCATGTTGACAAGAAGTTGTTTTCCCTTGGATTGTACTCTAATCCTGTGTGGATTTGTTTATTTGAATCTGCAATAAGTCAAGCTCAGTGCCATAAAATATTTTAACCATGCACTTTATACACACATGATTGCAAATACTATGCACTGCATATTCAGTCCACTTTATTAGGTACACAGGACAGATAATAAAGTGGCACCTGGTGTGTTCTGCTGCCGTAGCTCATCTGCTTCAAGGTTCAAGGATGTGTTGTAACATATGATTTATTGAATTAACTTTTTTATCATTTGAAACCAGTCTGGTCATTCTTCAGGCATTTTACCCTGAGAAATGCCACTCACTGGATATTTATTTGTTTGATTGGACCAGTAGATCAGTAGTTGCTGAAATTCTCACACCAACAACCATACTACATTCACTTAAATCACCTTCCTTCATGAGGTAACAGTAAGTTATAAGGGTATGTGCTGTAAAACAAGTTCAATAATAGAAACAGAATAAAAAACATAATTAATACAGAATAAGTAAAGCAAAAGTTACAGATGTGTCTAAAGTGAAATTATGAAACAAATATAGATGATTTAGGAGGATAGATTTACATTATGAGCAGGTCAATGATGTACCTAATAAAGTGGCCTGTGCTCATTTAGAAATTGTGGAGTTTTTAATTCAATGTAAAGAATTTGTCATATTGTTTGTTTCATGCTCAGTTCAACTCTGTTTCCTTTATCCTTGTCCACCAGCTGCCGGAGCCCATCATGCTGTTCCGCCTGTACAACAGTCTGATGGGTTTGGCCAAAGAGAGTCTGCACAGTGACGAAGAAACACCAGAGGGGGAGGAGGCAGAGTCGAGCAGTGTGAACCCAGCAGCGGGCAGAGGGTCTGAGCTGGTAGATCTGGGTCCAGACACCGATCCAGAGGTTCTGGTGCTGGTGGAGAAACTGAAGGAGCTTCTCAAGGAGCTGCCCAAGACCAACTTCTCTTCACTGAGATACATCATTCGACACCTGCGAAGGTCCGTTGCCATGCAGGAAAAACAGAGCGGACTATCAAAGCTCAGCACTGTTAAAAGTTAAGAAGTGCAGAAATCATTCCTCTACTTTCTCTTCTCCTAGAATCGCAGAGCTGGAGGAAGATAACAAGATGAGTCCCAGTAACTTGGGGATTGTGTTTGGACCCTCGCTGATGCGTCCACGTCCAACTGGGGCAACGATATCTCTGTCATCTCTGGTTGATTACCCGCACCAGGCCCGCGTCGTGGAAGCCCTCATCGTCTTCTATTCATCCATCTTCCAGTCCAAAACCTCTCAGACACATAAAATCTGTCGCTCTGCTTCGTCCTCTGCTCAGCAGGTATGTTTTAAAGGTCCAGTCTGTGAGTTTTAGTGAACTTAAATGTGAGACTGCAGAGTGCAATAAAAGAAGGACTCAACTTTCCTTTTTCCACGTGTTCAAGTCAAGTCACCTTTATTTCGATAGCACATTTAAAACCAACCAGGTTTTAACGTTCTTTACAGGGTAAAAGGTACAACAACAACAAGGTCTTCACATACCAGAAAGTATGTAAACACCATTTCACAACAATCACTCTTTCACTCTCGTCTTTTATCTTCTTTGTTGGTTTGCAAACATGGGGGCACAAGATGTGGCCTTCATAAAGCCCTTTAAAAAAATGGCATATTTTAAGGTTATGAAAACTGAGCACATTTTTATTTTAATGCAAATATACACATATTTATGGATAGTATATTCAATATCTGCCAATAAACCCTTCTAAATATTTCACTGGACCTTTTTAATAAAAAAATACTCCAATTACCAACTTCATGAACTAAAATTCAGCTCTGTTGAAACGTGCATTTATATTAACTTTTAAAAGCACATATTAAATGTTTAAAAGAATATGAGCAATTGACATATGGGATAACAAACTGATATTTCGTCATTAAAAGGTTAAATGTTAAAAGTTAATTGGGTTAATCTCAGTACAAGAGATAATATGGTAATGCCCTTTGTACTGATTTTCAGTATGCTTAAATCATTCTGGCGTTGTCATTATCTTTAACATAAATGTCTGTAACCACAATTTTTAAAAAAGGGATGCTGTTTGTTCATGGACCTTTTTTTTTATTAAAATGTGTTGTATTATTCGGTTGAGGCTTCAGAGGAATCCTTCTCATTTTACAAACCTCACTTTATGACGGGGAAGAAGAAACCTTGACATGAGTCAGTCATTTATGAGTGTGAACATTATCTGGTATAAAGGTGAGTAGCAAATAAAAAGGTTGAGGATCTGGTTGAGGATTCAATCCTGTGTACTGATCAGTAACCACCTCTGTCTCTTTTCAAAAAACATAAAATAAATGTGTGTTTACACAATGTGTGTTATGTTATCTCATTGATATCAATCTATATTTTCCCTGGGTTCTGGTTCAGGGTCCTAATGCAGAGGACAAGACGACGAGTCCTGCTGATGGAGAGGAAGATGGAGGGGAGCAGCAGAGCAAACTGGACTCTGACAAAATGGAGGAGGGATGTGGTGAGTTTCCATAGAGACCAAGTAAATACAATCATACGGTAGATGACGTAAATCCTGCAGCGTTATAGGTGTTTAAAAAGTGTCTACAAGGCAGACGACAAAATCTCTAAAATAGGACCTTGTTAAATAGGAATCATCTCCATTATAGTAATACAGAAATTGCACATTTGTTTTTTATTTCTTCATTATGAGTTTTCATCCTTGCCATGTTTTTTAAAGTTGTCTTGCACAGGCGGAGACTGTTGTCTCCACCTGTGTTCATATGAAACAAATGACTTCCTGTGTGACTGAGCAACACAGGATCCAAACACTGCTATATTTGTGTGAACTTGTGTGGCAATAGTTTGAATCTACTGGACGTTTGTTTATATTTAAAAGTTAATAACAGTTTTAGAACTGCAAAACAAATGTACTCTCGGGTTTAATTAGAGTGACTTAACTGCCTGACCTCTGGCCTCTTAATCTCCATTTAGAAAGTTCTTTGGGCTCTAGTGAGCAGCTCTCTGACTCTGAGTTGGATGACAGCGGTCAGAGAAGTACACACTCTGGTGGCCTGGTGAAGCAGGAGAGTGTGGTGAGTGTGGATGATGACCAGCTGAGCTACAGGGACAGTCTGGACCTGTCCAACCAGTCTGCGCCTCACACTGACCCAGACCAAGATGTGGATCAGGACCAAGATGACCCAGAGGGTAAAGAGCCGCCTGCTGTGCCAGACAGTGGACCCCCAGATGATGACACAGGGCCAGAGCAGAATCTGAGCGCCTCCCTGGCCGAGCTCAACGTGAACCAGTCCAACAACAACTACCCGTATTCCCCCGTTTTGAGCCTGTCTGGGCTTCCACTGGCACGTCTGTGTGGAAAGAAATTGCCTCTGACCAGGAACAGGGGCAGCGAGCCAGAGTTTGTCTGATCATATCAGAACATCACTGTGTCAAATCTGTGAGATTCATTTGATTGACAGGAATCTAGTTTTATTTGTTAAAAAAGGAAACGTGAAACCTAGAGGGTTATTTTATACAATTATTTTTAAAAAACCTGTGTGGATGTTTGCAGCTGTGCAGTCTGATCCTGCCACTGAAACCTCTGTTCGCTTCTTGCTGCTCAATGCATTTCTTCCTGTTATTTACAACAGATTTGACTCATTATATAAAAGTGTTGTCTATTTTTACTTGTTTGTCTTACAATCCAGGGGAAGAGGTGTGTAGCAGTCCAGTCTGGATGTGTGCAATGCAATATTAAGTAAATTCTCTTTCAAGTGCTACGGGTTTAATATCGGCACACAAGTTTTGCCGTTTCTTATAAATGTTGCTGTATTGCCTTTTAGGTCTATTTTAAATAAAAGTCTTATTTTAAATGTATCCTTGTTTTTCGATTTATGATCCGAGTACATGAAAATGGTAACTGTTACCACAACGCAAGCAGGAACAAAACAAGTGATGATAATTCTGTGACTTCCTGGTCGTGGGGAGGGCACCAGGGAAACAGTTATCAACCGTGGGTGAGAACGCTGATAACATTAGGCTGAAGCAGCATCACCCAGCATGCCTTTCAAAAGGAAAAACAAGGTAGGTATCTTAAATCACTATAACCTAATGTAGCATGATTGAGTGAGAATGCAGTTATGTACGTTTTTAGCTTTGAGCTGAGATGTGAACTGAAGCAAGGAAAACACATTTTCATATTGAATTATTTATTTTACAAAATCTAATAACGTGAAATATTTTAACAAAACAGAAATAAAGAACAATCCAGAATTTCAGATTTAACATCTTCAGTATTCATCAATCTTCCTCCTAAATGTCGACCCAGAAAAACACCTGGAGCATAAAACATAGACTTTTTAAAGCATGTTATAGACCAGTTGTCTCCATGGCTATGACTTTTTTTTAAATGAGATCTTTGAATATTAAAATTATAGTTTCGTGCTCAGCACAAATTTGCATGTAACATACCTGTCACTGGACCAGTCTGTACGTGATGTACCTCCCAGCTGTTTCACTGGGTCTAATGATCTTTACTACCTGGAAATGTTGAAGAAAAATTGCAAAATTATCATCCACTCGATTTTTTTTTTTCTACGCATTAGTTAAAAAAGAATGTCACGTCGTACCTGTCCTCTTTTTAAGCCAAAGTAACGAGCCACAGGGTCTCCTGCCTGGATCCTCGGCAACTGACTCTCTTTTAATTTACTGAGGTAAAAATGTTAAGAAAAACCAACAAATGCACATTCTTACTGGAGACAACTTAGAGGAAATCTTTGAGTAAATAAACAGCAGTTTTGAAGGATACTATCTGGCCAAAAGTTCAGTCACTTCCTCTTTTGTCATGACTATGTGCTCTGGAACAAGCTGAAAGACAAAGAAAGAATGTTCATCTGAGGCATTTTTGAAATAGACTGTTAATGAGAGAACCCAGTGTGTTCTTTACCTCATGCTCTGTGATGTTAATAAGCAGCTCCTGTTGTAGAAACTGTTCCAGTATGTACTTGGGCGCCATGTCAACGAGAGACTGTAAGATATTTCCATAGATTTGGTTTTGTTTATAAACATTTCTGCCAAAGGCGTAATATGCAAAAACCACAGCATTATCATAACATGTGTTCTTTACTTTATAATCATCAGCTGGATTTCTTTTACAATTACCTTAAATGGTTGCTTACCTGTTTGGCTGAGGGCGTCATGCCCATCTGCACAACAATGATGGCCCGTGTGATGTTCTCTTCCTGCATTCGCTGACAGTACATCTTAATTGTCTTAATTCCTACCTTTTGCTCCTCTGAAAAGTGAATCAAAACATCAGAAATTAGTGTGCAACACATCATTTTAAGACTTAACAATTGTAGAGCTGCAACTAGCGTCTATTATTATATATAGGGGGTTAAATATTTTAGTATTCTGGGTGTTTACCTACCAGGAAAGAAAACAAACATCTGGTCGGTGGGGTCATCGTTATGTGCCACCAGCACAGTGAGGTCTGTGCGTCTGGGGTGACCCTCACTGGGTTTGTCTCCAAACTGACTCTTGAACTCATCCAGCGTCTGGTCCAACTCGTCCTGTGTCACCAGGTAGCCCCTGTCATGGCACAGCTAAGGAGAGAAGTGAAGTTTTTGTAAGAAACTAGTGTTTAAAAACCGAAGAACGCTACACTAAAACTCCAATGTAGCTCTAACAGTGCTTGCAAGGTGACAAACTAGTTTTATCTCGTATTTATTTTTTTTATCTACCAGTAGTAATTGACGTGTGTTTTTACTTGTCTGCGAGTACTACTGACTGCAAAACAGTACTGTTCTAATCTGATATCGTCTCCTCTGTATCATTTGAGAGTAGAATTTCCCTAATCCCTGTAGTGTAATAGAGTAGCGGAGAGCTAACAGCTACATGTACCACAAACATTTCCTGTAGGTCAGCTGCGTGTCAGTAAATAAAACACAAATTACCAAACGCCTCAAAATCCAACGTTACACATCACAGACGCCGCCATTTCACATACACTACATGCTAAGCTAGAAAGCTAAAATGAAAACAATCCAATTACACGCACCTGCATGATGGTTTTGCGAATCCTCCACAGTCTGTATGTTTCCTCCTCGTCATCCATGTCGTCTCAAATGTTTTATTTTATCTAGATTTACTTTAGATATGTATATATTGTTTTGTTTATCCCTGTACTCAAGCGGACGAAGCGGCGCACGTTTTAAAATTGAGGACGCAGCCTGATGACGTGAGCAGTGACGGCAGGAAATGTACGAGTCAAAAACTACCTAAAAAAACATCGGGTACAGAGGAGGATGAATGTGGTTTGGATTTTTGAACATTAAAACGTTGACGGAACTGCCGCGTGAACAAGTTATTATATATATATATTAATATAAATATTATCTGCGGACAACGCTCCGGAGCAGAAGGTGGCAACAATGCACCTAATACGAAGATGCCATCCGCTGTTAAAATCAAAGAGGAAGAAGAACCAGGATATTACCCTTAGTATCCGCCTACTTTAAGCTCTGTTTGAAAATATGGCGATGAATGACCTGTTCATGTCAATATGAGGCCTTTAGGCGTTATTTTAATATTCGGGGCTGTAACGAGCGTCGGAGTAGCAGTGGTCATGATACTCTACTTTGTCCTCTTGTCCATAACGGTAACGTAACATGCTGATTATGCTTTCTCTTGTTTTCATGACAGTGGTGGTGAGGAGTGTGTGTAACACACCACTGTTCACTGATAACTGTTTGTTTTTAATCACATGTGACTTTGAAAAACAATAATGATCTGACGACGACACTATAAAAAACACTGAGTGACAGCAAAGGCTGTGCAAATGTTGTCAAACAAATGAGTAAAATGAGCCATCAAAATCACACGCGTACAATAAAGTATCTAGGTATATTGAGAGTTTTTCTGATTGGGAAGAATATGGTGCTTACTCAGAAGTAAAATTGCATTTACCAAATCAGAAACAGGTGAATATGCTGTAAATAAATATGGGAAATACCAAATGTTGGTTTACAGATGTGTATATACACAAAGTCAATGAACAGCACAACATTCAGTCACTGCTGGTGGCAATGAAAATAATAATTATCAAATAAGTGAAGAATCAAATTGCACAAGAGAGCAAGAGTGCTAAATTTCCTTACTAGATCCAAGGCCTTTGGATTTATTTTTCCTATTTTTTCCCCTCCCATTTTTAATAGATTCAAATTAATGGCAAAAATTGTGGATAAAAACATACAGAGGCAGAAAGAGGGAAGAGAGTTTTCATGTACAAAAACTACTATGATATTTTTGGCGCCTAATCATGTCTGTCAGTTTATACAAGATGAAACATATACAAGCAGCAAGATGAAAAGCTGATACACTTATTTTTGAAATGTGATGGAATTGCACTGCTCAAGCAAATGTACTCAGTTACCCTCTACTACTACTGAAAACTATTAAACCAAATACAGTATGAATTTCCTGGATGTAAAAAGGGTCTTAGCATGTTTTAGCAAATAATAAATTGTACTGTGCTATTTTAGTACAAGAGTTACTTTAGTACAGTAACTCCTGATATAGTTTATTGATGACTTGCATGTAGATTTGCCAGAACATTGTAAAATAATTAATTTTTTATAAATCAGGTCATGATGATGCTCTGTCACACTCTATAAATACATGTCCTGACAGTTCTACTGCTATTACCAGACTCTAATTTTCAAATAAATGTGTTGTTTTTTTCTCAGATTATGATAATTTATTATGTTGAATTAATGATTTAGGTTGAGTGAGTCTTATGGGAGGCTACGTATATGCTGGAAATTCTGCTAATTCACTGATGTAACCTTTTGTTTTTCCCTCTGAGATTTAGGAATGTTATGTAACAGGCTTATGTATTCCCTCACACCGCTGCTCTTTGCCCTGGGCACATGGAGCTCAACCTCCCATGGTCTTAATTCTCTGCTTTTTAAGTACTCCAACAGTGTTTAGTGTGTTCTCATGATGATGACCTGTGAACTTTGGACGACACGTGCATTTCTGATGTCAGCTTTTAAAGGAATCAGTAGAGAGGAACCTATCAGAGCGCAGTGGTTGTGTTAATGATCACCCGGCTGGCTTTATATAAGCTCAGTGGGACGTGTGCTCTCTCAGGAGAGGGACTGTAGTTTCTCAGTGAATGTGCAGCTGAAGCCACTGAGTGGTTCAGAGATTTGATCACAGCTGCCTTCAGAGGACCTGTCTCAAGTGCAGTCATGCGCCTGATACGGTCCACTGTCCTTTTCTCTGTCCTGCTGCAGGTTATGGTAAGATAGAAAACGACATTTTGACCTAAATAAGTTTTTATACTTAAGGACCAGGACCTATGTTCATGTCATACTCTTTTTTTTAATTAATAACATAGCAAATTTTGGAAATTGGATGTTTTCTTTGTAAGCTTTCTTTTCTCTCATGTTCTATGTTTATTTTCATTTTAAGTAAGTTCATCTCTGTAAACTGTCTGTTATCATTCTTGTCCTTTAAATAGATGTTGTTATTTGTTATTGAATAGATTACCAGGTACTAGATGATTGTCTAACACTGGTCAGTGCATATCAAATAGACAAATCATAAATATTTCAAAGAAAATAAGGTATGAAAAGGAAACAAACTGTTAAGCTCGCTAATGTATTATTATGAAGGTGGTTTTATTATTAATAGTAGTAGTGTTATTATTGTTGTTATATTTTTTCTTCTTTAGAGAAATAAGGTGTACCCTGCGTGTCACATCACATTGTTTCTTGTTTGTGCATAATTGTGTTTATTTATTTGTACACAAATGTGAATCAGATCTCTTTTATAATGAAATAACTATCATTGAGAGAAAAGACTTGTATTTCATGGTAATTGTTGCTCCATCCGCTGGGACACACAGTAGTGTAAGTGTTCTTGGAAACCTGACCTGATTGTGCACTCTGAAAGTCATCACTCTTCTCTTTTTCCCTCCTCTGTCTTCCTGCCAGTCTGCTTCCACAGAGACGGCCACATCTATTTATGACTTCTCTGCGACAGATATCGATGGCAATGTGGTTTCCCTGGAGAAATACAGGTAAATCTGTCAGTCACAAAATTTGCTGCAGCATCCCATAATGACTCCACAGTCTCTAAAACTGTATGGATGTGTGTGTCTGTTTTGTGTCTGCAGAGGGGATGTTGTCATCATCACCAATGTTGCCTCTAAATGAGGCAAAGCCCAAGTAAACTACTCTCAGCTTGCGGAGATGCACGCCAAGTACGCTGAGAGAGGTTTACGTGTCCTTGCCTTCCCCTCCAACCAGTTTGCAAACCAGGTACACAAACACGCTCTTTGTTTCTATGAGAAAAGGAAAAAATAAATGAATGTCTTCAGAAAATTTCACCGTGAATTCTTTACTGACAAAGATGAGAGAATATTTTATAGATTTAATATTCATTGTGTATCCAAAGGAAAAGTGATATTAGATGTTAAAGTCACGACTGGAAATCACTTTTTTAGAATGGTTTATCAATTAATTTATTTCATTTTAAGTCACTTTTATATTTTGCTCTTGCTTTATACTTTTGGTTTTCATGGTTGTACAGGACATTACTTGAATTGAAAATGGTTGGTAAATATTGTAGTACATGAAACCAGCATTGGTTTAGTAGTTGTACCTTAGGGGGGCAGGTTTGATTCCTGGCTCCACTAGTCTACATGCTGATGTGTCCTTGGGAAGACACTTAACCCCCTGTTGCTCCTGACGCCTTTGCCAGTGGCGTGTGAAACTATATGCACTGTATGAATGTGAGTGAATGGGTGAATGGCAAAAGTGTTGTGTAAAGCAGCTTTGAGTTGTTATTCATAGAAAAACACTATATAAATGTAAACTATTTACTTTAGTACTTTACTTACTCTTCTCACTGGTTTTTAGCACTGGTTAGACAAGGTACCTCTGTTTTATTTTGCACACTTTAATTTACTTGTTTAAATGTTGTATTGTTTTTTCTCTTTTTAAAGTTTTACTTATTTTAAAAGCACAAGTTGCAATTGCTTCTATTTTTATGTATTTTAAATGTGCTATAGACACAAACTTTACTGACTTACTTACTTAGTATTATGTATAATTCAATACACTGTAAATCCACTGGCTCTGAGGTTTGTTTGTTTTTTACTTGTTTTACTTTGAAGGAGCCTGGCACTGAAGCTCAGATCAAGAGGTTTGCCGAGTCTTACAACGTTACGTTCGACATGTTCAGTAAGATCGATGTGAACGGGGCCAACGCTCACCCTCTGTGGAAGTGGCTGAAGGAGCAGCCCAACGGAAGTGGCTTTCTGGGAAAGTACGTGATGAATTACACATGAATCATTAGCCACTTTGGCTAAAACAAAACATGGGGTGAAACTTCTCTTATTGTTAAATAAAAAAGCCTTCTGTGTGCAGGTTATAACAGAGACTGTTACTCACTGATCATGTCATTTCCTTTCATTCCTGCAGTAGCATCAAGTGGAATTACACAAAGGTAAATGTTTATTTCAGTATTTGCACATAACCAGCAAACAATGAAACACCATCTGTGCTTGCACCTTCAGCTCGAACCCAGGCCATTCCTAAACTTTAGAATGTCACAGCATTATTTGAATTCTGAAAATCTTCTGCCGCCCACCAAAAATCTTAACTCACAATTCTGATAAATGTATATGTTTTCTTTGTCTCATCTGAAATCCACCGCTCCCTCCAGCCTGACCCAACACACAATGAAGTGTTCTGTCGACTGTGGTACCTGACCAGTTATACCTGTTCTGCTATATATACAACAATTGACCATTTACAAAAAAAAAGGTTATAAATATAACACAAGACAAGAATAACACATTAAATCTAATGGCTTTGTTTTATGACTATATTTGTGTTTTAAAATCGATTATAAATATTTTATTTGAAGCTTAATTGAAAAAATAAATGTATTTGTTTTTAATGACCTCTCAGCCCACCAGGGGTCACATACTATTTTTTTCATTTTATTTTTTGCAAAACATGTGTCTTTTGTGCCTTATTTTACTTTGAAAAGTAAACCATGAAAATGAAATGATGAGTTTCCTTTCGTCTTCCTCTTCAGTTTCTGATCGATAGACAGGGGCAGGTGGTGAAGCGATATGGACCCATGGATGATCCAGTTGTATGTACAAACATCTTCTACTGCAAATACTCGTGTTTTTCTGGCTTTATCCTTTTTGGTCTTAGCTTTCTGAGGTAATCATTTGTGTGCAGATGCCTGCTAACAAAAGAAGAGCTTACATAAACTTACGCAGTTTAATATGGTGAAACTATATGCACAAATCCCTGTAGATTTAAATTGGTCCATTATGCAGGATTTTTTTTTTTCAGTCTGAAACATGCTTGTCCTCACAGAAAACATGGCTGCCAGTAGATACAACAAAACAATTGATTTGAAATCCACCATATCTTAAGAATATCAGGGTTCCCACGGGTCCTTGAAATCCTTGAAAGTTTGTGAATTTGAAAAAGAACCCTCAAGGCCCTTGAAAGTTTTTTTGAAAATTGCCCTAAATAGACAAAGACTGACTTGCCCAAGATCTGAAAGACAATCACTTGTCTAGATGCAGAGCGTGCTGCAAATCAATAAAACGGGATGGATGCCAGGGGTGAAGTGACTCTTACAAGTTGCCCTCCCATCTTAAGCTGTGTCAGCACATTCTGTCCTTGAATATTGAGGGAATGCGTCCTGGAAAGACCTTGAAAAGTCTTTCAATTTGATATCAACCAAGGTGCCTGTTAGACAGCCTTCACCTCTTGGAAACTAAAATGTGTACACCGCTCACTCCCGTGACCAAAGTCCACAAAGAAAATCAATGATTTTACATCACAGCACACAGGAGATGTTGATCCACTGTTTCCTCCGTCAGTACATTCAAATGTGCAAACCTGCGAGATAAAAACACTGATTATCTCCATGGACTTTTAGACAGAAGAGTGCATGGTTCAGGGAATATCCAGCAGTTCCTCTCCCACAGAGTCTGTCACAATTCCAACTGTAGCCAGACCAGACTGTGGCTCTAGTGGGCTTTTAGCATATTTATTCTACCTGAACTGTAGTCTGATCTTCAACCAAAGTGGAAAGGGTGTCCAGTTGGTTGCTGTTTCAGTTATCACTAGATGGCAGTACACCCCACACACTGAACCTTTAATGATCATGGGATTAGAGTAAAGTCTCATGCCCATAACTCACAGTCAAACGTTTGTATGCCACTACAGCTGCACTCAGTGTATTATGTGTTCCCAGTCATGTTTTCTTGATACACTTTCATTTGGATGACAATTTCTCCTCTCTTTTTTCCAGGTGGTGGAGAGGGATCTTCCTCAATACCTTTAGTCTGATACTGAATTCACTGATACTCCGTCCACTCTTCCCCCCTCTCCTCTCTGCCTCTCCAAGCCTCAGTGGTTATATAGTTTGGATTCACCCCAGACCAGTGACGGTCTATTCACAAACCCGTGTGTCGGGCAGGGCAGACCTGATGAAAATGGCGTGCAAACCTCCTGGGAGAATCTCCAAGCGTATAATCAATTGTTTCTCTGGAGAGAAGGAGAAGAGAATTCCTGAATGTCTAACAGTGTTTTCCTAATAAACATCTTTAAGATTTATTTTTGACTTGTTTGGTCTGTGGTGGGTTTTTTGTGCCTTGCAGGTTTCCGTGGAATATCATGTGTCCTGCGCTCTTTAAAAAAAAAAATAAAAAAAAATAGAAATCTGTGTGGGACAGAGAACCGTGATCCCAAAACATAAATTGTTTAATAATCTGTGGATGAAACTCAACAATTAATCAGTATTCCAGCAATCCAGTCTACCGCTGCTTTAAGGAATCAGATCATAGGCCAATAAACTTTAAAGATGCCTAAACACAAACTGAGATTTCTAATCTTTGTTGTATGCCTTTTTATATTAATAGCATTGATTAAGGAATTATGCATTTTAACTGCAATTCAAATTACAGATATTTGAATGTATAGATGCAGGGCTTTTGAGTCCACACTGTAAAACTGACTGATTTCCATTTTCAGTAACATAGTCAAAGTTGTCCTGAACTCAGATCACTGCCAGAAATTACCTCGTAGAGTTTCCCATACAACAAATGTTTCAGGTCCCTAAAATTGTTAAAAAAAAAAGATTTGTACACTAACAAGAATGTAGCAAAAAAAAAAGGATACAAGGATATCTTCAAAAGAGGTGAAGTGGACCTGAGGAAGGAAGGAAAGAAGGAGCCGCGACACCTCAGTCACCACTTTACGTCAGTGAGTCCGCAGTGGAAAGAGTGATGTGGATGCAGAGGAACTTGAAACCTGACCTCACCTGGACACACCGTGTAACCTGGCTGACCGGGAAGGCTCAGTAGAGGCTGTACTGCCTGAAATCCAGGCTGGGGAGATTCAGCATCAGCAGCACACAGGCAGAGTGTAGATGCCTGCAGAGTCATTAAAACCACACAGCACAGTACATCAGAAGTGTCCCTCCCCTCTTTGTATGACACTCACCAGGAGAGTCCTCAGAGGGACACGCATACAAACCATCACCACCTCTTCACACTCCTGCCATCAGGCAGATAATACCCAAGGGTGAAAGAGGACATCAAGAGTGAAAGACAGCTTCTCAAACCCCCCACGCCATAACAACTTCATACCACCCACAAACCACTGTCCCCTCCCTCCCCAACATAATCACTAATGGACTCAATAGCACTTTACTTGACATAATCTCTATCATTTTTGGATTAGATACTGTTTACACATACATACTATGTTTGTTGATTCAACAGAGACAAAGCACCACACTGCACTTTATTTAATCCCTTGGATTTTTACATCATGTTATTACAATTGTAGATATTCTGATTCACATACCATCCACTTATCTCACTGACTACATTGCATTATGTATAGTATCTTTATTTCTTATCTGTTCCTAACTCCCCTTATTTGTAGTCATATTTTCTTTTTCTGGCCATTGTAAGTGCCAACCCATGGTGAACGGATGACAATTCATTTCTCTGGTTCCTTTGTCAGGAGCAAAAGAAACAACATATCAACAGTTTGGGAGTGAGGAGACTTCAGAGGCAGAGTTTACAGTAAATAAAGAAATAAGATGAAATACTTAAGAATATATGGATAAGAGTGAATCAAATAAGAAAGTAAATAAAAGTAAATGACAAGTGCTGGATTAACTGACAAGTGCTGGATTAACTGAAAGAGAGCAAAGGATAAATGGAATAAATCCCAGAAAGCACTCAGAGAGCATGAACCTCCACCAAAGCCGCTCAGTTTCTCAGTATCGGTACACTCTCCTATACCTCGCAAGGTTTACACTTATTTTAAATAATCCTGAATCCAACATTACTTTTAGTGATGCACACATACCACCTCACCACTGCTGCTCAAATTTCACACAAACTGTGTTTAAACAAGGCGAATAGAATATTGTGTGTACTGTGTATGGATGTTGACCCCTGTCCTAAAGAAATCCGACATCAGGTATGAGGTATAATCTAATAAACCTTTAGGTCATAGGAGTAATCAGTTTTTGGCAAATGGAAATAGACATTTTATGGGTTGTACTGGCCCTGTAAGTGTATTCAACGACGAATTCCAGTCGACCTCTATTATTTACTGTTTATTCATTCAAAGGTATCCATCTTCAGGGAACACTGACATGGGATTGTGTTTGTGTACAGCAGCTCTGAGCTCTAAACTCATGGCTGTGGTTCCCTCAAGCTCCTATAGAGGGCGCCAAAGTATTCAGTACCAGTAGAAAATAACCAGGCAGCGGCAGCAAGTGCGGTGAGGAGCACCGAAGAGGAGGAGGAGGAGGAGGAGGAGGATTGGAAATGAGCGAGTGGAGAGGAGCGGAGTGCGAGGAAACACTGACAGATGAAGGCGCCGTCGCTGATAATCATAACATATTCCTCGGTCTGACTGTTGTTACGTACCATATCACGCTCTGCTCCTTCCTTCCACCGGGAGAGCGCTGTCGCTGCGGGGTCTTTCATTCGGAGGGCTTCTCTGTTTTTCCTCCGGGAGACTGAATGGAAGCGGCAGCGGAGGGAGCGGTCGGGCTGTCGGAGGCCAAGGACGGGAGCCCGCTATCCGGGGACGCAGCATCCGATGATGGGGACACGGTCGTTGGAGTTAGCTACGGGATGGACGCCGCAGACATGGGTAAGTTGACTAATGACTCAATTTCACCAGGAATGTGTCACTCATTGCCTTCACATCATTTGTATGTAAAAGAGATAAATTCTGTTGCTGCTCTCACAAAAAGTCCCGACTCATCTTTGCTAGCAAAGAAGTGGTAAGCTAGGTAGGCTACTAGCTAACTTAGCTGAATGGATGGAGCAGGTGAAGTAATGTATGGACTCTACACATGAGATACTGTGGTGTATGTTTAATGTATATGTTAATATAGGACAGTCCTGAGCAATCATATGATCACGATATTATCGCGAGAAAAGCCCTCACAATAAGTTAAATTTTCATTACTGGGGATAATCGTGAAGAAGTTGGAGAAAACCGTTAATGATTAAATGGCATGATAATGCTGTCTCACTCGCCAACTTTCCGGCTTCTTTGGAAATTTTTCATGAACATCAGCTTTTAAAAAAATGTTATTATCATGTGTTGTAATATTTCAACATATTTGACACTTTCTGTTATCTACTTTTAGAAAATATCTGAAAGTGCACATTCAATCCTACACTCAGTATCCCAGTCGGTTCAGTGTTGGTTAGAAATGTTCCAGACCTGCATACAACATTTGCTTAGTACTTTATAATCTACTGCCTTGCAATAATTGGAATAGTTCTGTTATCAGGAATGATGCCTAAACACAACAATATATAGAAATTGTGATTTTCTGCAGTTTTTATAAACAATATGCACAATTTAGGATAATGAATTGAATTGAAACCCTTAAAAGCCTCTATTTTGGCTTAATGTTTGTTAGCTGGCAATTTCTTGTGCCAGGAAATAGAACATTTGGCAGAGGAGGTTGGCTGTAAAAAAAACCCACAGCCGGTGTCTCATTCTCTGACAGGGTGGGTTTTCATCGATTTTAATTTGCACTTAAAAAAACAAAAAACAAAATGGAAGCACAGACAATTAAAAAGAAATCTTGAAATTAGAGCTGAAACAATTAATCGATTAATCGATTATTAATTGATTACTAAATGAATCGACAACTATTTTGATAATCGATTAATTGATTTGAAGTTTTTTTTATGATTAAAACAAGATTTCCAATTGTTTAATATTTTCTTAATTTCTTTGCTCTGGATAACAAAGAAATCCTTCAAAGTGAATCTTTTTGGTTTGTGGACAAAACAAGACATTTGAGAACGTCATAATTTCCAGGTTTGACAAACACCAATCAACATTTTTTAAGGTTTTCTGATATTTTATGGACCAAATGATTGATGTCAAAATGCATAAAAGCGCAATTGAGTGGAATGTTTCAGGTCCATTCGGTGGCGCTTTACGTAATTTATAATCATCACTCTTAATTTGCTGAATTCTGTTGTACATATTCACATTTACCTTTTTGTATTGTGGCACCGTTTCCACCCCCTACAAGTGTAAAAACTTAGTGATATTTAAAGATTTTCCACTGTTTCCACTCACCTTGTGACAGATTGCGATACCTGCCACTCTGATTCTGTTTGCTTATTTTATGAATTTTTTCACACTGACACTAATGCAGATATAAAACGTGAAAAATAAATCTTTAATTTATCTATTATCATATTAGCAAGAGATTATACTGTCCTGTTACACATGGAGACAGACACATTTTGAGAGAATATAACTGGAGATGGGTTATCCAACATCTCCATGGTGAGATGTTAATCGTGATACAAATTAGATGGAGCATGTCTTTTGTGGTTGCTGTGTTGTCTGACAAAACGACGCAGGTGCATGGTTTCCGACAACAGTACTGCAGCTGTCTCCTTCTACTTCTGGGTCAAAGACCAGGGAGGAAATTTTGGTGCATATGCAGAACGTCAAGTCCGACTCCAGTCCAATTGAGTGTATACATTCAGGAGTAATCGGAATATGAATCGCAATAATAATCGCAAGTGTGTTAGTCGGACTAAGACTAGCTCGATTTTAGTTGGACTAATGTGCTTACATGACATTAAGAAAACTAAATTATTGTCTTATAATATGAACACAGTGAGTGCTGTTTTTATTCTTCCTACAGTTGGGACAAATTTTACTTTGTCTCATTTTACATTTCAGTGTCTTGGCAGAATTATCCTTCACCACCATGCTCCTGTCAGTTTGTGATTGTATGAAATCCGCATTCATTGTCCCTGCTGAATGAAGCACAGATTTTCAAGGAGCATTTTTACCTCTACACAGAACAGGCTTGTGAATCAAAGGGCCACCTGGTGAGGGTTACTCATCGAGCATAGCTGTATCAGAGGATGAAAATAGAAGTCGGCCGCCTTTGGCTGCAGATGCCATTTTTTTTTCCTAGTGTGCTAGATGGCGCGTGTCTTATCCACGTTTGGAAATTTCACGAGCGTATGCCTGCACAGTCAATGCACCTTCACATGTAATGGAAAATACAGGCCTTTCTGAGACAGAGGGTGGTTAGATGGTTAGAGAGATTGCACATGCAGATGTTTAATGTTGCAACTACTACTATAATATAAAAAATAATCAGTTAAACTGCTTTTGCTGCTTTTTATTTTCTATATTTTAGAGTAGATTTTGGATCGTATCCACTTTCACCTTTTTTCTTTTTTATGCATTTCATTCCTTGATTTTGACTTGATTATCTGACCAGTACCGATATCAGCTCAATACTAACGCCTACCACACTGTTGTAATACTGTTGTCGTGTGCAGACACATCAGCTTCCATCTACCATATTATCAAACTGTACAGTACTGCTGTCCCATAGTTTCTATCACTGTGTTAATTAATTTGTCCTACGTTATGTGCAATGATTTATTTTCCAGAATCTATTCCACAATTTTAAACCTTTTACTTAATCAATTTCTATTTTTAATTCCTAAACTTGTGTGTGTCCTCTGACACAAAGCTATTGTTGTTAAAGGTATTTTGTTTGTACTAAGCCCAATGGCAGGTCAGGGTAGGTGTGGTTCACACCCTGGCTGCTTTTCAACATCTGTCAGCAAACAGCCTTTAAGAGATTCTTGTGTTTAACACAGGGATTGTGTTAAGTTTCCTATGACTGGAATATTGGCTCTGATTAAAGAATGAATGCCAATGTAAGCTGCAAAGGTCACAGAGCTTCATTCTTATTGGCTCATGTACATGCTATATGTCCACGTAACATCTCAACGTCAGACTCTCCATAATGTGTAATTTCAGTGTTTAGCTCAGCTGCTCTGAATGTGTGAATACAGTGTTATGTGGGTGTTGCAGCTGGCTCTTTAATAGCTGTCTGAGTAGTCCCATTTAAAGCTCGTCATCCTCAGAGTGTCAAACAGTATTAATCTTACTTATCTTCTCCCCACACATGTGTTTGACTCCAGTCACCTTCAACCTCTGTTGAGGCCATTTTTTGCCGCCCTATTCCCTCCTCTTATCCCTGAGTGAGATGCAACTCTTCTACCTCCTCCTCTGAGTGATTCCCTTGGCTCTGCCACTCATTTGTCACCGTACACCCCCTCTTGTTTTTCTCAGTTCTCTCCTGTAGGCATGGCTTGTCAAAATTGATGACGGAAGCACAAAGGGTAGTTGCCTCCTATGGATTCGACCATCCATCTGTTTCCCTTGCATTATTTCTTCTGCAAGGCCCTCTGCATCTGTCTATACCAGGATCAGTTTATATCCTGAGTGGCCAGTTCATTATTTGATGAGATATTATTGCATGTGGAAGATGACGCGGTTCATTTACATCTGCTGTGCTGCTGATTTTGTCTGCACAAGTGGGGGGATGTGTACCACACACACTACATATTAAACACCACATGGAAGGAGTGTTGTGCTTGCTGCTCATTGTCCTTGTGCTTGACCAGTTTTTTTATTCTCTGAGTCAATACATATCCATGCACAGTTTAGTCAACCCACACTGTTTAATTGGACCACTGTCCTTGTCCCGATGTACAAGCACTGGCTGGGAATTGATTTATTGATTAAAGAGTGGCTGCCTCTGCTTTGTTACCTAGTTAGTTTCAGGCAGACTCTGGTTTAACTGGGGTCACACGGCAGTATAGTGGTTAGCGCTGTTGCCTTCAAGCAAAGACCTGGGTTTGCGTTCTGGTTGGAAAACACGGGCCTCTCTGCTTGGAATTTGCATGTGTAATTTATAATGTATGTGTGTATATGTTTATGTGCGTATATGTGTGTGTATATACGTGTGTATATATATATATGTATATGTATATATATGTACTGTATATACATACTTATATGTGTGTGTATATATATGTGTGTATATATATGTGTGTGTGTATATATATATATATGTATATGTATATGTATATATATGTACTGTATATACATACTTATATATGTGTGTATATATATGTGTGTGTATATATATATATATATATATATATATACACATATACATATAAGGGTATTTGGAGTGGAGCTGAGGAATTATCACCAGAGTGCGTAGAAAATGAAGCAAATAACAAAAAACATTTTATTAATAATAATAATAATAATAATAATAATAATAATAATAATAATAATAATTAGAGTCACCGTATCTCTCACTCCATCTGTATCTAATTTGGCTATACCAGTGACTGAAGTATATGTGAGGAAGAGGAGGATGATAAGAGAGCAAATTAAGTCTGTAACTGACATTGCTCGGCTTATTTACACCACTGTATTTTAATGTTGGTGATAATGGTCTGACTTCAAGGGCTCAATATTTTCTCATGTGGTGCTTAGTATAATAGGTTTGAGAAGCACTGTTCTAAATTGACCATTGGTGTGAGTGGGAGAGTGGATAGTTGTTTGTCCCTATGTGTGGCCCTGTGATGGACTGGCGACCTGTCTAGGGTGTGACCCGCATGTCAGCTGGGATTGGCACCAGTGTCCCTGTGACCCTCTTAAGTGATAAGATAAAGTGGTACATGATGGATGGGTGGATGGTTTAGCTGGCTTCCTACCATCCATGAAATTTCAAATATTTTCATCATCAGTCCAAAAGAAATGTATTTCCCTGGATTTTGCCGTGTTCTTCTTCTGTGTATCAACTTCTTCTATTATTTCTAGGTCAAAGCCAGTGGGTGGGAAATTACATACACACAGCGCCTTGGCCAGTTTGGATCTGATTGACCTCATACAGAATGCTGTTTCCTCTGTTGTGGTGAATTTGCTGTCGTAAAAAGACTACATACAGTATGTGTCACCAAATGTGGCTCTGACTCAGTTTTACACTCAGTTTTTACACTTTAGTGTTGTTCTTCCCACGCTAGGAAAGGGAGGACCTGCTGTTTTCAATTAAGAGTGTGTTGCTGTGCCCACTGTGCAGGCGATTATTATTTCATCATCACCACCTGGAGAAAATGCGAGCACTGAGCTTTCAGACAGGACCACAAAGCTGTCAGACGTATCTGAAGTGCCCAAACAGAATTGATGAAGCTTATTTTTATTTCCCTGAATAAGGCATTGGAGTTGTGCCAGCCTCAGGCGTCACTCACTAGACCTTCGTAGGAAATTAAAAGCAAGGATATGTTGTGGCCTGGTATCAGCAGTGATGCAGGATGACTGCAGAACTGGTATTGGTACCTCGGGGGCGACTGTGACCGTGCTGGTCCTGTGCTCAGCAGCTTCCCTCCATAGTCCAAAAATATGCCGTTTGGGTGAAGTGGAACGTATCCTGCTTCTCCAGATAAGCTTCTGCCGTCATCAATTTAGTTATTTGCCCTTGTGCTTTTCCTACTGCGACCTGTCAAACTGTATACCATTTACATCAGCTTAACACATCTTTGCACAACCATGTTACGAGAAGTTTGTGGAGGAGAATTTCTTCTGTGAAATTAGAAATTGATTAGATGTATAATTACTGGTGATATTCACCATTTATTTAATTAGTTTTTCTGTGTTTAATTGTGTTTTCCAATGACCAAAATAATTCAAAACACAAAGCTACTGTTTCCTTCCTTATGCTGTACACTCACTACATGTAAACACAAACTGAAACATGTTATAGTGCAAATTTGATACTACTGTCATAGTCACAGTTCTGCCTCTGGAGTCTGGACATCGTCAAGGTTGTTATGTCACTTGTAATGTTGTGTTGCTCCCACATTGTAATATGCTCTCCAAAATCTCATTTGTTTGATTATTACAGTCTGCACAGCAGGGGAAAATACTGTGTTTACACTCGTCACAGACACCTTTTTTTCCTCCCCTCAATTTTTCTATATTCCATGGCAGCCTTAGGAAAGAGGAGTCATTTTCTACACAATTGTAAAGTTAGATCAGCAGCTGCCGGCTGTTAGTTGCTGTATTATATAATATATTAGTAAAGGCCAAGGCTGCTGTCTATCTGTCAGTCTGTTTTTATTTTTCTGTGCGGTATTTGTCTGGCCCTACATTGGTAGTGGGGAGGAGGACTCTTTGAAGTAGCAGGCAGTGCACCCTCACTCAGTGAGAGAGATACAGAAGCTGCTATGTGTGAGTAGAATGATAAATGATAATAGCTATAAATAAAGATATAGCTTTCTGTTTTGATTTGATATTTATCTTATTAAGAAAACAAAACACAAAGACAAAATAACTTCTGAATTCATAATAATAAACCCAAAAGGTGTAGGTTAAAGCTAAAGCTTTTCATAGCCTTCCTGATTGACAGAATTAATGTTTAAGTTTCAGCGCTGTAGTGCCAGTAAATCTGTAGGTGTCTGTAGACTGTGCAGTTATTATATCAATGGGAGCAGCTGTGACCTGAGAATGTGTTTCTCCTGTAGTTACAGCAGATTACTCTTTGAGTCACCTGCAGTAGCAGAAGATGCAACATCAGCAGTAACACAGCAGCACACAGGAGTCAGGCTGATTAGCACCCTGTTAAGTCAACACTGAAAACATCCTCTCTCCTCCTCAGTCCGTGAAAGGACCTTTTAGTCTTACTCAACAATTTTCACTGCATTGTGAGGATGAACAATGTTCACCAAGCTCAGTCCTGTAATGAAAAACATACTGAAAGAATTTCAGCATGTGTCATTTTGTAGAGGTGAGAGCACTGAGCTGTTTTTAGCTTGATAATGAAAGTCACTCTGCCAGAGGGAGTATACGCCGCCCCACACCCTTTTAATGTCTTTCTCTAATGTTTTAATAGTAATTCAGCATTCCCATTAACCATTGCCATGGATACATTTTTACCAAAACCACAAATAGAGGGATATTAATCACTGCAACTCATCTCTTAATGTGTGTTTGTTCTAGCTCAGTGTTCATGCTGAGTCACACTGCTGTGAGGCTTGACATTCCCATAAAGACACAGGTATTCTACATCTCTGACAGTGAGGGAGGAGTTGCTGTTTTATTGACTTGGAGATTTATATGGGTGTGTGTGTGTGTGTGTGTGTGTGTTTTAAAACAAGCCACTTTTACTATGGTTTTCATGATATTCTGTCAGGATATGGTCGATCAGCTTTACTCCGCCTCAAAATTCTTTGCACTTCCTTATTGTGAATGTCCTTTTCCAAGGCCTTTTCTTTGTTTCATTATTAGTCTGTTCCATGCTATGAAATGAAGGTGCAACAATCAAAGGCTTTTTTGAGCAGTGGTAAGATGTTGAGCCATTTCAGCCACTTTTTACTGTTTAAATGTTAAATAAATGGATTTTGACAGTGAGGGTGAATGGTAGATGCTGAAAACTGGCAGCTGTTTATTGATATTTAATTTCTTTTGTCAAGCTTCCACCAGCCTGAGAATGGTAAAAAAAAAAACTTAAGAAAATACATTCCTGTGTAATCAGTGAGAGGCTCGGAAAATGGATAAAAAGTGATTATTTGCATGTGCACAAATGCTGAAGCACATCAGAGATGGTGCGCTGCAGGCAGCCAGTAAACTAGAAAAACAGACAGACGGTCTTGTGTCTTCCACCTGTCCTTGCATTTTATCCTGATAATCCAGACAGATAGTCTGGAAGCCTCATGTGGATTAGGGATAGTAAAGTAACAGTGACTGTGACTTGTGTCGTGTGTCTGCTTTTGCATTAGTGTTGCTGTTTACCTGTGATATATTTACACAACCTGTCCTTGATATTTCAGATGTTCTATTGACTCATTACATGATTTAGTGACAGCTCAAAATTAAATGTCTTTGACCCCTGCAAAAAATAATAATCAGAAAACCGAATATAATCCAGATGATTCACTCATTGAGCTAAAGAAGATGCAGTCAGTTCTGTAAATGATGTTGTTCCCATTATGGCACATGGACACCAGTGTGATTGGTTGCAGGTCCCACCTCTGAACTCCTGGTTGCAGAACGTCAACATGGCGCTGGCCAAATTGCGATTCTGGAGGCTTCAGAATGAGAGTTTGGATTCTTACGTCATGACCCCAAGCTGTGTTTCAGAGGGACATGTGCCTGCTGCAGCTGAGAGCAGGAAGCTTTTTATTAAGCCTGCTTTGTTTTGTGATGGTACTGATTTTCATGGATGACTTGGCACAGTGAAAGTTCCTATTAGCCTGCTCCATGCTTACATTCTGTTTTTTGGTATGCAGCAAGGCTTGGGACCCTTCATATACCATTTGTGGTACTTTACTCTCTCTGTAGGTTTAACACTTGTATTTTCTGTCTTTGCATGCACAAATATAAATATATTGTATAATAATGACAAATGTCTATGACTGATAAAGTAAATACCAGTTACTATTCATACTATATATTCATGAGGGACTGTGTTTTTAACTTAAGCAACATGAGAATGACTTTCACGTGGAACACACTGCTGTCAGATTTAATTTTACAATCCCACAGATATTCAGAACACTGACAAAAGACCTGACATTTTACTCAATTTTGTATTTAGGCTGCCTTGTTGATTTTTCCACTCTGGTAATATTTAACAGAAGTCAGGTTCTGCTCACTCTGATACATAAAAAATTAACATCTAATCAATAACTGGAACAAAATCACTTAGCCTTTGTCAACATAACAAACGATCGTTTTAGAGACTGCCTCTTACTCCTCCGGGAGCCCCCGTATTGATGACATCTGGGTCAGACAGTGAACACACATCGATGCTGTGTACATTTCCTGCACAACCTTGTAGTTGAGGGCACACACTCTTCACTCCCTATGTGTAATAGGTTAAGGTTGTGTTAGGGTTGGAATTTGCTTCAAAGAATAGGTAAATTACAGTTGAGATGCCCCGATCTGATACATACTGTATGATTGGTATTGGCATATATTAACTCTAATGTAATTTGTGCAGACTATAAACATAGTGCAAACATACATAACTTAATTTCAAATACCAGTGGAGATTCTATTGAAAAATATGTCCAGTGAAATTGGTACAATGTGCACCAGTACAATGGAAATTATATAAATAAGATTGTTTCTTGTTTTGTCTCATGGCTATAACAAGCCATTAACACTCTTTAATTTTAAGGATTGTAGAAATAGCACTTTCAAAACTACATCATAACAGTAGAACTCAGTAATAGTTTCAGCTAGGGCTTATTTATTTGGATGGGACTGTTTTTTTGGTCCATACTCTGAAGAACAGACAGTATGATTGACAGTATGACCACAGTATGATTGTGGTGGTTTTTGTTTTTTGGAAAAGTTAAATCTATTATCAAATCATCATGATATTATGTATTATAACTAAAACACCCTCATGTCCTTTAATGTCATAATACTAATGTGTTGAGTTTAGATAACAAGGATTGTTATGTACCTCAGATACATACTATTTTCAGTCATTCTTACAAATAAATTAAATGGCAAATATGTTGACGTAGTCCTGCATGACTCGTGCTCGTCTTCCCAGAGCTATCTCTGTCTTTCCATAATTTAGAATAGAATAGAATAGAATAGAATAGAATAGAATAGAAAATACTTTATTAATCCCTTGCGGGAAATTCTTTCGTCACAGCGCTCCAGTGTACAAAGGTAACGAATGTTGTAACAGCAATTTTTTTGGAAATTACAAAATTACAAACTATAGGAAGAAGTAGGAGTAAACATAAGATTAAAATTACAAAATTAAAGAATACTATTAAAATAAGAATAAATTTACAGAGTTAAAAATGCTATTAAAATAAGAATAAATTTACAGAGTTACAACATTTCCAGAATATACTTCACAACTTGTACTTCCCCCTCCCCCCATATTAACAATATATACAGAGGAAGTATAAGCCTATTTATCATATAGAGGAATTGTACAGCTTAATGGCCACAGGCAGGAATGATTTCCTGTGGCGTTCTGTGGTGCAGCGTGGTAGAATAAGTCTCTTGCTGAATGTGCTTCTGTGGCTGGTCAGCACATCATGTAGAGGATGGAGGGAGTTGTCCAGTATGGACCTAATCCTGGACAACATCCTTCTCTCTGACACTGCTGTCAGGGAGTCAATCTCCTCTCCAACAACATGGCTGGCTTTGCGGATGAGTTTGTTAAGTCTGTTGGCGTCCCGCACCTTCAGTCTGCTGCCCCAGCACGCCACAGCGTAGAGAATGGCACTGGCCACCACAGACTCGTAAAACATCCGCAGCATTTTCCGGCAGATGTTGAAGGACCTCAGCCGCCTCAGAAAATAGAGACGGCTTTGACCCTTCCTGTAGAGTGCGTCTGTGTTTTTAGTCCAGTCCAGTTTATTGTCCAAGTACACCCCTAAGTACTTGTAATCCTCAACTATGTCCACGTTAACCCCACGGATGGAGATAGGGGTCACTGGAGCCCTGGTCCTCCTCAGGTCCACCACCAGTTAATTTATTCATAGTAATGGTGTTCTTGTGATGGCTTACTTTGTACATAAGTGAGGGCGGGGATAGAATAATGCGTTAAGTAAATGCCATCCCTCCATTATTCTTTGAGGGTCACGGGGAGCTGGAGCTAATCCCAGCTGGTTTTGGGCGTGTAGCAGGGTTCACCATTCAAACTCGCATTCGCGTCTCTAGTCAATTTAGAGTCTCAAATGATCCCAATCTGCATATCTATGGATTATGGGAGGACTTGGATGCCTGGAGCAATAAAACACACTTACAGAGAGAATATGCAACTCCATGCAGAAAGACCAAGTAAAATTTGAATCAAGAGCCATCTTGGACTTAAATTAAGTGAAATACAATATTCAGGATAGTTAACAGAAGAAGCATCACGTATACCACAGAGTTCGATGTTTGAGTACTGCATAGCCCAACTTGCCTCTTGAAACTGAGTTACACTGTGTAATATTTAAAATCTACTACTGCAAAAATAGAAAGAAAACATGTTTTTGTTTTTTCGTTTATTTTTTGTTTTTAACCAGAGATTCAACCAAAAAAAGCAACTGTTAGCTGTTAAATTGTTATTGTGGACATTGGGAATTATATGCACTTGTCTGCAGCGAAGCATAATTTGCTAACCACTGCTAGCTCTATGACAATAACACTGGTTTAATTTGCTTCACTCAATCTGGAAACATGTCATAGCCCTCCAATTAAAGTCTGGAAAACACTTCACTCTACCCCTTGTCCTCAACAAGAATCAGGGCACCCTATGCCTACATCTGTACATGCAAAATGGAGGGGTAGGTTAAGTTGGTGGGGAAAGGGGTGAGTTTGGATTGAGCCATAGATGCAAAGATGCCTAATGATGCCTACACATGCTGTGATGTTGGACCATTCTCAACATCATGTGAAAGAAATGCGATGATGAGTTTGGTTGTGTCAGACTTAGAGAGATGGTTTGTTGTTGTGGTCTTATGAAAAATGATAGCCTGGGATAAATTGTGATAGCATTGAAAATTCAGGAAAAGCATTCCATGTCTTATAACTGAAATTGTTACAATTGAAGCATGTAATCATTGCTTGGTTTTCATTGTGTTTCATTTGATATAGCATTGCTGATGGATAATGGGCTATTTTATGTGTATCAACTTGCTTTACACCCTATTCTATTCTGCAGGTGTTATGATCCATCTAGTCTTGCAACAAATCTGATGTTGAACCCAAGTTTTTTAGGTTAATGTTGCGTGTTGGGGTTGTACTTTGAATGTTAGAGAAGAATAAAGAGAATATTTTGGAACTTGACTACTTTGGGCTTTGTTTGAAAAGCACATAATGCTTTAAACCTGTTGTGTCAGCAAGCAGTTGCACACTCAAACCCCCACTCACATACCTGTGCATGCAGACACACACTGAAAGTGTGCAGGTGCAGACATGTGGAAAGGAAGAGACGTGGCTGCAGTGAGAAACATGTCATACGCCCTCTCTATCTCTTTTGAAAAGACACAAATACCTGCACACCCAATGAGTAGGAATTTGGAAATGACAGAAGGGACTTTAAAGAACCTCACTTAGCCAGCCAATCGAAGTACATTCCCACACTTGGATGCATAGACAGACACAAAATTAGTCACAGGCAAAAAAGCATCCTCTTCAATTCAATCTGCAGTGCACTGAAAACAATTACTTTATCACTACATGAAGAATTTCTCTCTCTCAGATGTTATTGTTGTTTCAAATGTTGTTTCAGCTTGCAGGAAGCTGTGATGCTGGGAATGCACTGGCACACTATCATCCTACTGTGAATGTATTTGTGTGTGGCAGAGTCAGAGAGATAGAGAAAAAGAGCAAGAGGAGGGGTGGCAAATGGGTTATTCTGTGGCTCGATCACATGGGCATGCACGAGATACAGGCAGAGAGGGAGAGCAGAGAGAGCACGGCTATCAACTCAGCTGCAAGCACTGAGTCAAGCTGTGAAGATACTTTCCCACTCCCACTGAGAGATACTGGGTTACACTGTGCTGCACAAGTAAGCTGTTCATGTCTCAGCTGGTAAGGGAGACACTCAATCAAAGATTGAATTCAGAAGGAGAGATTCTATCCTCTGTTATGCTTATCTTATTCTTATGGCCAGCATTGGCCGTAAGAATAGTTAACTAGGACAGGATATTAACAGCAAACTACCAATTTAAATTAGATTTTTGATTGAATAAATAAAGTAAAATCCATCAAAACCATTGAGTTTCTGTCTACATTTCTTTTCTTTTTTCTTTTTTTAGTTAAGTCTTTGAAATGTTATGTTATGCATAATTTCTACACAGTATTTAGACTCAGCAAACAGTACTCATTGCAAAGATCAGTCATGAGATGCAGAATATTAATATTAGTATTCATATATTGATAATATTAATACAACTTGTTAACATGTTGAATCACAAGGAAAATGCTTGTATCTCTGTTGAATTATTAGGAGTGGGAATCTCCTGACAAGGGTTATGGTTACATTGCTGACGTTTCTGCATTGAGACATAAATCTATCAAGAGTGTGTTACAAAGTTCATTTTGTGAAAAAAAACCAAAACATTGTCATAAATATTAACCTGTTAAATCATGTGAAAGGTAAATGGAAAGAGAACATGTCAATAGAACTCTGTAGTTGATAGGGTTATTATATGTGATTAATGTTTGCACACTCTTATTTATTCACAAATGTTGCCGTTATAAACATATCAGTCAGTTTCTTCATAACTTCCACCATCTGCAAAGCTCAGTGTGAAACTGGTCATAACAGAGGGGGAATTCATCAGCCTCACTGTTGTGCTGTCTGAAGCTGTCTTTCATCTCTCATTCATTTGCTCATTTTGTGTCTCTCTTTACTGCCCTCCTTAGCATTCCCTGCATTATTATGCTGAGCGTCATACATCTATAATTATGCATCTATTTCAGGCCTTCCTGGTGAAAACAGTCATCTGATTGCCTTCCTCTACTGCCTGCATCCTGTTATTAAACAAGAAAATCATCACAACATAGCATTTGCATGGCTGTTTTACTTCTGAGATTTTTTAGATTGCCATGTGCAGTTTGCATATTTAATCTTGTGGTATAGCATGTGACAACCTATTTAATATTAGCCATGCAAAGCCGCTATTCTTGCATGGCTAATATTAATCTTTGCAGATTGAAAGATGTTCAAGTGAAACATGAGAGATCCTGTTCATATTGTATATGTTTTATTTCAGCTTGTCAGCAGTTTTGAAACCCTGAGAACTATGTGATTCCACATATTTTAGTGTTTGTTTTTGAATTTATAAATCAAGTTAGAACAGATCTACAAATATGCAGCCACCAGCTCACTGAGGCTGTATTAAGGTACAACAACATGTGGAGCTGAATGCCAGTTTCAGCATTGCTGAATGCAATCATATTAACCAATTTAGTTTTATACTTTTTAACAATAAGCACACAGCTAATCCTAATTGGAACTGTCATTTGTTTTGGCAATTAATTATTGAAGGAATACAAGACCTGATGGTAGCAGCAGATGTAATATTAAAGGCTCACTTGAGTGTTCTGGATTTCTTGGTAATGTATCCAATAGTGCCAGAGGCCACAAATGTCAACCTGTCAGTGTTGCTGAGGAAAAGTCATTAAATACATCTGCAGGGAAAAATAAATGTCTGCACAAAATTGCATGGTAATCCAACAAGTAAACAATATCATACTTCATTCTGAACTAGAGTGATGGACCAACAGACACTGCCATTTTGCACACAATATATGTACATGTTAAAATGAGATTTCATCATTCTCTTGTAGCTGACAATATACTTTCCCGCAGACCCTCTTGCTGACAGGCCCTTACGCGTTTTGACACCATTATTGCAGAATGTTTGACTGTCGTGACCACCGATTGGGATTCATTTATCTCTCAGGGAAAACTAATGATGCTGAATAATGGAGTCTCTCTGTCTTTAAAATGACTAAGTCTGTCATCTCTGTTTCTTTTCTCTCTTTCTCAGATGCTGCAGCTAAGAAAGCCTTCATCACAGAGGTAAGCTGCCATCTGTTTCTGCGATAATCCGCTCTGTTGTTATTCTTTCACATGTCTTTCACAGACACTGATGAAGACTGTCACGACACAGAAGTGTTTGATCGGTTGATCTCGGTTAATTAATGTTTGCCCTTCCTCATTGTCCTAGCTTGATGCCCGAACACTGCCACACATATCAGTGTAGACTAAAGCAGAACAATGATCGTTTTCAAACAAAAAGAACCTCATCTGTACTGTATGCAAAACAATTTATTTTATTTGACTAATCAAACCTTGTGCTATGTACAGTCTAGGGTTGATTGAATCAGGAAGTTAATTTTTACCAACTGAAGATACTCAGAACAGATGAAGGTATATTTGCATTTTGTCTCATAATGAACACCTGGTCTGCTCAGTGAACGCCTTCATCAAAGCTTGAAATTATTCTCATGCATTGACATACTGTGTCACTGCCCGTCTTTTAATATTTAATGAACAGCTTAAGAGTCTGTGTGTGTGTGTGTGTGTGTGTGTGTGTGTGTGTGTGTGTGTGTGTGTGTGTGAACAGATGCCCTCATCATCAGGCCAGCCTGGTCAGGGAAAGAAGATTGGCCACAGAGGGGTTGATGCATCAGGAGAAACTACTTACAAGAAGGTGCTGAACACACAGAGCTGCATATTTTCTGGTTTTAAACAAGCTAGGTTCTATGAGCTGTGATGTTTTCATATGAAGTTTTTTTTAAGGTTAAGGAGGTAGAAGTACTGAATCTCATTCACATGCCTCTGCTTCTCTCACCCCACCAATGTAGACCACATCCTCCGCCTTGAAAGGTGCCATCCAGCTGGGCATTGGTTACACGGTGGGCAATCTAAGCTCCAAGCCTGAGAGAGATGTGCTGATGCAGGACTTCTATGTGGTGGAAAGCATCTTTTTCCCCAGGTCTCAAATGCACACACGCACACACGCACAGACATGCACTTTCAGTTCTGACGGCAGCCTCCAGAACTTTCAGTTCTGAAAGTTGGTGGTTAGTTAAATTTATGGTTTTCACAAACTTGTCAATAGTGAAGAAACCTGTTGCTGAAGGGGATGTTTTTGTTGGCTGGTTGATTTGAGAGAAATATAAAGTTGATCACTATCTTCTACTCTTTTCTTTAGTGAAGGCAGCAACCTCACTCCAGCTCACCATTTCCCAGACTTCCGCTTCAAGACATATGCTCCTGTGGCCTTCCGTTACTTCAGAGAACTTTTTGGTATCAGGCCAGATGACTACCTGGTAAGACCTGGTCCTTTGTTTGTTCATAGCTGTAACAAATCACTCATTCCATGCACCCTTCCATCCATCACCTATATTGCTTGTCCTTGGAGACTTGCTGGGGAGTTGAAACCAATCCCAGCTGACATTGGCTGATAGGCAGGGTACACCCCTGGCAGGTAGCCAGTCTATCCCAGAGCCAACAATCGGAGAAGAACAACCATTCACGCTCATATTCACATTGCTGACAAGCAATTTAGGGTCTCCTCCCTCAGCTGCACGAACATGCAATCTTCACACAGAATGGCCCTGGAAGGCTGATAATCACCAGAAAGTCTGTCCTTTACAATTAATAACGATAATGAATCTTATATAGTTACATCAGTTCAAAATGGTAGAATAAGTCACAATAAAGTCTCAAATCTTTCTGGTTGAGTCCCTGCTTTAAGTCAAGCGTACCTTGCTTGCAACATTTAATGATGCAGATTTAAAACAACAGTGCAAGTGTTCATGATTCATGTTTTCATAAACTCATGTTCACTAAAAACTGGTGCTCTTTTTTTTCACTGACATGGGTGACATATTGTGATTCTTGATTCCCTCAAATCTGGAAACCCCCAAACAACTTTCTGGTTTCAGTGAGGCTAACAAGTGGTGATTTATCGAGAAATGGAAGCGACAGCAGGCAATATAGAATAGAGAGTCAACACACAGATATGAGGGCAGTCAAAGGTTAATGAGTAAAAATAACTTTGAGAAAAATAAAAAAGAATGTATGTCTTTGTTAAAGGTTTTCCTAATTTTCTAAAATCATCTACATCTTTGTTTCTGTCTCTGTGTGAACCCACAGTACTCCCTGTGTAACGAGCCCCTGATTGAACTGTCTAATCCTGGAGCAAGTGGTTCAGTCTTTTATGTTACAAAGGACGACGAGTTCATCATCAAGACTGTGATGCACAAGGAAGCTGAGTTCTTACAGAAACTGCTGCCTGGATACTACATGGTAAGTAAAGACAGCACGTGGTACTGTATGTGTGTAAATGTAATCAAGGTGCTGTCTATCAGTATATCTTAAAGCTACGGTCCATAATGTGTTTTTTTTCTGAAACACAATCTTATTTGTTGTCTCGAAAAAGAAAAAGCAGGTTTCTGTAGCCCTAACAATATAGTGATAAAAACGACCTTTCATTTCATTCAGACCACATGAAATGATTTGCTGGCATACTTGCTGTCACTAACTGACCCAAACCTTCAAGGTTTGACATGTTGTGCCTTCTGAGATGGTGTTCTGCGTACCTTGGTTATATGAGTGGTGATGTTGATCACCTCAAACCAGCTGTCAAAGAGCTATTTTCGGCCAGAGAACTCTGCTCACTGTAATTTTTATCATTTTTAAGAGGCAACATATAAAGATAAAAGAGGAGAGGGCCTAACATTGAGCCTTGTGTGAACCCAAAATCTAGTGGGGCTGCTGTTGAGGAGTATTGCTTTACGTGCACAGAAAAGTCCTCTCTGATAGATATGATTCAAATAAATGAGGGTTTATTTAGAGTTCAACCCTAACCCAAAGGCTGCAATCATGTCAAAAGTACCAAGACAGTTTCAAGAGTTCCCACAGTTAACAGTGAAAGGAGATCATTAACAAACGTGTTTTTAATGTGACTGGCTGGTTAGTTGTGTTAATGAGCGCGAGGTCACGGCACACATGTCACACTCATTTAAATGCCAACTTGTCATTATGTTCTTATTCCAAGACATATTTTTTTTACAATCTCCTTATGTAAGAACCTTGGTAGTCTCTCCTCCAAGCATGGAGTCCTTCTCATGTGAAGCAGACATAACGGCTCCGTCATTTGACTGAAACCCCAGGCTGTGTGGTTTCATAAGAGACTGGGTAGTCGGATATATTGTACTTAAAAACTAACAGAGCATGACTTGAGCCAGGAGAAAGCCCCCCCACCCCACCCTTACAGTCTGCAGGCACATTCTGCGTGAAATCAACCAGCAACAGCTCCATGTATGTACATGCTACTAATCCACCCTCTCAGAGTCACATCAGCTATGGCCAAAGACCATTTCAAGGGAATTCATGTTTTTTCATAGAGGGATGTTCAGGTGCCAACACATGTGCCGTGACATTTTCCATCGTTTTGGTTGTTCACCAACGTATGTAGAGAAAATAACAGCAGTGAGATTCAGACTGGCTGCAGTCTAAGGTCAATGCAGATGGACTAAGGAAATAAGATACAAAACCTGATGTAGATTCATTAATACAGTATATGCATTCACAGAAAAAACTAATCAGAGCTGTGAGCATCAAAATAATGTAACTGGAAAAGCCGTCAGTATGCAGATAAGGGACAGGATGCACTGGTGGAGCTCCACATGTCGGCCACAGCTGACTTACTGATGGTAGCAGGGAGGCTGAGAAGTCTTGCTCTGGGCAGCATACACATCACTATGATGTAACAGACTCTGCCTTCTGTGCTTATGCCCCTCTATTATACCTCAATTTGACATCCTCGCTCACATTTGAATATGTCGTTTCACTTCCTTCACTGCTCTGACACGCACCTAGGTGTAATTTCTTTTTCTTAATCTGCTCTTCCTCCCTTTATTCTTCACTCTCGCTCACGTTACAGTGTTGTTGACTCGTCACTGCTCTGTATTTGTGACATTGACTGAAGGGTCATGTATGGCTGACGGCTGAGGATGCTCTGTCTCTTGGTCTCCCGCTGTATCCCTCTCTCTCTTTTTATCAGTTTTTCAGCTGAATGTCATCCACACCTGCTGAGCGTTTTAGCCACACTTCCACATTTAGCTTTAATCTATCAGGTGTCTGCTTCTCTTTCTTTCCTTGTAGTTACCAGAATTCAAAGAATATCACAGAATTGTGCGCAGTGATGCATGTGTGCATCACTGCGTGGACTCTCTCTCTCTCTCTCCCTCTCTCCCTCTCTCTCTCCCTCCCCTCTGATTTGTCTAATGGAACTGGCTCATGTCCCAAGGTCAAAGCAGGTTTTTAACCGAGCACAGCCCAACTAACCTCATTTGTGTGGATTGACTACTAAAACATTCAGCACAGATTGATGATGGTGGGGAAAGTCTGAGTGGTGTCAAAGCAGAGGCATGTTGACAAACAGGAAAAGGTACTAAAGGTGTCTTTTGAAGTAATGGTAATAGTAGTGTGTGTTGTTGAATTCATTTTTTTACATTTTCTGTTGCCTTGCTAATGTAATTGGAGCTTGAATATGGATACCCAATCCAAGCTTTTATAGGTACCCCATAAGTGGAGTTGAGTTGAACAAATAATTTGATATCGTATTTCAGGTCTGATTCAGTCACGCTTGCTGGGCCAGCCTGAGCACATGTGTGCCCTTTATTTTTTTTTCTATATCTATGCCCATTATGATGGTCTCATACACGGCATGTGTCTGTAAAAAGGAAAATGCAGTAACCACGGTAACACCTGGCTCAGGTCGGGTTCAGACAGAAAAATGTGTCCTGAGTCATACTTGTTCAGTGTTCAGTGTGTGCTTGGAGAAATAGAACATTTTGGATTTATTGCCCTTTGCACTAGAAACTGAACTTTTGGTAATGAATGGCTCCCAGCATTTGAAATGGCTGTTTGAAAAATGTATTTTGAGTATCCCATAGCCATATGAGCTCATGATGAAAACCTAGTATCATTAGGTGGTGGATGATTAATATTGTATAGTAAATCATGGACCAGTTTCTCACCAGAAAAGCTGGAAGCTGTTGCTGTGTAAATATGGGTGCTTGTAAAGGTTTTGTTTTTTTATCCCATGAGGAATGAGCCGTAGGATAGCAAGACACTGAAATACTGCTATAAAACTGTGAATTTAAATACATACCATACAAGTCAGTTAAAAAGTGGGTGGGTAAGGTTGAATGATTCAGTGACTGAATCATTCAACCTTACTTATTATTCTGGTTGAATGTTGTAATTATACCTTGAGCATTTCCACTTTCATCTATCATAGCACTCAGAGGAATAAAACTTGATTTGTATTCACTCTATATATCAGATGACCAATGTGTAACTGTAGCAAAAGTGTGTGTATACTGCAGAAAGTATTGCTTTCGTTTGCAAATGTTTTGTCTCTTGAGATTAAAATGACTCTCAAGTCCCAATTTATGACAGCTCTAAAGATCATTTGCCTTTTCTCACTCATCATGTACTTTTCTGTTCCAGAACTTGAATCAAAACCCTCGCACTTTGCTGCCCAAGTTTTTTGGCCTCTACTGTGTCCAGTCAGGCGGGAAAAACATCCGCATGGTGGTGATGAATAATGTCCTTCCCCGCGTAGTACGCATGCACCTCAAATACGACATGAAGGGCTCCACCTACAAGAGGCGTGCGTCAAAGAAAGAGAGGGAGAAGGCTCGGCCCACGTTCAAAGATCTGGACTTCATGCAAGACTTACAGGATGGACTGATGCTGGACCAGGACACATATAACGCACTTGTCAAAACGCTACAGAGAGACTGCCTGGTAAGACTACGCATTGGTTGAAAGATCCACATACCACCCAGATCAACGGTCTCCAGAGAGAGGCAGTAGATTCAAGACAGTCACAGGTGGAAGGAAGAATTCGAGGGATGGCAGGAAGACACATTAACTAATAAAAATGCAGTGTCTCTTAGAAAACGACACATAAAGTGACATAGATGAACCGTGCTGAAGATAATGGAGAAAGAAACACCATACTGATGATGCCCTGATCAATAAAAGAGGGTCATGGATGGTGCAGTAGATGGGGAAACATGGGAGAGAAGACAGAAAGAGAGCAGGCTATTTATGCTTGTATTCGACATTTCCAAAATCCCTCACTGTAAATTAGAGCTTTGCCACTAGCAAGAGGGAAGCAGGTTTAAGGGAAGCAGAAAACACCCTTGTCATGTAAATCACCACCTTATGTTTACATTTACAGGTTGTGTGCTTGAGAGGGAGTGTTTTTGCATGCACATGCTCTCATATACATGGTTTATTAATGTGTGCATGCTCGTGTCTCTGTGTTTCATGTTTATGGGACTAATAACTCCACTGTTGCAGGTTGCATTTCCTTTTTTATGCACTCTAGATTAAAGCTTTTTTTTTTAAGTTCTTTACAACATCGGCCCATCACTGCACACTCACATCTGTCTATCTGCATAGGTGTTGGAAAGCTTCAAGATCATGGACTATAGCTTGCTGCTCGGTGTTCACAATATGGACCAGGCAGAGAGGGAGAGGCAGATGGAGGGCTCACAGGGTGACAGTGATGAGAAGAGGCCCGTGGCCCAGCAGAAGGCCCTCTACTCCACAGCCATGGAGTCCATTCAGGGCGGAGCAGCCTGCGGAGGGTCCATCGACACTGACGACACGTGAGTTTTACCAGAGAAACCAGAGGCATTGATGATAAATCCAATGATTATCCAATGATTTGTTTGTTTTTGTTTGTTTTCTTGGAGTAGAAAGTAGACTGTTAAATTCATTATTGTAGAACTGGAGGAGTGAGGAATGAGTGACAAGGTGTACGTGTGTTGCCATCTGCACCTGCTGAGAAGAACATGATTTTCACTGATACAATTATGTCAGAGACAAATTTAAAGTCTGTCGTGTAGGTTTGAATTGAACACTAACACTTTTCTAGTTTCCACTTTTCTTGTGTTAAGGTTTTATTATGACCCCATATTTAATAACAATAAACTGTCTTAGGTTGGAACTTTTTCAACTGCAGTGTTTAACCATACATTCTCCATTTCACATGAAAATAATGTCCCATTTTTAATCTTTTCATCATCTAACCCTGACTTTATCAGTGTAGCATGGCACGCTTACTTTTTTCCCAGAAAATTATGTCTCCAGTTCCAATTTGAAGAAAGTGACTCATCAAGAAAACTGTTTAAATTAAATTTGTTGAAAGATGTAAAAGGTGATACGACTGTCGGCCCTTCCACTTTCATTTGACCTTGGTGACAAACTGGAGATTTACACATAAAACAGTCAGTAATGAGGAGTCATCGTCACACTGGCTGTGCTTGGGTTCAGTGTGGATTAAAATGTTGGCAGTATGGCTCAAAGTGAAAATATGTGAGTTATAAAATAAAGTTAAAGGAAGGAAAGGATGTGCACACCTTAAAACTCCCATATTGTCGGCCACATGTTGAGCCCAACAGGCTCTTTGTAACACTAATCCCCAGGGGATTAAGAATAAATAAAATCTTAATGTTGAGCAAAGACAACGAAAGTTTTTGCAATCGCTGGTGTGAAATCCTGAATAAAAGCTCATTCAACTTGATGACTTTGACCATGTAGAAGGTTTTATCCCAGCTCAAGAAGTTAAGGGAGGGGATTTCAACACCACTCCTAAAGGAGAATGTCCAAAAGTTCCACAGCTAATGAAGAGGAACAAGCGTTGTGCCTTAAACATCACTAGCAATAAAGTACATTCCGTCCTCTTACTGTTATGTCGATTTTTCATTGATGCTGCACCTATCTATATGTTACCAGACAAAAACCTCCCTGTCACATGAAGGAAGCAAGTTCCTTGGTAGTATTTTTATATACTTGTAAGGTAAAGTAGATTATGGTAATGACATTCAATGCCTCTTAATTATTTGTATATACGAGATAGCTGTATTATTATGTGCTAATTATATATTTTGATAGGAGTTTGATAAGAACACCTTGGGGATAATTACCACTTGTCAGCTTATGCTTTGGAATGGAAAACTATTTTTTCAGATAGGCCCATCTGTAAAAACCCATCTTAGCATGCTGCCTCCACAATTCAAACCTGAATAAGGAAGAACAGGGCTGCTGGGTGAGGGTCAATCCCAGCTAACATAGAGCAAAAGGTGGGGTACACCCTGGTAAGGTCGCCAGTCCATTGCAGGGCCAACGCATAGAGACAAACCACCATTCACTCTCACAAAAAACTCGTCCTGCATACAGAGACAACATGTAGTAAGCCCTTTGTTCTGATGGGGTCACATACCCGGGCCTTTTTGCTGCAAAGCAACAGCATTAACCACTACACCACATTTGTGGTCTGAGCGAAAGGCCTCAAAAATTTGGACTCAGAATATATTAAATCCCTGAAGAAACCGAATAATCTGTCTGCATTTATTTCCCTTCTACTTTCAGGATGGGTGGTATCCCAGCAGTCAATGGAAAGGGAGAGAGACTCCTTCTGTACATTGGAATCATCGACATCCTGCAGTCCTACAGGTGATTATTCCAGTAACCATGCAATTACATGTAGTTACACTTTTTTCTTCATATTCTACACTAATATATTTATCACAAAACAAGTAACATGTAAAACTGCTGCCAGTGAAATAAAATAAGTGTTATGTAGTGTACTTGGGTTAGACAGTCAATCTTGGAGAAGTTTGTGTGTATCTCAAATCACATTATCCAGTCAGGACCCAGAGCTCTATAACAGGGCTGTCCTCTTTGCTGGTGAGGTTAGCCTGTTTGTGCAGCAATAAATGCTCCAACCTCACAAACGTGTTAATGAGGTGACATAAGAAGGAGAGAGGGGAATGTTGACCAGCAGACATGAAGTTAGCCAAAAATGTGTCGAAACATAACTTTGTTAATCTGTGCTTTTCTTTGTTTCTGCAGGCTAATCAAGAAACTGGAGCACACGTGGAAGGCTTTGGTTCATGATGGGGTAAGTTTATTAATAGCTCTGAATGTGCAGACATATTCAGTCAAATGCAGTGCTCACAAAGGGTTGACAAAAACACATTAACTCTTACTTGATTTACCCTCTGGTAGATAATGCAGGGGCGATAAACTGTAGTTTTCAGTTTGTTTGTTCTGTGATCACTAAGAAGAGACATTCACCCTCCACCTATTGAGTTTCCAGTGAAACTAGCACCCATGTATTCCCATCAGGACTTGTGTGTTTGTCTCTGAACAGCGAGCTCAAGGACATTTTACAACTTCAGATTGCAGTGACAGCACAAAATGAACTGCCATGTGAAGTTTTGTGGGCGAGGTGTCATCTCCTGGTGTCTCTTTTAATTCAATAACAGAAATCTCATTGTCTGGCCCTTGGGGATATCATTTTATGATTAACTGTAGTTTCATGTTTGGCAAACCTTATTGGCGTGTGGTAGTGCTCACCTGTCTGACTGGATTTTTGTCTTCGTCAGCTCATCCCCTCCCTCATCTGTCCATGTCACTCCCTCTTAAGCTGCAAACGTGTGAACATGCCCCTGGTGCAGTGGCAATACCGTCCCCCTCTCTTAACACGTTTATTTTAAAAGTCACATCGAGCAGGTCGCTCTATTTATTCATGTCTATGGGTTTGTTTGTGTAACAAATCTTATTAAAAGCCAGCTTTAGGCAGCTATGGATTGCTCTAAACATAATTATATACCTATCAGCAGCAGCAGTTCTCTTCTATAGTGCAAGTGTTTTAATATTGCAGTGCACTCCATCTGCAGTGTGGCGTGTCATTGTCATTAAGATTAGCCATTATTGAGCTTTTTCCACAGTAAATCACCTTTATGAACAGTGAGCCTTTAATGCAGTAACACGGACAGATACACAGTGTTGTGTGAAGCCTGCAATAGTCGGTGCTACAGAGAAAGGATACGTTTTTTCAGTTGTGCATTTTGGTTCTGCCTGATAGTAGAGGTGGGAACTGCCAGAGGCTTCACAATACGATATTCTCACAATTCTTATGCAAAAGTGCTTCCTCTAGTTTTTCATATGCATAGTTATACCAGTACAGCATGCAGTGAAATGTAATCCCTCTTCTGGTAACATCATTTTCATTAATTATTCCAAGTTAACACTTACTAACACTTCTTTTGTAGCTTTATTGTTTAAAACTGTCCACACTTTGTGTGCTTGGTCAACTATAGATCCTTCAACTTTATTGCACCTCACATGTCATATCATCCCCCCACCCACTAACTCATTTCATTTTTTCACTATGAAGCAAACTAACACACAAAGCATGAGTGGGAAAGCAACAAACCGTGTCACTGCTTTTCTCTCTCTCTCTCTCTCTCTCTCTCTCTCTCTCTGCCTTCAAAGATGTTACTCATGGTGAACTCCACTGATAATAACGCACTGGATTATAATGCACATAGTAAGCGTGTAAGGAGAAGTGACTTAGTCCCCGTCTCTTTCATCCCTCCTTCTCTCTTCTATCAGTCTAAACCAAACACCAAGTGTCATCTGTCAGTCTGCTAGAAGTGTGATCGCCGTCTGCTGCAACATAAATAATGTAGAGACTCGTCTGTAGCCTCGTCTGGCTGTTTCTGTCTGTCTTTTGTCTTTTTTAGTGTTGTCCTGGGTTGACCCTGGGAAAAGACTTAATGAAATAGGATTGTTAATCTACTGTATGCACAAATTTGATTATTTTATCCATGCACCACTTGTCTCATAATGTCTGTCTCTCCTCAGGACACTGTGTCAGTCCACCGGCCCGGCTTCTATGCGGATAGGTTCCTTAAGTTCATGAGCAACACAGTTTTCAGGAAGAGTTCCTGTGAGTAAACACTGCCTTACATAGTCAAACTGAGCTGTGTGGGAAGAGCTGCACATGTAGATGTCAGATGCCAGGCTTAGTGTCTTTTTTACTGCTGAGCTTTGACAGGACAATAAGAGACAGGAGCCAACTGCCTTATTAGGTTCTGCTACATGTTGTGTGAGAGAACCACACCAGTTTGATCCTTGTGTGGCTTTCTTAACAAGGATTTTCGCAAGTCTCAAGTTAACGTGTTTATGTGATTTGGCCCTCAGCTCTGAAATCCTCTCCTTCTAAGAAGGGCCGCGTGTCATTGATGGTGCCTAAGTGCGCTGGTCCTGGTGCAGCCTGGTCAGCGAGCCAGCTGCCCTGTGAGAGGGATGAGAACATCTACGACCTGAGAGGAGCTCGTAGCTTTCCAACACTGGAGGATGAGGGTAAATAAAACAGTGTTGCGATGCAGTGACATAACTGTAGATGTAGAGACAAATAATTGAAACAGAGCCCATACACAGATTCAGAATTTACCAACCACAGTTACCACAAGGCAGTAAAGAGTTTAGAAAAAGCTTATTTTTCAGAACTTTGCTTTTGTCTCAGTCGCTTTCTCAGTCATTTGGGTAACAAAACACAGTGTAATCTCTATCCTACATGACATGTTAATGTTTTGAAGTCATCTTTTGTAAACAAAAGTGTGACTGATCTCAGCTCTTTGTCCACAAGAGGGTTGTAGCTGTTGCCAAGGGAAGGAAATGGCTACACAGGAATAACAACTAGTACTAGTAACAAGTATTTTGTAAAAAATTCATAGAATATACATGAAATACTAAAATATGCACCAGGTTTCTCAAAGGATGAATAATGGAATTTCTTTGTTGTCTCTTTCTCTCTTTGCTCCAGGGCGGCCAGATCTTCTTCCATGTACTCCTCCATCATTTGAGGAAGCCACCACAGCGTCAATCGCCACCACGCTGTCTTCTACCACCTCTCTGTCCATTCCTGAGAGATCCCCATCTGACACATCAGAACACCCTCGCTACAGGTAAATAGACTTTTGTGTTTTCCTTAGTTAATCTATTTTCTTTATTACTTTTGAAGGGTTAAAATCCTAAATATACACATGTGAAAAATCTCACTGTTGCATCAGTAGTTTATCATATGAACACCTAACTTGTTGCGTGTTGACTAGAGGTAAGCAGTATTCATATGCAGTCTGCACTGACACTGTGTCCTCTGTCTGCAGGCGGCACACCCAGTCTCTCAGCCATGATGTGAGGTGAGCCAGGACCATGAATGCTACTTTCACTGCATCAAGCTTTTAAAGCCGGCATAACTGTTTTTATAATGTGCTGAGGTTTGTTAGCTTCATGTTTTCAGGGTGTGGTTGGAGGTAAGAAGTGAAATGTGGGGTCAGCCTGTTGGTCGGTGTGTTTATGAGTGGTCACACTGTTCCTATTGCTGTGATGAAGCTGTGTGTGTTTTCTCACATGTGGTTCATTTCCTCTAAGCATTTCATTTTTCCCTGTATGTCACATGTTTTTGTTTGTGTTCAGGACCCAGGAGGAGCTGCGTGTGCGTGAGGAGGATCAGCAGACCATCACAGTGGAGGTGGAGTTAAAGAGACATGACAGCGAGCCCACCATCTCTGTTCCACAGCTTTCACCTGAAACCCGGTACATAACAACAAAACTGTCTACATATACTATATATTAACAGTAGAATAACTCCTGCAATTTACGGACCAGTATGTCATGTACTCATTAATACTACTTGTGATAGTGAGTGATAGGTGTACTTAATGTTAGGGCTTCTTAAGTGTTTCTGACACACATAGTCTGAATTATACTCCATCACTCGACACTTTTAAATGGAAATGGAAGACGTGTTGGACACTTTCCTCACACACCTGTGGAATTTCCTTGTGTCACAGACACAATTTATCATCTTTTTTCACACATTGTGTCTCATTGTAGACGTTTTATCTTCAGCTGTCAGACAAAACTGTTCTCTGGACCAGTAAATTCAGAATCTTTTTCTCCTCAGTTACATCATCAACATCTATTCATTATCAAAACAAAGGCAAAGCAGCACAGATATAGATAACAAATAAACAAACCTTGACAGAAGGATAAACTAAACAGATGTTATAAGAGGTGGATGGAACACCACTGGAGCATATATGAAAAATGGTTTGTCTTCTCAAAAGTGTTAAACAACAACGTAAAAACAACCCGGGTTTATTTGTCAAATTAATTTTGACATCTTTATAGCCATAGAGAAATACATTTTTGGGGGCAGCACTGTTGTAAAGGTGACTAGAGACTATAGTCTGAGTTTTGTTTGCAAGACGCAAGAGTAAGTGCAGCAAATATTCCTGCTTCCAGTGCAGACAATGACTTCCAGTGTTTTTAGGGTCTAGCTTTATTGAAAGGGTCAACGGGAGGGGGTGCTTTTTAAAGTGTAGCCTGTCATTACTTGAATTTCCAGACTTTCAGACTCTAGCTTTAATGTAGACCTGTTTTCATGAGCGAAATATCTCCAGTACAGTGCAGTACTGTAGGATCTGTCACAAATATAGTGTCATTAGACCAGTAGTGGGCAGCACCTCCTGACAACACCATTAGTGAGGTCTTAAAACTCCTATTACATAGTAGACTCCAGTGCTTTACTTGACAGTGTTGGCATAGCACAATGTGAACTGTCTGATGGTTTGGATATGAAATTACTCTTCTCCTACTGTACATCTTCTCTTAAAGTTGAATATCTGCCAACAAACCAGATGGATCAATCAGATAAAAGTGATAACAGCTTTACCATTTTCACCGTAAACAGTGACTAGAAGATGAGTCAGCTCTGACACACTGCCTGTAGTATGTATGTGACCCTGACAGAGAGTAGATAAGCTGCTGAGCTCCAGTGAGTCGTCCATGACCCCAATCATCAATATGACTCGTTTTGATGTGACAATATTAATAACCTGTCCTTGTCTCACCTGGATACACACTCTCTCTCTTTCTCTCTCTCTCACTGTCACACACACAGCAGCTAGACCCATTTGCTTATTGGGGCTCAGGGATCTCCTGCTCTAGACAGCTAAGTGCTGCAGGCACTATGTGAAGCAGACACTGCCGTACAGTAATGAGACTATGAGAAAGTGCACATCTGTATTAATTGGTGTCGAATTGCTGTGTGTATAGACAAGGGGCTAAATGAGCCCTGACATGGGGTAACCAGCCATTACAAGTAGGGCAGTGGGACAGGAAGGCTGCATGCACAGGCCAGCTCCCATAATTCCAGGATGACCTGACATGCTTATGTTAACCTGGATTTGGTTGTTTTAAGCTTTTTTGTTTTGGCGCTTACTTGAAAATGAATTGGAACAAGACAACAGCAGGAGAGATGCAAACTCAATAACCACAAGATCATGACTAAGTCCACATGGAATCTATCGTGAGAGGAAACAGTCAGGTGTTAGAGCCAAAACAGTGTTTGGATTAATACTAAATCCCTCATTTGCATCATGATGTAGTATGTACTGTACCAGAGGAAAAGCATCATTTACACTAAAACACACACAAAAAAACTGTTAAAAGGAATATGGAGACAAATAGGAATAGGAATAGGTACGAGAGTAAGGCAGGTGTGCATCAAGTCACATTCTCTCCTGCAGAGTTTGGTGTTACTGTGGTCACTCACAAGAAATACAATTCAAAGCATCTTTAAACGTTCCCACAAATATGGTGCATTTTAAAGTATTGCTATTTTAGCAGATTCAGATGTTCCCTTACATGTAGCAGACATCACCAACAATAGAAAGAGAAAAGGAATATGTGTCAATAACAGGATTTACACATAATTAACGCATTAACACATGATTTAAAGGGTTTCCCCAGCCCCCAAAACCATTAAAGAGAAAACGGACAACTTTTGTGTCACTTGCAGATCAAGGTGGAATTGTATTGTGGTTAATGTCATCAGGACGCTGGAACGTTTCCATAGACATGGTGATATATGTGCCATAACAAGCACAACTGCTTGAAAAACAACCAATTCATATGCACATTCTAGTCTTTTTTTGCATCAGGGATACTTACTACAGAAGATAAAGGCTGCTGAGTTATTGAAGTGTCGTACATGTTTTACCCAACCAAGATTTGACATTTAACACCGCTCCTTTGTGCTATAAATCGTGCTGTAATTGTTTTGCAAAAAACTTGTCCCGGTAGCTGAAAGAAAAACTGAGCGAAAGACAGAGTTCTAGAGGACTAATTGAGAAACTAACTAAAGGACTAAAGGAAACTAACTAGGACTAAAAGGAAACTGTTCAATCACTTTTAACATCATAGAGGAAATTGGGCCAAAAAAGTAGACAATTTCCTCTTTTGTAAAAATGGAAAAACAAACATGAGGATAAACATTCTTTTCATATTTTAATCACATACTTGAGTGTTTTGAGGCTTTTTTGTTTTGAGGTATTTTGCATTTGATTTAAATTGAATAAAATGCTTAACAGCAATGAATGTTCTTGATTAAAGCTATATTAGGTAAAATGTAGGAGGAAAAGATGAGTTTGCGGTTTTTCAAACAAACAGGAATCACAGGAATTGTCTGTGGCATTAACTTTGAGTGCACACAATACAAAAACCTCAGCAAGTGTTGTTATTTTTCTGCTTACAATTAACTGGACAGCAGAGGTGGATTTACTGACTTGCTATAAATCTCTGTATTATTATTCAGAGATTATTCTCTGTATATGATTCAGAAAGTTACATATGGATATGCTAAATGTAAAAAAAACTCAAAAGGAAATTGATGATGTGATGGTTGTCAAACACTGACTTGTGCAGCTTCAGGCATCTGAATATGTCATCTAAACCCTGTCTGGTGTCTGTGGTGTGGTAGTTGGTGCAAACATCATCTGGATTTGTGGGATAATCAGATAATCAGAGTGTGTTCAGTCGTTGGCGATTGCTTTGGAAGTGTAGTGTCTCAGTGGCATTGGTTGGGGTAACCCATGGAATGCTTGACAGCTTCCTCCAGTGTCTTTCTGGTTACCAGTAGTCGTACCACATCCTCCTTTTTATTTGTTAGTCTTTTACGAGCCTTGTCATGGGGCACCATGGTCATATCCCAGCCGTTCACCTGGGATAAAGAAAATCATTTTGTTTGAACGGACAGTTGAGGGTTTTTTTTTTATTCACGTTTGTATCAGGTACTGACAACATTGACTTTGCCGAGTGTGCAATGTTACCATAGACCTGCCTAGGAGTGCACACACTCTCACTCATAATAACATGCCCACACAGAAAGGGACAAAGGAGCTGCAGTTCTGCTGCGGTTTGTGCCACATGGGTGCATTTGAACATAGGATTTCAAAAACGAAGTCAAAAGTTAACATAATTTAAAAAAGAGTACTCATGAGCACATACCGATGCCAAAGCTTAAACACCTGTCCCTGCATTTTAGATACCGGCACCTGACATTTTTATATTTTGATCCACTGGATCCAGACGACTTTCTGGATCTGTATAGATCATAGACAAAATGTATCCTGATCTGATGATATATGGATATGAACTTGTTAAACAGGGCTTTTTAAATTTAAATTGCCACCAAATACATAAACAGATTATGTATTTGGTGGCAATTTAAATTTAGACCTGGATGAAACATAGTCTGGTAGAGTGTCTGATCCTGCATAAACATTCCAAATTTTGATTACATGAGCTTTGACAGAGATATGATTTGCAGCCATGTTATAGGTGAGGGTGTCCTGGACGGCCCATGGAAACTGCAATACCTCATACAGCCACATTTAATAAACCTAAAGTACCCGTTTAAAAAAAGCTGGAGCCACTTTTTTTATTACCATTACTATGATTATTACTAAAGTTAACATCACTCTTCGTGATCATGGCTCGGCTCCTAATGCCCAGCTCACTCTTGTGTACACATAGCGCCATCTTGTGGATTTAGAGCACAGCAGCTCCATTTTAATACCCACCTGCAATATTTTGTCTCCCATCATCAAGTTTGCCGCCTCTGCTGGTCCTCCCGGTGTTATCCTGGTCACATAGATACCCTTTGGACAAAAGAAGCACATGCCATTATCCCACTATACTTCCTCTTCTTCAGCCTATAGAGCATTTTTCTTCTTTCTTTTTTTTTATTTAAATTAAATTATTGATATTTGCCATGGCGTATTGATTATCTTATTGCATGAGGAAGGATAACAATATATCACCAAACCGATATTTTGACCCCCAACCCCTAGTTATTGTCATATATAAATTCCTATGAACTCTTACTTTTAAAATTAAGCAACTTATGATGATGATGGTGGTAAGATCTTCTTTTGGCTTCTACCATCAGGAGTCGCCACAGTTGATCATCTGCCTCAATCTTGCCCAATCCCTCTTCTGTCCTCTTCTTTTACACCAAATGTCCTTGTGTCCTCCTTCACAACATCCATGAACCTTCTCTGTGGTATTCAAATATTAATGCTGCGTTTAGGAGCTTAATATTGATCAATGGAACGCGCCAGGAAGGGTATCCGTGCAAACTCAAGTATGCGGATCATTCGCTGTGGCGACCCATAGAGAAATAAATTATTGATTATAATACTACAGCCAACAATTAATTCCATCATCTGTCTGACAAGCTTTTCATATTTCTTACGTTCTTCACTTAACTTTTGTACATACAGTATTTTGGTCAATCATCACTTGATTGTTGGACAGGGAAAAGCAGCAGTAAAACCTCACGTTGTTTAATAACATACTAGATCAATAAATGAAGTGATTAACTAATGAGCTATATCAGGAATATTGTAAACTCCTCAACAAAATGAGACAGGAGCCCAGTGCACTTTTAAAGATAAATGTTTTGTGATATCAAGGTGAGGGAATGTAATCATAATGCTTCCGTAAAGATGTAAAGAATGTCTACTGTTTACATAGCCAGCACATTCAGATGTGGCTAAGAGCAAAGCGGCAGTCTTTCCTTTTACTTCCTATGATCTCAGTCTGGTTTGTTCTTACGTCAACCTACAAAAATGTGTTCAAGCCTGTCCCTCAGATACAGTCTTACCTCACCTAAACACTGCTCTAGAACTGCTGTGCAACAGCAGAAGCAGGAAGAATATCGCTCGCTGATTATCTTTAGATAAAATGGTAACACATAAACAAACTTAAAATGAAAAAGTGCTGTTGAAGGCAGCAGCATGGATGTGTTTCTCTTAAGTTTTTGAACAAGCCTCATCATTCTAACCAGTCAGAGGAGGCCAATCCGCTCACAGCCAGTTTGGTCAATATAAACATAAGGTTGGTGACTTCATCATAGCTGATTTTTGAAATCCTACTGCACTGCAGAGTGACCCTCCTTCCAAGCTGCTGACAGTCAGTCTTAACCTCAGTATGACAACAGTAGTTTTAGGTTAAGCCATGTGTGCTGCCATGACAGCATATCACTATCTGCAGACAACACCCAACACAGAAGCTAAATAATAAAAACAAGTAACACTCCCCAGTGACATAATAGGAACTGTTTACAATGAATCACTTTGAAAGATAAATGGCCGAGCACCAAGCTGGTCAACCAGAGGTGTAACAACATGGTGTAAGTTGTAACGTATTCTTTACTATTTGTATGTGTGGTGCAACACCATTTTTTAGAGCAGGTGGAATATTCATCCATTTTATCCTGTGTTTTCACTGTATATTCTAGAAATGAAATACTCTTTGTAGGCTGTTTGTTGTCTCTGCCGTGCTGTACACTGTTCTGCAGCTGTTGCTACACTGAGGGGAAAATAAATTGTATTTGATTTGATTTCACAGATTTATACTCCGTCAGTCACACACACTCATGGACATTCCTTGGTGTATGACTGGATCTGTTGTTGTAGTCTGGTTATAATGATAATGATGGTGATGAGAATGTCTCTTTGTTGGCAAATTGTCAGAAACACACAGGTTTGTGCTCCTATTCTTGTTAGGTCATGACACTACATTATCCTTAACCTTAACAATAACCAGTTAATGCCTCACCCTAAATTTAAACAATTTAAACACTAAGAAATTAGGTTGTGTCTCATTAGGACCAGGTTTTTGTCTTCATGATGACTACTGGTCCTGATAAGGTCAGTGTTTGTGCCAGAAAAGGTCCTAAAGACAATACACACACTTACTTTGTCAGTCTTGTCCTCAGAGAAAGGGTTCTGACCAGGATCCTGGTCTATCCCTCCTCCGATGCTGAAGCCCAGGATCAGATGATCTCCCTGTCGTAGTTTCTTAATCTCAATTTGTTGCTGTGTCATAAAAAAAAAAAGCTAAATCAGATAAAATGTCCTCTCAGAGGCTAATCAACCATTCCCAAACAAGTCACAACACAGACAAGTCAGAGAAAGAGTTTTGACTGGTTGTTGGAAATCTGAACTAATTGTCCATCAGTGCTGCATAACTCAGCCAATACTAGATACATTCCTGTACATTACTAAAAGACAGATTATATGAGAGGCAGAGAGGAACACCTAAAATGTATTGTAACAGTCCCATTCAACTTTAATTTCTTTGTTAAAAAAGGATAGACACTGGAAATGACAAGAAAAAACAAGTAACTATTATTTGCAACAACGAGGCACTGATTAATCTAATCTTGGTTTAAGCACATGACAAATGATTCTGACCCATGGTTATTGAAGCCCACATTGACTTTATAAGTGCAGCCCTGCCTTTGACACAGACAAGCAGCTGCAGGCTCAAGAAACTAGATGGATGTGTGACTCTGGCAACAACACTTGTCAAGACAAAGACCGCCTGTGTGCATGCTGATGAATAAGCAGTGAGTCCCTTAGTGCTGTGGCCGATACAATGAAGTCTGAGGATGTTGGAGAGCTTTGAAGAGTCAGTCAGTCAGTCGGAACTTTCTGGCACAGTTCTCGCTTCTAGTAGAATCAGAGGCAGTATTTCTCTCTGTTACACTAATACTTTAATAAACGATGATAGCATACCACTTACCTGTCCCTATTCAATTACATTTCTAGGTATGGAACTGCTGAAAAAGACGTCAGTGACGTCATTCTGACTAGCAAATACTGAATTGCAGATATCTGTAACTGTAGTTTTTGACTGGTAAGAATGACGTCACAAATATCTGTAATGCTAATTCCACATAGTCAAACTAAAGGCTTGTCATATTGATAGAAATATACACCTATATTTAGCATAATGTGCACATTCCTGTAATGGCCGCTCCAAAGAAAGCTCGTCTTTAATTTGCAAATGTACTAATAGCTGCTAATATTCTAATACTGTGTCCACCAGGAAGACTGAAACAATCACAGTGGTGACGCCCATTGCAACTGTTCACTTATGGCTAAACTGTACCTATCAACACAACAATGTTTTTAAAGTAAACGCCAACGACATAATGTTAGGAACGCACTAGTCTCTCCCATTTGTCTCACTTCCTGATGTGTTTTTAAACAACTTGACGTGATGGTTTCAGTGAAGTCAGTCGAAACCACTGTTCTCACTGTGGCTACACTAGGATTTAACTAACAAAGTTAAGTTTTTTTCACTCACGTTGACGTAGATAACAAGTCAACCAGTGTAAACGGTGTCAACTGACTCAATTTTGTTCGTCACTGACACGGGTTATGGTCAAACCGCTGAACAATAGGGAACAACCCCGCTCCCCTCCCAAACTTACCGCTACAACACACATCGGCTGTCCCGGGACGAAAGACATGCTGTTGTCGGAATGTTTCACACTCGAACACAACGAAGAAAGTCGCGAAAATAACTATATTTTGCAAAAAAAAAAAGTGAGAACGAAAGCGTGTTCGACGTTATGACGAGAACTTCCTCGGTCTTTGCGTGAATACCAGCAGCGGGATGATCCCTGGATACAAGAAAACCAACGTCTTCCAGCATGACGTCATCCCGTCTCCCATCAATTCAGGTTTGCGCGTTTTGCAGCACGGGAGCAGCCCACGAGGGCGGTGTCTACCGGTTGGCCATCGCCCTACTGACTGTGTAAAGAATGCTGGAGCAGGTTCCTGTGTTTTCCTTAAAAGGAAGTGGGATCAGCTTCAGCGAGACACTTGCATATTCTATATGTGGAAAAACAACTCAAATCAATGAACATTAATATTGGAAAAATGAATATATCACAGCTTCATTTATAGTTACATTATGTATTACATTATGTATTCTGCTTTTACACAGTGGAAGTTCCTAAAGGTTAAACCAATTGAAACAGTTCAGTAAGAATGAACTCTACCATAATTCAGTTGTATTAATGTATACAAGTATAAAGTTTAATGAGTCAGATTGTATTAGGGGCAAGCTATAATTAGTACATGATAAACATAAAGTTGATGTAATGATGAGACATAAAAATTACAATGTTTTGGAAAATATAAACTGCATTGTAAGTGAAATAGTGAGTCAAAGATGTATTATTAAGTAAGAAACTCTTTATTATATCAAAAGAGAGGTGAGATAATAACGGAAAGAGTGTCTTTTTCTGGCAAATAAATGGCTCCATAGTCTGTTTGTGCCTTTGTGTAAATAAACCACCGTCACATGCTTGAGTAGCTGTTGTGGTTTTCCGCCACTAGACGGCAGCATTTGGTTTGGACTGATTCTTGTAAAGTGGGGGTGTCAAACTAATTTTTGTTCAGGGGCCACATACAGCACAATTTGATCTCAACTGGGCCAGACCAGTAAAATAATAGTATAATAACCTATGAACAACAAGACCTCCATTGTTTTTTTCTCCTTTGTTTTACATTTAATGAAGGATATTTTTTACAAAACATGACATTTCTTGAGAAATAAGAGTGCGGTTTCAACAATATCATGCCTAAATTTACCATTTACACATCACACTGGATCTATAAAGGCACATACATATTGTATTTGACATTAGATTGTAATCGGAATGTCAAATTTAACAAATTCATTCTGTGGGCTGGATTGGACCCTCTGGCGGGCTGGTTCTGGCCCCCGGGTCGTATTTTTGACACCCCTGTTGTAAACTAATTGCATAGACTTAGTGAGTGAGGTACCTTGTGATTTCAAATGAATTTTCCATGGTGTTATGATGTGTATAATTTTCATTAATACACATAATCATATTACCAACAATGGCTTCAAGAGTTGATGTCAGAAAGTTGAATATCTATAATGCATTCGTGTACATTTCTGAAATATAGGCCACATCAATTACGATATCTATTGAAGTGCCATACCCTGAGTCATAATTCATGAATATAGTTTTCGACTGAGTTATGATGAGAGATGGAAACAGGATCTTGATGGCCTCCACCTCAGCAGTACAGTGTGGCCGCATGACCTCGTTTCACAAGTCCTAAACATTTTTTTGTTGTTGTTTTAATTCACAAAATCCTCTCAGTATATACTAAACACCAACACGTCCACCAAACTGAAAATCCACTTTACTGAAGCAATGGCATGCAAAGTTCAGAGTGAGAAATGAAGAATGAATGAGGAACTGTGCAGAAGCAGAGCAGGAACAAACTTATGGGGGAATGAAAAAAAGCTTTGTTCGTGCAAAAAACTAAATGTTATGGAAAAAATAAATAAACCTCAGAGCAACACAAACAAAGGGCTTTAAAACAGTCATATTTTTTTTTATAGTACTTTATTATCTCAGTCATGTTGCATCTTTTCATACTTCTCATAGATAAAGTGCGCAGTCAGAGACATAAATATCAACATAAATTACTTACTGACCTGTACTTTTCTACCTCTGAAACAAGTTAGACCAGTTTCTGTGTTTTCAGCCTACCTGCTGTTGATAACTGATCTGCATCAGGTCCTGCCATGTAAAGTTCTTGTATTCAAAGTATCTGCTATTAAAAGACTCATTTCCTGATTTACATAACACCAGACTTCCTCTTTCAGCCTGCTCATTACAAAAGACACATTCACAACATCTGGCCTGAATTAAAAGGCCTAGAACCAGCAAAGTAGTCAGCAAATTAGTCTCATCTAGAGACCGATATACAGTCCACTTAACAAAATATTCATGCAACAAATAAAAGATACAAGATAATCCATCCACTGGGCAGGTACGTATCAAGATATGGAGCATCGTACACATCAACATCGTTGGAGGAGGAGGAGTGGACCAAAGTTCCACAGGCCACAGTCAAAATCCTGATCAAGTCTTTGTGAAAGGAAAGTGTTACTGACAGTTTCACTGTCCCTCCTCAAAAATGACCTACATGTGAACCTGGAGCTCAGTGCCTAATAAAAGTGCTTCTTCAAGGAAAACTACACATTATAGAGCGGCTTTTTATTGTGACCAGTCTGAGGCACACCTGTGCAATTCTTTATAATTAGCATCTCCTTATGTCTCACCTGCCATGTGGATGGATTACTGCACTAAAGGTGTAGTGCTCACTATAACAGATGTTAACTCATTTGTGATATTTTTATACATATATGTCATTTACTTCAATTCATCAAATACGAGCAAAAACAAACATGTTGCATTTCTATACTTGCTGATTAAATTACATTATTTCTTCTTATGTAGCAAGAAAAGAAAAGACGATACACTGATACCAAATGCTGCCACATATGGACAGCAGGTTCATCTCTTTCATTAATTCTATCTACTCATGTAGAGCAAGGGTGTCACAGCGGTGTTTGCAAAGTAGGCAATAGTCTGCATGAGGCCCTCAACTGAGCTGATTTATGTTATCTGCAGCAACATTTGTCCCTGATTCTCTTTAGCCTGGGGCCCCTGAAGTCTGTCGAAGCACCACTGATTTTAATCCACTGGACAAAATGAAGGTTGTCAACTGTTAGTGGGTGACAGGAATCAAAACCATCTTATCATTTAGTCAGTCAGTTGATTTTGACTGATTGTTCCTTCAATTATTTTGTTATTAGTCATGAGTCAACTCTTGTAATTTATTTGCTTGTTTCACTATTAATTCATTTCACAATTCATTAATTCACTTTCAAGTAATCCACATTCATAAACTACATATAAGGGTGCACTTGTGCGTCGTAGCCCGGGGCAAAGGGAGGAGGCGGCAGGTACTCGTAAGGTAACTCTTCCGCTTGATTGCAGCCAAATTGTGTCCAATCGACACTCTGCTCACCTGAGATCTCCTGGTACTCAGTGTTGTCTTGTGCCTCCACAGTAATCTCTGCATACAAATGATGCTGTGAAGTGCTTTTCTTTTGTAATTTCTTCCTCAGATTCTTCAGGTTGGAGACAACTGACAGCTTCACGTCGTGGCTCTTTGCAGGCTGACAGTTGCTACTCCGAGGGTGTTCACTGAGACCATCAGGTGCAGACACCGTCCTGATACAGACCTGGTTCTGAAACATCATGGAGCACACAGCAGAGCACAGGATATAAGAACTGCAGGCATTTGACATTTAAAGGCAATGAAAATGTGAGTATGAACTGAAAAACAAAAAAATCCCTTTACTACAAGATGAATGCTTCAAAAGAGGAACCAGCATCCTGTTACTGACAGCTGTTTTTGTGTTTCTTCTCTTTAAAGGTGGAGTGAGTTAGAATAATAACCCCTTTACACTGGTCAAAAGAACGGCTTCTTTCCCAGTATAAACAGGTTTTTGACCTGTGGGAATATGTTTGATCAACTTTCACTTTCTGGGTCAAATTACTATTACTATTATAAACTCTGCAATATACTGTACGTGGGTTTTTATTAGTGAACATCTTTATTTTTCTTGGTTTGCTTCATTCTTGGCAGTGATGCAAAGTCCAGCGTATGTTTCGATGCAACGCTATGACACACATTCATCTTCTAGGAGTTAACAAAGCTGTTAGCTACAGATATTTTTTAGAGAATATTACTTTTTACAATTTGGGGAAGCGCTTTTATTAGTGCTTTGCATTGTGTTGCTCCCCACTGAGTTTGAACCCAGAACAAGAAGATAACAAAGTAAGATTGGTGTCACTGAGCTCCACTTCAATGTCGTTTTCTTCTTCCTCTGACTCATTTCATTTCTGGCACCTGTGATATCACTTATCACCCACATGTGAAAAAACACCAGAGTGCAGACAACCACTGGCAACAGAAATCATGTTCACTGGCGGGTACAACTAGGGACGGGAACTGGTATCGATCGGTCCGGTCAAAAATCACTGCATCAGATATTGGATAGATACAAAATCCAACACAATCCAAAAATCCTATATGTCCCATGCTTCACTATGCAGAGACAGTAAAAATGTAAATAAAAATCAGCAAAAGTGTTTTAGGTGAGTCATGTCTGGCTTGTTTATTTCTTCTTTTGAGGAGAACAAAGAATTATGACTCGGCACAAATGTGTTGTTAAACAGCTTCATAGTTCATAAATGATCTACAATGACTGTTTTGGACTAATATCAGTATCGGTAGATGCTCAAGTTTACAAAAGAGACTTCAGGGATGTGTAATGGTGACCCGTCAGACCTAAGTGTGTCAGGGAACTACTGTGGTGGACCATTACCTTTAAGATTGTTAAAGTCATTATTACCGTGGCAGGAGATAGTTCTTTCAGATCTGGGTAATGTTTGTTTGGTTTGTTGTTTGGAGGCAGGACTGCAGAGTTGACCAGGTTCTGTGGTCGATATGGAAGTGCTGGTCTGTTCATTTCCTCCTGTGATTCTTTGTTTCGCCAGTTCAGTTGCATTGAGTTGCTCTGTAGCAAACTGTCATCGGGTCTCAGGTGTCTCTCAGGAAACAGAAGTTCTACATAGTCAGTCTGGTCATTTGAGGGCTAATCAGAGAGAGAGAGAGGGAAGAAGACAGAATATGATTGTGTACTGTAAATGCACAATAAGTGAAAAATATCTAGTGTTGTCAATTCAACATCATACATTTCTACTACATAAGACAATACCTGTCCACAAGCGGCAGTCAACACCTGATTGAAAGGCATGATGGGAGTTCTACGATGAAAGTCCACAAGGTCCTGCAGAAAGCGGTGATGCCTATTCTGGCCCACTATGACGTACTGTCCGCCTTCCAGTGCATCAATCATGAAATGTCTGCAGCTGTCTTCAACACTAAGTGGATAGGAGCAAGACTTTGAACTGTTAGAATGAGTCAAAGAACAAAATAAATGTCCTTTCATGGTGCAAACACTCACCGATGCGATAGAGTGTAGCCAATCCTGCTCTCACTGACTCTGATGAGGAAGTAGCCAGGAGGCTTGGGCACGAGCAACTCCTCTGCCGCCCTGCACAAATAATTCAATTATGGACTATGCCTAAATCTACAATAGACTACTGTATTCAATCACACAAAGGTTTTTTCCCTACATAATGGTTATAAACATAGAATAAAGCTATGAATATGCTGAATTAAAGCATGAGCGTGCAGTTTGGACTGATTTACTGACATATTTGACAAAAACAAAAATTATTTATCCATGCAATTATTTTATATTTTCTTTCTATATAGTATAGTATACTATATTAACTACGGATATTCAGCAGATTGACGTTTTATGGATATTAGATATTGTGACGAAATTGACCGTATTCTTACTTCCTGGAAATGATCCCATGAAACCATTCAGGAACGATACCATTCCTGATGACAGACTGGAGCTGGGACTGTGTGAACCAGTTGAAAGTCTGTTGTCCTTGTAACGACTGACTCCACATTCTGGGAAACAGCTCCTATAATCTGTTGCCTCTGCTGGATAAAAAAAGAAAAAATAATAAATCACTGAACAAAGGCCTGCAAATGGTATAAATTACACCTCAATGAATCCTCATATGCAAGATAAGTGCGTAGAGAACATGCAGCTACAGAATTCATCCCACAACATCTGTTCTGTCACCGTTGTTAAACCTTTCCAAAACATCGACCCAACCCAATGATACATGTTCATATATATTTTGAATGTAAACATTATTGACAATTTGGCTGTTTTTTTGCAGCAGCATTGGTTTTTGGTCTTTTTTCCAAACTTCACATAATGTGCTTCATTGAAACCCTTACACCTGTACCTTGAACACTAAGGTCGGCCAAAATGACTTTGTATTTTCTGTATTAATGCCATTTGTGTTGATTTGAATTAAACACAGCTCACAGAAAAAAAAACCAACTCACCTTGTCTGGCAGCTCCACGATGAAATGTCACAGCAGAGCTCGCTCTCCTGTCTCTGCCTGACTATAGGGGTGGAGACAAAACCTTGGACAGCCACTCACACAATTGGAAAGGCTGTCAAATGAAACGGCAGGTAAAGAGCGGTCCAACTGTTTAGCCCTACACAAGTTTCAGTCTGCCTCCCTCTGTGCTGCAGAATGTCAGTCCACACAAAAGAGGGAAGCGTCAAAGGAGGTCATAATTCACTACCTGACAGATTTTCTTCCTGTTACAATTTTGTTTTTATTCTCTCGCCAAGTGATTGCTCACTGTGTGAACTGCTGGGTTCCTCTTCTTTATATCACACAATGGCTTCAATACTGCTTTGTCACTTGACCCAATAAAAAAGGGTGCAGAAAATGACTATACACTATATAATGATTTTTCTAAAAAATAATGTATTTTCAGTCACACAACACTTGAATAAAAAGCCAGCTTTTATTATTTTGATACATTTTAAGGGTGCTTAATTTCTCAGACGGGTTCACTTTGTAGTTAACGATAGAGGAATTAAATAATTACTTTGCCTTCATTTCATTTTCACATCAGTATCTGGACGTTATCCAGGCACACCAGGGGAAGCCAGAACAGTGGTGACATTGCTTCTCTAATACTTAGGTCACGACCGCATCATGATTCACTAACCATGCTGTTGGTGTTGTGTGACTGGATTTACTTCTGCTCTTACTGGCAGGAAGCAACCGTCTTGAAAAGCAGGTTTGACACATGTGACGATATCATCGCTGCTCACATGCACTTTTATCTGTTCACGGGCTCATTTCACTTCACCTCACTTGCATGTATCCATATGATCACTGAGTAAAACATCCTTGATATTGCTTATAAAAACTGTGATAATCGTTAGGAGTAAGCACAGAAATTAATGTGTATGCAATTGAATGCATAATATTCATCATTTATGCATGCACAAACTCTGAAATCAGTATTTACTATTGTACTATAGATGACCAATATTAGTTATGTCAGTTAGTCAGTTTTATACATCACAATTTCTGGTGTTTGTCTGGACACTTGAATTGTACTTTAAAGTTGTACCGAGTAGCTTTTAAATCCAAAAAAAAACTTCTGCTACATTCAGACTTTAGTGACAAGTTCATTCAATGCGGATTAAGCCCGTCAGCTCAACACAGCAGTGTTTGTTTTCATGTTATCCACAACATGACACCTTTTAAGTCATGACTGATGGAGGCAAGGTGGAGTTAAGATAAGAATGGGGATATAGCAAAGCGAGACAGCAGTAGTTATGTATCTGTCACTCCCATAATGAGTATCAGAAGTGGATTCTCCGACTAAAAATAAACCTTGAATGACCAAAACAATTTTGGCTTCTCTCAAATGTGATTGTCTGCCAGTGAAAATGCAGCAAATGCAGCAAAACACAGCTCCTTCACAACTGCTCGACCAAGGAACAGCAGCTCCAGGTTTTCTGGATAAAGTTAAAATACAGATATAGAAGTCATAACTTAGAGACCAAAACTCTAATGTCTACCACGATGAAGTGGATAAGCTCTCCCTGGGTGAGAGAGAGCAAGGTAGGGTGACTGGTTGTGTTTCGGTAATTACTCATAAATCCACAGGAGGCAACACAAGTTCCACATGAGATTTAAATGATAATTTACAAAAACAACAGGGTCCCTGAAAGAAAACAAGTAAGAGATAATAAAAGGAAAATAAATCCTGACATCATTTTTTTTATTATTTGAATTGGTCAGTTTACTAGAACATTTTGACTTGACAATTCAAATTCAATGTTTAAACAAAAATAAGCAAAACATTAAAACCCATTTCGTAATTCAATTGTTTATTTCCTATAAAGTCAGGTCCTCCATATTCCATGGTTGGTTAAGAAAATATAATACTATAATAAGTACATAATCCTTCAGAAAGTCCTTCTGAATAGAAATTTTCATGTTCATATAAAGTGGTTTTTGGATGGAAAGCTGCAAAAATCTGCTCAATTCACTAATAATAACCCAAAGCCAAATAGCAAACATAAACAAAACACGTGCTTGAATTATCCTCCCCAATAAAGTTGTTATATATTCAATATAGATCAACCTCCAATGATAAATGGTGCAAATGTAAGACGACTTAACATTTAAGAATCTAATTTTTCACAATTTAAAGTACACAAAAGCCGTAGATCAATAAATTTATGAAACTACAGGACAATAATTGTAGATCTTATTTACAATTGCAGAATTATTAAAAAAAATTCCCATCAATAAACCCATCGAAATCCAAATGTCTGAAGATGGGATTAAAATGGGACAAAATTTCAAATAATCCAAACCAAAGAACCGAGTCAAACCAAATTAAAGCCAATCTTAAATCTAAAAACCATGTTTTTAATGTGCGGGAGTCAGTTTAACCAAAATAGTGCTTAAACATTTAAGTCCATCAATGATGACTTAGATCCACAGGTTAATATTTTTGCAGCTGCAGAAAAACTGTCACTCAGGGCACTCAAACAACCAAGGCGATTCTAACAAGCTTTCAATGATTTCCCATTCTAAAACTTGCTCAAGCTTATACCATATGCAATAGAATGTGGAGACAGCAGAAAATAAAAAAAAAAGCTGAATCCTATGCACACTTCTAATCTCAAATAAAGCTTGTCAAGTCAAATGTGCAAAGCTTTATGAGGTTTTCTACGCACCCAAAAAATGCATAGTTCAGACGGCTGTGATACTGGGCCAAAAAGAAAGAAAACACAGAACAAAACAAAAAAATTGTGGTATAAGTGGAAAGAGGTGGAAGAGGAGTGGTGGAAAAGAAAGAGTAAATGAAGGGAAGGCGGCATTTTGGGTTCCCAAATGCATCAATAGTAATGCAAATTTATAAAATGCTTGAAAACGATTAAATGAAAAGGTTATATCTTTAAATCGTAGGCAATGTCAGTGCACAGATGTTTTTAGGGAAAAAAACAGATAGGGAACAGGCAAAGTTGTGCATGAATAATCTCTGCTTTCAGTTAAGACTCGCAACAAACATAGTCAACACGTTAAGAACTTTTTTTTTTTCACAGGACGAACAAAAGAAAAGTGCATAATCAATAAGAACATAAAAGGGCACTTTGTCATTTGGTGCTATGTTTTGTTTTCACTCCATAAATACTGCTACAGCACAGCCCCGATCCAAGGCCCAGAAAAAAACAGTCGTGTTCCCCCAATGGAACTGACAACCAGAAACAAGTATGAACGCAATGATTAAGCGCTTCGATTACTTCTCTGCCGCTGCATTGCCTCCAGGTGTGAGAGTTAGGTATTGCTATTGCAAATAGCAACACAGAGAGAAGGAATCAGTGTGCCCTAAAAATGTACTGCAAACATGTGAATACTGGACTCTAAATACACTACATTGCACATTTCAGTGTTCACAAGAGGAATGAATGGAATGTTTCAGCCTAGGAAATCAACAGAGACATGAGTAGAACAGGAGGACAAAGGGAATGTAAACTCCATCGTTGATATGATGAGTAAAACGCACTGGCACTGCTGTTTTATACGGTGAATAATACTAGATAAGATATATTTATATGCTGTCTTGACCTATTGTGCATATAAAAGGAATGCGGGTCACCTAAATCAGCGATACAGTAATTCATAAAATGGGACTAAATTGGATTGTACTTGGATCATACAGTCAGTAGATTGCATTATATGATTGAGTATATAAAAATGAGATACTCCATTAGATTAGAGTGAGAATAATCTAGAAATATTACTTGGGGCTACTTTTAGAGATAAGGACTGAATAAATAAGACTTCACAGAGTGACAAAACACGTCAGACAATATTGTAAGAAAATTACAAATACTTACAAAAAAAGGTCTGACTACTCCAAGTGTCTTAAGTGGAGGCAGTCTTTAAAAGTCTACAAAATGTAGGGAATTAATTTGGATCTACAGGTCTAAGGAACAACTGCAAAAAAAATGATATAAGTAGATATGTGATACTGCATGTAACAGAGTCCATAGATGACTAGTAGACAAGGGTAGCAATACATTTTTGTTGTTCCCAGTAAATAATCACAGGACAAATGCGAAGAAGGCAGAGGAAGACAAGACAAGGGGAGGGGGGATAAAAGAGATGGATATCAGAGTGTGCTCTGTCCAGTTCTGTCCAGTGGGGGACACGGTTAAGGCGATGGTGGATGCCAACGCTCCAGTCTCCTCACAGGAGTGTGCAGCGAAAGAAACTGCTCTTCTTGGGCTGTTCTGTAATCTTTACTCCTTGACTGCTGCCCTGGGGGTTGTTGCCCTCCTAAAAATACACAAGCATGAGAAACCACAATATGAGAACAAACAAAAACACCCATGCAGATAACACACTGCACCAAAACTCAACAATCAGCTTTCCACTTTTCTGTATCCTTACCAGCTTCTTGTCCATTTTTGCTTTGATGTCTCTGGCGAGGGTTAAGAAGGCCTGCAGATGAGAACAGGTGAGCAAATTCAATCATAACAGTGTTCAGGATATTGGACCCAAGGAGGAAGAATGTGACATAAGTTAAAGTGACAAAACCATAAGAAATACGATTGATTCTTAGGGCCGGGTCATACTTTCTGCGTGTGTCCGCATGACCTTAGATTTAATTATCTGCCCATTTCCACAACGGCCCATGTGGACCCTATATGGACAAATCTGCACACTCCTCAAGTTTGATTCCAAGCGGCCAGTATGAATGTTCCCTGTAGCTCAATACAGTTGGTGGGGGAGCTCTTGTTTTGGTCAAAAGAGACAATGTCAAAAAAGACAATAACCATGGAAATGAGCTTGAGGTCACAAGAGGATGTTCACTGGAAACCACACATATACAAGTCAGCACTCAAAGAATACAAAGAAACACAAGTATGGTTAATTTCATGGTGAGAAATCGCAGCTACCAAAATGGAATATGAGATTGAGTACGTCAGCCTGGAAATGCTACACTAACGTGCACCCTTGTTTAGTACGAACAGAACCGCAGGCATTTTTGAACATGTGTTAAGTATGACCCGGCCCTTACTCATCAATTACTGCATGACAAAGTACATAACACTGTTTGCAGTGAACGAACCATGTGGTTACAATTAAATTATAGCCGATTAAGTGATTTGGCATGATTATTGTCTTGAGTTAAATGTAGAACCCAGGGAGACTGGACGATTGTCTTATGTAGGTTTGAGATAACGAGGATCTTCAAAGGGCAAGACAAAGAAATGCATTGTTGCACTCCAGTGTGTGTTAAGGTCATCTATATTCTCTGGTTTACAGATTATTCAAACACTATTCTTGCCAAATATGCCGATTAGAAACAACCTAGAGCAAAAAACACAGCAGAAAAAGTGTAAACTCACATTCTCAACATTGATGTTTGCCTTTGCACTGGTCTCCATGAACTTGATGCCGTACTCCAGCGCCAGCTGAGTGCAGGAGAACAGAGTAAAGTTAATAATTATTCGCACAACGTGAACACTGCTCTAGAGCACGTTTAATTCGAGCACTCAGTGCACATTTTGTGAGATTCATCACTTCACCTTCTCTCCTCTGTCTTTGGACACCTGTCGCTTGTCATTAACATCACATTTGTTTCCAAGAACCATCCGCTCTACATCTGCTGAAGCGTGCTGTGGGAGACAAAACGTTGGTATGTTGAAAATGCAAATATAAATTATAACGTACCCAAATCAAGATTTGTTCAAAATTGCAATATAATTGTATTCAATATCAATATAGAACAAGTTATATATACACATCTATGTAAGAATGATGAATTGTGCAAACATACATTAAGATGTAAAACATAATCACTTTGAATGCTTTACCTCATATGTGTGAAATGTTTCTCTAACTACTGTTTGTTGTTCTGATTATAAATTTGAATAAAACTGCTCAAGAGCAAATACCTTTCTTTATTTACCCAGTATTCATTGTGATAACTTTCATTCATTTTTGGTCACATCATCCAGCCCTAGCAAACACAGACTACACCCAATTAGACAGATTTCAAAAAGTGTAAAATGGTTACCTCTTCTATATTCCGTATCCAGTTCTTGATGTTGTCGAAAGACTTCTCGTTTGTTATGTCATACACCAACATGATGCCCTGGAGAGTTTATAGAAGAAAGAACTGAGCAGCCACACAACAATGGAGTCATTCCTTGTCATTCTTGTTAGTTCGTAGAAAAGGACTTAGAGAAGAATTAGCCATGGATCACATGATTGTGCAGCCACAAGTGAAGGCATGGCATTTAAAATACCCGAGGACAACAAAGACCAATCGAGCACACAAACAGATATTGGACTAAAGTGAAAGAGATGATCAAATATACATCAAGGGTCCCTATAAAGCAGTGTTAATAGTCGTTCTGGGAAAAGGTTAAGTAGTGCACACATGAAAGACGACCGCTTCAGAATCAGATACCAGAGCTAATCTCTAATTTTATTTTCTTTGAGCTGAAACACTGATAATGCAACTTGCCATGGCTCCTCTGTAGTAGGCTGTTGTGATGGTCCTGAACCTCTCCTGTCCTGCTGTATCCCTACACAGAAAACACATCTTAACTTATGTTGACAAAACTTTTGAATACATAGAGAAGGACAACTCCCCTGTAAGACCAAAAACTAGTCACTACTATGCCCACAGCTCAGTCAGTAAACAAATAAAGAAACAAACCACCAACTGTTAAGATAATAAGGACTGGACAGACTTATGAAATAACAAGGAAATGTTGTTGGTAAGCTCAAACAGTAGCACTAATGCTGTTGACAACAGTCAAGCTGAATAAAGTCAGCACACATACATACTGATGATATAAAAGTTATCACTTCACTTAAAATAACTCATGAAAGTATTTTCTTTATTAAATGCAATAACAAAACATGAAGCCATTATAGTCAGGGGAGAACAAAACTGGTACAAAATGTTAAACAGGAAACCTACGTTGTAATGGATAAGGTGTTAAAAGATTATGTAAATCGTTTACAGACTCTTACGCTGATAAAGAGTATTTAATAAATAAGCTTTATATCTATATCTATGTGCTTTTGGTGATATAATCTCTTTATATGGCTTGTGCATTACAACACAGCAACAGTAAGTGTCCTATTGTTCTATTCAATTATGCAATAAACACACCCAACCAATGTGAATAAAATGTTCAATCTATGTAGTCATTTAGATGGCTATATTTTGCACTACAATGCAAATATTGTGTTGCACTGGGAGGTGTTTCCAATGTTGTCTGCCCAGTTCATTAAAAGGACTGTATATTTGGGTGTTTTCCACATAGAGTGCTTACTAAATGACTAGGCTAGGAGATAACTGCTTAGTTATTGAATGTTAAAGTGAAAACCGTAATGGACCAATGTCTTCATCAGTAGTATATAAAGTTGTTATTTGTAACCACCACAATGAAGGCCTGAAGTATTAAAAGGTCCAATGTGTAACATGTGTGAGCCTTTATTGACAGAAATAGAATATAGTACCAATGAGTGTTTGTTTATATAAGGGTATAGGCACTTTACAAGAAATACATTAGGTCATTGCAACCTCAGAATTAGCCTTTTATATGTACTTTAGCCAAAGGCCTTGATTAATGGAGGTAACCATCCTGTGATGCCATGTTTCTACAGCAGCACAAATGGACTAACTAGAGTTAAGTCAGAGTTAACAAAGACGAACCAAGGCCACTGTAGTTTCCGGTCAAGCACAGGAAGGGAGGAGTGAGCAGAGGAGTTTGTTACAATCTCAGTCTCACTTATAGATGTCACTAATATTTACACAACTTTAGAAAAGATGCACCTGATAAGTGAATGTTAATGACCTCTACCTCTCAATCTGTAAGTGACACTGTCAGGACTTAATTACCATATCTGTAGCTTGATCTTCTTCCCATCTAGTTCTATTGTTCTGATTTTGAAGTCAATACCTGGAAAAACAAGCAAACAAACAAAACCACGTTATTTATCAACTTAAGAAGAGTAACGCAGTGTCAAATTTCAGCATCACGTTGGTAGTGACAGTAACGAATGTGCCCTCATTAGAACAGATAGTTGGTGATAGGAGTGAGCAAAGTACAGACAGCTGGTCATATGAAGGAATGACACTGCCCACTGACGCTAGCTCACTGACAGCCCTGGTAGCCAGTTAGCTCAACTTGGCATAGTCAAGCCGTATCCGATATTCGCTTAAAACCACGGGCTGGGTTGCTGCTTTAGTTGAAAATGTATTCAAATGCTATTTTGTAGCATCACAGTTGGTTATAATATCACTGACTGTTGAGGGAAAAGCCCATATTTCACGCCGGCTTGGCTGCTTCCTGAATAGCCATTAGCACAACATGATCGCTAGCCAGAGGAGCTAGCAACAAATTAGCACGACAGGATGGGCTGCTCCTTGTGCCCCTTTTCGCCCAAGACACTGCTATAAAACCTCCTTTTACCCACCTATAGTAGAGATAAACGTTGAGTTGAAGGCATCCTCTGAAAATCTGAAGAGCACGCAGGTCTTTCCGACGCCCGAATCGCCGATTAAAAGTAGTTTGAACAAGTAATCGTAAGTCTTCGCCATGTTATTAGCTAGCTTACTACTGCGGATATCCCGCCCGGTGTGGAGACAGAAACGTCAGTGCGGTGAGCAGCCGTGTGGTCAAATCAACTGCCACTCTTCTCTGTCGTCGTGGCTCCGGAAGTCTGCTCCCCCTGTGGGTGTGTTCGTTTTTATGTATCATGTCACCCGGACTAATGTACACTGGTTATTTAATGTCTACGGGATGACCACTGTCCTCACACGAATATATTGTTGAGTGATCGATGATCAAAATGAGACAAATTATATCACAGCGACACGTAGTACTGCAGTAATGACGCTGTGACTCTTAACACCAGGCCTGGCAGAAGGTAGTTTCACTTTTAACTGTTGTTCACTGAGACTTACATTCACGCATACATACGCATGCTTCTATTGCGTCCCTGAAAAAAAGACCAATGCAGAGTGTCGTATTATGAATATATTAAAGTTTAAACGTCTATTTTTAAATATATTTATTTATATTTATAATATAATATGATATAATATAATATAATATAATATAATATAATGTAATATAATATAATATAATACAAATATAGGCAAACTATAGATCTATTGTAGGATGAAAGGAACTTTTCTTCATTTTCGTATGTATTTTTTAACCACTCATAGTTTCCATAATGTCTTTTTCCAACAATTTCCATTTCTAAATAAACTGCTTGCTGCTGTTTATGTCAAATATAAGTACAAGTTTGGAAAACCTGTTGCTGTCTTGAATAAATGAATTATTTAGTTTTCTTAGTGACGTTTTAAGATGTGTCCCTCCCAGAACAACAAAGACACCGCCCTCTCACACAGTCTCTCTCTCGCTGATTCTTAGCGTTTGTCATCAGTTCAACAACAATCAGTGTTTTTGTGGTTTGGACAGACTGCACCTGTCTGCGTTGTATTTGTCTTGTACTAAAATCCTGATCTGATTTTAAAACAATGTCTGTAAGTAAATATTTCTTCTTTTTTGTTATTCAGAAGATTATGCCTGACTGTAAGATTATATGAATGTCTTACACTGTCAATGAATCATTTGTTTATGCAGATCATGTCCGGCTGAAAGAAAGTTGTCACAGTGGAAGCTTATTGATAAAGTGTAATTAATTAGTCACTACATGCGATGTAGTCTTTACTGGTTATGCATGTTATGTGCACTGAAAATGTACAGGTACAGTATATGTGTGTCCGAGATGGTGCCAGAACTTGCCTGGACATGTCTGTGCACATGTTATAACGCGTAATTCATTCTTCTGACTGTAGGAGGCGTAATAACAGAGTTAATACAAATATCATTCAGTTGTAGGTTTTGGTTAAGAAAAATCATCGTTATCATCAAATCATGTGCTGAAAAAGTTGTATGTTTTGTAAAGCCTCAAAATAAAGTAAAATAACCTGCATAGAACTTATCACTTTACATTTGGCCTCATTTTATTGTATGTTTGGGCGTGTAGGCTTGATTATATCTGCTTGTTTGCACATACAGTATGTAACTACTTGCCAAATGTAATTTTTACATTATGTATATGCAGGCATTTTGTAGTTGTGTTTAATGGTTCAATGCTAATATTAATGTTGCTTGCTTTATTTTTAATCACAGCTGGCAAAGGATCTGATGCACCCCAGCTTCACTGAGGAGAGGAGAAGACACAAGAAGAAGAGGCTGGTTCAGAGTCCTAACTCCTACTTCTTGGATGTTAAATGCATAGGTAAGGGCTGTGGAGCCTACTGCACTCCATATGTTATTTTCATCATACTTTTTGTCATTTAAAGTGGGCTAATCTCAATTCTGTATTGACTGTTTAACAGGCTGCTACAGGATTACCACCATCTTCAGCCATGCCCAGACAGTCGTACCTTGTTCAGGCTGCTCTTTAATCCTCTGCCAACCACGAGGAGGGAAATGCAAACTAACAGCCGGTGAGAAGTGTCACAAACTGCTTATTTTAACAGCGCTGTTTCGTTTCTTTTTTGAGTCTCTACTGCAACTCCCTGTTGTTTATGCTGATATACTAACATGTTTTTTCTCTTTTACCTTCTCCCGCTCTAGGCTGTGCCTTCAGAAGGAAACATCACTTAAACACATCACTGAGCAAACAAGCACCTGAACTGAATAACAAGCAGTAAATTACCAAATGAGGCTTTGCCTCACACTTTGTAATTAAATGTATGGCTGTTTACACCATCCAAAGCAGATAAATCACCTTAATGTGTAATCTGATTGTTTGGAAAATGAACTCCCCCTGTGGGGGTTGAATGGGGAAGAGGGAGAATGAGCTGTGTAGGGAAATTTTAGACACTCCCATATGCTTGGATTGAATTGTATAGATAATAGAATAACGATGATGAGGCACATGATGCAATTTGAAAGCTGATTTAAGTGAATGATATAAGTGAAACATGTTTTGTAATCAATGAAATGCAAAGAAAAAAAAAGGGGCTCAAAGGAGTCGTGATTTCTGTAAAACATTTATTAGACTGACATAGAGGGGGTGGTGAATGAAATATTTCAAAACAGCCTTGATCAAATGTGATGCACGATTCATGGCCCTGGCACAAAATGAAACCATGATGGCCATCATAATAAATCAAAAATAAAAAAAAAAAGGTATTCAAAATGTGTTGCCTATCTTATGTGAGTTCTTTGGTCTTAAGACTTCCCCTGGCAAAAAAAAAAAAAGTGGCGTAATTGAAACAACATCCCCCAAAAAAGTCAAAAATAAAACTTCTCACATACCTAACATTATTCTACTATATACAATAAGTATCCATAGTTGGCAAAACTTAACCAAGCTGCCAGTGGTTTGGGGTTTAGCTCGCTCATATAAGTACAACAGTTTGTAAATCTAGTAAATATTGGCCACATTATGACATCTGTGGCAGTGGAGAGGAGGTTAGCTTCAGGAAAGGTGTTCATGTCATGAATGTAATGTATATAGATAATGTCAATACAGATTCCCACACTATAAGGAGTGCCAATGAAAATGAATGCACTATCGATATTCTGTGTCTTCAACATGTCGGCCACAGGAGAGATTGGTTTTAATTTAAATGTAGAGACACCAAATGTGACTGAGCAGCATGTGCCAACATGACTTTTTTATTTATGAATGAAAACCTTTCCCCAAGCCACATGTCCATTTGACCATCTTGCTGCTTTAAACACAGATTTATGTGAGCACGACTGAGACAGACGAGTTAAAAAGCCTCTTCAGTTAGTTGTTAAAGCATGTTCAGAATCACCACTAGGTGGCACTTCAGAGCTGCACTAATGTTGAGTGAGAGAAACCCAATACCATCTGTAGCCCATGTATTAGTATAATCAGACAGCGGTGTAATGAATGTATGTATGTGCACATAAAATGTAAAATTGAGCCAAGTGGTTGAGTGACCAAATCTGACGTTTCTTTGGGCGGTATTAAATGCCAGTTCTTTCTGAAGGAGTGGTCAAAAAAAAAGAAAAAAATTCAGGTGAGAATTTCTGTTATCACAGCTGGAGATTTAAAGAAAATACCATTTCAAAATTACTTCTCATTTTGAAGAAAAAAAAAACTTCAAGGGACAAGCATTAAGTTAAAAACCCTGTTACGTGAGGGTATAAAGATTTTACAGCTCGAAATGTGGAATGGAGTCGAACGGGTAATGGAATGTTACAATGACGATGTCATCCTCTCCAGTTTCCTCTCTGCACATTTATAAGCTGTTCAGGTCCTGCAGGGTCTGGTCCAGGACTTGCTGCATGCTCAGATTCTCCTCTTTGGCACTTGCTAATTTCTCTGTAGAGTAAGTAGAGCGAGAAAGAGAAAGGGACACAGTGAGTCATCAGCAATCAGTAAACAACATTGTTCTCAACAAAAGCGACGTCATGCTAATAATTCATTCTCCTGTACGCTACATGTTTGCCATGAGACATCCGTTAAATAAAAGTGAACAGAGCAGTTTTACTGGACAGATGGTTTGCATAACCACTTCTATTAAGTTGTGCTGCATGCAAAAATGGCAACCACACGCGTGAACCATAGACTAACTTTCTGATAAGGTGTAGTTGGAGAAACACACGGACACACTGTGCAGACTTCCTAGCAGGTGAACAATTGTGTTGATAAATAAAAAAAATAAATAAAAAAATGTTTCTAAGGGGTTAAAGTGAACTGAAAAAAAGATTAATTCACAGCAAAACCAGAGTAAATCTCACTAGGAGAGCTCACCTTTTAGAAACGACAATGAGATGGATGATGTACAGTAACAATTAAACGACAACAATTTGCTTTTTACCTACTTCAAATAAAAACAAGCGTGAGACTGCAGTATGTAGGAAACTCACACTTTAACAAGCACAGAGACATAAGCTGCAAAGTGGCTTTTAATGACTTCTTTGAATCATAAGATGGGCAGAAGGCACATGTGCTGTCGTCCACAGAGGGAAAAGACACCAGTCCAAACATTCAGAGGAAGACAGGAAAAGGGAAGTGAGAAGGCAGAGAGAAGCAGAGCATCTACAGAGATGTCATGTCATTGAGAGCATGGTCCAGCTCCTCACTAATGGCCTTGTACTTCAGCTTCTGAGCATACAGTTCATCTGGAGGTCAGAGGTGGACAGGACGAACAGGCAGGTGTCAAGGAGAGCGGCGAGACAAACAAGCCAACGGACAGGGCGAGAATGAGAGACAGATGGAGGCAAAAAGCAGAGAGAGGAAAGAGAGGACAAAAAAAATAGGTCAGGGTTTTTTAAAGACGCAGAAAATTGCTTGGAAGAAAAGATAATGCACATATAATTGCAGTTCTTTTCCTGGGTGAGCTTTGAGCACTTAAAAAACTCTTTACACTAAAACATACACGCACATCCTGCCTTCTCTGCAACATGACTGACACGGAGAAGTTTTCCTTCAGGAACAAGTAAATTTTATAAGCTTGTCTTAGTGAAGTGGATTTCCATACATTTGGCAGCAATCATTTTCCTTTCCATGGAAAATATTTCCAGTGTTGCAGAAATAGGACATTCCTTCTGGGACCTGGCAAACTGAACTATACCTCTGTGCCTTTGAGCCCTAAAGAGATGACGGCTGGATTGATAAGAGACATCTACTTAATGTAGCCTTGTCATGTTGGAAGAAATGTGTACATTTCGATGCAAAATTCAAAACAAATCATCAACATTTCACAACCCGAGTAATAAAAGTCTCATACCTTCCAGGTCATCGATGGACTTTTCCAGTTTGGCCACTGTCCTCTCTGCAAACTCTGCACGGGTTTCAGCCTGACAGGAACACAGACATAGAATGTCACAGGGTGTGTAACAACAGATAAAACATGCATCACAGCTCTAATGCACATTTGGAAGCTAATCACCAAAAAGCAACCAGTTTTTCAGCATGCACATAATGAATAGTTAAGTGCTTGTGCATGTCATACACAAGGTTCATTTTATCCTGGTATTTGCCTTTTGAAAATACTGCGAGTATATAATCAGTACTTTTCCATGCACAGTTAATCTGAGCCACGATAGCCCTGCTACGTCGTTTAATTGGACTACTGTCCTTGTCTCAATATACAAACATTAATGGGCGATCGGTTTTCGTTTGACCTATTATGTCACAGAGCAAAACATCTTTAACTTGCAGTTAGTCAGTAGTATGTCAAGCATTTACGTTTGGTCTCCTCATCAGGAATTTGCCATGTTTTGCTCACTTTATTCTGTGTTCTGGCCTCTTCTTTTACCATTTTTTGAATGGTAAAGGGTTGTTCAAGGGTTGTGGGAATCAAACCCACAACCATTGAAAGACTGATTTAGTGCAATTTCAGACTAACATGTTTATATGCATTTTAAAAGTCCAGTATTAACAAAATAACCTTTGTGATGTAAATGCTGAGTCACAGGAGTGACAGGAAATGTGGGAGTGCAGGTATGTCCTGGATTTGATATGTGAGTGTGTAGTCCTTGATAAATTACTGCATACCTGGAATTTCCTTTGGAATGAATAAAGTATCTATCCATCCATCTAAGTAATATCCTCTTTATGTGCCACATTACTGATTTGTGTCACATTTATGATATGTTCAGAAATGTTAATTGCCGGGAGGTGAAATATATCTTCTGCTGCGGGATCAAAAGTATCGGCACCCACCTCCTTCAGTTTGTCGGTCAATATTTTGATCTCCTCCTCGTACTTGTCTTCTTTTTCTGAGTACTGTCGACGGAGAGAAGCACAAACAAACACAGTTTCTCAATTAGAGGTGGAAACACAAATACATGCTTTCACATGCACCGTCATCCAAAGATTATTATCCTTTCAGAGCTTTAAACCACTCCCACTAAGGAATGACATGCAAAAAGGGATGTAGTTGCACAAAAGAGGGAAGGTGTTGGCCTAGACTGAAAACAAGTTGAGCTGTGATGTCATCCGTGGCCTGACTGAACGAGGTGAGGGCAGGTATTGCAAAAGGGGAGCAATTGTGGTGAGATTGGCATGTTGGCATGCTGTCATGCTGCGTGTCTGTGCCTGGGGAGGTGCACAGCACACAGCAGGAATGTGCTGCAGGTCTGTACTGGCTGCTGCTTCACACATGCCGAAACAGCGTGGCCATTTACTCTAAAGTGGCTAATTTGTCACAGACCTTGCAAATCAAATATTTAATCAGCTATATGTCAGAGGAGCACTGGTCTCCATCCAATCAGGCAGAGTATGAAATAAAAGGTTAGGTCTGTAAGTAGGGCTTGATATATAACTTAAAATGAAGTCAGTTTGAAACAATACCATGGTGATGTGGTGACATACTATAATGCTCATCTTGAGTCACAAGAAAGTTTGCTGCAGTCTCTATAGGGAGCCTAAAAGGACTCTCACCTTCTCAGACTGAGCTTCTAAGGATTTCAGGTTGTTGGTCACATTTTTCAGCTCCTCCTCAAGGTCGCTGGCTTTACTGTGGAGATAATCATAAACACATGTTTAGGTTAGATGTAGTGGGTGAGAAGTGCATTCAGTCTGTGTTTATACATTTGGGTTTTGATCAGGTTTACCATTCTGCGAGCTCGGCCCTATCCTCAGCTCTCTCCAGCTCTCCCTCCAGGATTACCAGCTTACGAGCCACCTGGGTTGAAAAGCATAAATAAAATAAATGAACTTTAAAATTAAAATAAGGGCAGAGTGTCTTTTCCAATTTCTTTTCTTTTCCAGTTTTAAAATTTAAACCTTACTCCCAGCTAGCTCACCTCCTCATATTTACGGTCAGCCTCCTCTGCGATGTGTTTGGCCTCCTTCAGCTGCATCTCCTGGATCTCCATCCTCTCCTCGTCCTTCATCGCTCGGTTCTCAATCACCTTCATTCCTCTGAATGGGCAAGACACAGAGGGAAATAAGGAAGAATTATTCCAAATGCACAAGACAAACAAATAAGCTATCAGGTTACGCATTTTATGAAAAGCAGGTGAGGTCAAACGTGATCTCACGCTACAGTGAGAATCATAATTGCCAACCTGCAAAAAAAATGAAATACAGATGTCTAAGAGAATATTAAAGTTGATGTATTTTGCACTGACCTCTCACTCTCATCTGCAGCTTTCTCAGCCTCCTCCAGTTTCTGCAGAGCTGTGGCCAGCCTCTCCTGGGCTCGGTCCAACTCCTCCTCTACCAGCTGGATTCTACGGTTTAGAGCTGCTACATCACCCTCCGCCTGATGAAAAGAAATAAATGGGAGGAGAGAGAACGTTTAGTCCTTCATTCAGACTTTTCATCCAGAAAAGGCTCAAACTGAGGGCAGTGGTGCGAGACAGACAGACTAAAAATATGCACTGGATAAAAAAGAAAGATGAAGAAGGCCTGTGGAAATGTCACTGCCTAAATCAGGAGGTTTCTCATCATGCTTTTCTCATTGAAGAAGCACAGCAGTTTACTCAGGGTGTCCACACCAAGGTATCAAGTATTACTAAACCCAACCACTTCTGATTTAAAATGTGGTCTGTGAATAAAGTATATATTTTACTCATAATTAACTCAAATCAATTACATGAATTAATTCACAATTTCTCTATCACACTCGGTTTTGCAAGTGAGTTAAAACACACTGAATTCAATGTAAGACGCTGTTATCTATTCTCCTTGCTCTCTCTGGGGTTACTCATGTTTCACAAATCAATATCTTACTCGACCTGACGTATAATCCCTGAAACAGACACAGCTGGAGGCCTCTGGAGGATCGTCTGCAAAAGCTGCAACTACCTGTGATAAACAGCCTTTGATGAAACAGTAGCACCAACTGCTGAGTCAAGCTGGAGACGGGAATCCTTTATAATATCTGAAGATCGCTGGACTTCAGATTTAAACGAAGTGCTAAAAAAAATCTCAATGTCCGGGGAACATGAATGCACAACTTGAGTAAGAAGGGAGAACAAATGGGCTTCTTCTCATCTGCCCTTGGTAAACAAAGGCAGAGAGAGGGAAAAAAAGCAAACAGTCAACTACAGACATTTCCTCTCAGTTGGTCAGTTTTTCCAACACTACCTCCTAGGGAGCCACATTATAACTTAAATCCAGCGCAACACAGTTTTCATGCAAACATTCCCTTTAAAGAAACTTTACCCCTGTTAAACTAAATTTACAGCCATAAAAGTACCACATAACTGCACTTCTGAACCCTTGTAATACAGAACCATTAAACCCTTCCACAAGTTTACACTCCTTGGTTCTAAAATGAATCAGCTGAGGACTTCTTCATACGGGCATTATTCTGTGCACAGCTGCAAAGCGGCAGTTAGTAGGTCAGTGACTCATTAGCTCAACGTTCAGTCCAGAAGTCAAATCAACAGTCAGCGTCTGCCCCTACGTTTGCATGTCTATGTGAATCCCTCTACCACAAGTTCATCGTGATCCTCTCTAAAAGAGAAAAGACAAAGATAGAGAGCTCAGAAAGCTCAGTGGAACTGAAAAATTCTGTCACAGACTCAATATTCACTAGCCTCTTTCATTTTTTATGATTTTTTCCTCGTCATATTTTTCTTATATTAAGGCCAACCGGCCTGTCATTATTTTCTCCTCTTCTTTTTCATCCTCTCCCCAAGTCTCGGCCTCCTCCACACAGACTAGCGGCTGATACGAGACAGGAAACGTCTGTCAAACGAGGGTTAACGTGTCTTAAAACAACCAGCACTTGACAGAGGAAAACCTAACCCAACACAGACTCCATAAAAAGTCATAAATCAGTCAAAACACCTTGAAATCTCATCAGCAATGCCTTTCGCACATCCATCTACACTACATCTGGCTACAGAAAAGGGCTGAACAAAATCCTACTGGAGCCTGGAATAACAGATATCGTTACTTCCTGAGTCCCAAGTGAAGCAATGTGTTGTGATGAATTGAGCCAGCACGAAAACAAACACGCTATTCATGAGGTATAGGTCAACTACACTGGCAACTCAGATTCTGTAATGTCCCCACACACAAACATGCCAACAGAAACTCTCATTCGGTCTCCTTCAAAAACACACACACACACACTATAATCACCAGCTAGCAACCAGCTGGTTTCGTGCACAGTGAAATGTTTGTTGTTCAGCAACACCCAAACTCAAAAGATGGAGACAATACCACTGTATATCTACACACACAATCATATATGTTTGACCTGTGTGCTTTATCTGGCTCCAATTCCCCTTAAAAAAAAAAAAAACTTGAATAAATAGTGTACATTCTCTCCCGTCTCATGATGTCTGATCCTTGACCAGTGAAGAGAAGATTCTGATGGTGCAACTAAAAATACTTCCCCCCCACAGCTTCAGAAAATAGCTTAACCAGTGTGTGACAGACAGCAACTTCATGAAAACCTTTATTAGATATACTTTTAATAGACATTTTAAACCAGAAACTTGACAAGAGCAGTTAAGTTGAGGAAAATCCAACAGTGAAATGAAACTAATGGGCGACTTTACAACAGTAATAGACTCTAGCATCACTTAATACACGAGGATGTAGAAAGAGTGACAGGAAGTCAGCAGCCCGACATCCTTTCATTTCCTCCCTTTGATTGTTCTTTCTTTCAGACTCTGTCTCTAACCATGCCCCTTTCTGTAGCACCCACTTTACATTCCTACACTGCCCGGAACGCACACCGCCTTATATGGTAAAACAAACTATGGAGAAATGTGTGAGGCATTACCAGGAAGATTGTGACTGTGCACTTTTGGTGCTCTGTTATCAAGCTGAATTAATATGCAACACCAAGATGCAAATGTCACAAATGTGAAACTCAAGCTGGTTTCAGTCATGCACCTAACGCTGGATTTTTTTCCAGAATGAGTCTGGAGGGACTGTATACAAGAATGCAAATGTAAAGGAATGTTGCTCGAGACATTTTCCCTGCGACGCTTCCTTTCAGCACCCTAGTCAAATTTTGAGAAGATTCTAAAAAAACCTGTCTGAAAAAAGCAAGAACATTTCCACAACTGCTGTTCCTCATACACTACCAGCAAATTGTGGAAATGCCTGGGCTTAATTTTAGTGACATTCGAGTTCATATCTGAACAAAAACATCTACATCTTGTAGCACCTTTAAGGCTAACAAGCGTATGTGTACAAACTACTTATTATACATTAATATAATGAGATTTAATGCTGGCAGGTGGTTATTTATTGCTGCTTTTCCTTGCTTGGTGCAAAGCTAAGCTGACTGACTATAGCTTCATATATAATGTAAAGACAATGTCATCTCAGCACATGGATGAGTGGACATGGAAAACATATTGGCTAAATATAGCTGATCCAACTGCCACAAAACACTTTAGAAGAATATTCTCTGCAAAAGAGTGAATAAATGTACAGTGACTTTTATTACAATATATTGGAATAAAGCATTGTGCTTTTTATTAACTGACCTCCATGTCATTGTTGATAACATCCACTCAGTAGCAGTCCACACTGTAATGTGGACATGCAGCACATTAGAATACCTCAGTGTATTAAATGTATTAGGGAGTGGATCAAGGACAGAGGAATCTAATTACTGGCTGATTCTGGGGCACTGGGCTAATAAGCAGCACATTACTGTTGAGGTTCAGAGGAAGTTATTCCTGACACTGCTGCACGCTACACTGACTGCAAATGTGCGAGATTGTTTTCCATTAAGACGTGACATGCAAAGACAGACGCACAGAGTAAGTGTAGACCAGCATGTCATGAGGTGAAAAGGGTGGATTTACTGAACCTCCAGACAAGCATCACAAGGAGTTCTTTGTGCCATTTTTCAACAACATGTATTCTGGCTTTCACAAAGATTTGTGGGTTGGATTTATGGCTTAGTTCAAAACTGCTATAAAAACACTGAGGAGTTAAAATCCTGAAAAGAAGTCGACTGCCACCCATACGTCAAATGTCAACTGATAGAGGGCTGAAAATGATGACGGAGCTCTTGTGCTTTTCTTGGAATTTTCATGAATCTTAATGAGATTTTGGTATAAATAGATAGCGGGTGACGGGACAAGTAAACAACCTTTGAATAAATGTTGATGTGTGGTTCTTTCAGGCAAAATGGTGTCTATGTTTGGATCCTGCAGGGATCCTGGTTTGACAAAGATATCACTGGACATTTTGTAAGTGTGTCAGTGAATAACGCACGCAACCATAAAAAGTGATTTCATGTAGTGGATTTGAAATGGTTCATGCACTGCTAAATGCTATATAAAATCATCATGTCCACTTTCCAAATGCTCCATAGACATTATAGCAAATGTAGCTTTGCTCAAACGAATTGTACAAATATATTCTGCTCCTCACTGGAACGAGAACCCACAACCTTGGCCTGCATCGTCAGCTTAGCCACAAGCAACATGGGAGTGTTCCCCCAGAATGCCAAAGACTGCCAAAAAGCATCAACATGTGGAAGGTATATTTGAAAGCTGAGCTATTCCCAGGGAGAAAGTCCAATGAAAACAGTGACACCAGGAAGTAACTCTTTCAACCAAATCTGTTACAGTTGGAGCAGAAAACATTTGAGCCTATCGAGCACACAAAGCAGCAAAGAGATGATACCTTCAAGTGATTTTGACAGCGTGATTATCTTGGGAAAGCTGTACTTAAGATATGGATTACTGCTAAAACAAAATGTACGAGTATGATTCACATGAACTGTTGTGGGGAATATCTTCAGTGTCATCCACATAGAAAATGTAATTATGGTTCTTTAGACCAGATACATTTCTGTACAGAGAGACATACAGTCTCTGCCATTAGACGGCTAACTTCTGGTGAGCTGATTTGTGGATTTAAGATTGTTTTAGTATTTGACGTTTACTTTACTACAACCACTATTAAGCACTAGAGAAACACAAAGTCCACCACACACTAATCTTCCTGTTGATCATGGCTGGAGCTCAGGGACAGGAAGTGTTGGGAGTAGAAGCACAGGAAGTGCCGGACTATGGACGGGAGCCAACATCCTGGGAGGATATTCTAAAATGTCGATGAAGCCCCACTTCCCTTTTTTTTAAATCACTGTTTAGAGATGGCTAAGTATACCACAAACTCTTTCTGCATGTAAATAGCGGCCCAATCTGGTTCATCTGTATTGTATACAAAGACCTCCAAGTTGTGAATGAATTATAAGTGACCTTTGGTTTAACTCTCAAAGCTCTTGCTTCAACCACTGAACATTATAACTTCTGTGAACATTGTGAATATGCATGTAAGCAGCTGAAATGAGTGTTTCAATATGTCATGTCTCTGTAATCTGACAGAGCCGATAAGCATAAATGAGTTGAGTAACATCTCAAGAGGCTGCAAAAACATTATATAAACAATACAAAGAGCAAGTGCTATTAGTTTCTCTAGTAGGAAGTGTAGCCAAGTGTGTTTTTTCTGTTGCCTTCACATTTTCAAACAATGATTCATTACTTAACACTCAGCAAGAGTCTGTTTTGATCTCCTCGTGAGCCTATGAAAGAGTTTTTGTGCCAAGGAATAACTCCAGGTTGCCCTAATTATTCACATATGGGACCACACCAGCCACGCCACACAAATGCACCACTCTGTCTCACTCTGAGTGCACATGGAGAGAGATGCTTTTACACAGTACAGATAACAGGGATGTAGTGGAAGAACAAAACATAATGTTAATAATGCAAATAAAGGGCCATAGTTACCATTAGCAAGAGGATAAACAAATTCAATTACTTATTAACACACTGTTAACTGCTATATCATAGCATACAGCTATATTTTCTGTAAGACCAATTGATAGAAACTCTAGAACAAGAAACAGATAAGGAGGATACACTACATTAGGTACACTAATAAATACACTCACACCCTTATAGCTACATACGGCGTCATAATGATACAAATTTTTGCTTGAATACAGTTTGTGCAGCCATGTTATTCAAAATGTTTCATACTGTTATATTGAAAGAGTGGATGTGTTAACTTGAAGAAATGGGAAAATTCTGCACACTTACAAGTGACAGGAAATGACACAGTAACCTCATTAACCATCACAAATCAATGTGTTATGTTTGACATACTATTACTTTACTATCCATACTTTCACAGTTTTAATTGAGTTTATAACAACAGATAGGACATTATCTCACAGCACAAAAAAAACGGTTGTATCCCTTACAAGAATGAAGAAGAAGAAAAGAAGGAAAGAGAAAGAATGGGTAGAGCCAATTACCCATTCACGTTAGTGACAAAACACACAACTATGACTTCAAATGTAATAACCTTAACATGATTGTAATGACAAATAACAAACATACATATTACCAAGCTGAGTGATCACTGTCGAGTTACCTAAGAGGCAGTCTATAACAATGAGTTTAGTCCTGCAGGAGGCCTGATCTTTTCATCATCTCTGTTGCCATATCTTTACAGCGAGCCACACCTTCCCCTCCCACTCTTACAATCTTTCTTCTCAGCCTGTCATTAACCAGCTCCGATGCAAAGGAAATGGCACCGTGTGTCATAAAGTAACATGTGAAAGAGGTCAAGTGTGTGTAGAGTATTTGTGCTACTAAGCGATTTTGTTTTTCCTGCAGTCTCTAACCTTTTTCATTATGAAGCTGTAAAACTCAGTTGTGAGTGAAGTCCAGAGACAGACAGGTGACAGAAATGGGTGAATATGGACAGGAAACAGATGAGTCACATTCAACAACTTCAGCTATGATGACTCGTGTAACTGCAACGGCTGCTGAAACTGTACGGTGAACTACACCAGCACTGGTGATTCGTTATTCATTCATTTACTCCTATTATTCCAGCGAGTTTGGTTCATAAACTGCCAGCAAACAACATCAGACCTTTTCTGCATCCTGTCTTCCCAAGGCAACAGAACAAACTACAACAAAATCCAATGATGTTCTGCTCACCACCAAAGATTAGTAGGAAAACTGTTTTAGTATTAAATTAAAACTTTAATGCTTTGTTAAAGACCAAAACATTGCCTGTTAATATTCTGATGTCAACTTTAGCGACTAATCATTTCAGTCAGTCTTTTTAAATACAAAACATGTTCATTTTAACTCCACCCTGCTTTAATGCCACTGAAGTCATAGCATGAGTTTCCATCAGTCTATTTTCAAGCACGTTGAATGGAAAAACTATTAAACTAGAAAATATTTCAAGCGTTGAACTTGACACTTGAAAACTTGGCATGGTAGATGAAAAATGAATGAGTGCAATGGAAACTGATTCAGCAAATAAAGGATGACAATCAGAAATCATCAAATTGAAACGCAACAACAGTAACATTCCTCAACTTACTGCAAGAGGCACATATTTTTATAATGATCGATCGGAAGCTGCAATGATTTATGTCATCAAGCTGCACCTTCTTACATTGCTTGTGTGGTGACCAGCGTTCATCTCGATGAACTAACTTGGAATTTTCTATAGCCGATGCAAATTTTATGAAACAGAGACAGCTGATGGACGATTTATGATGCCATTTCTTTGGCTTAATCCAGATTACTTGGCCAAACTACTTCTGGAACTAACTTCATCCTAAATTAACTCAACAGCAGTGGATAATGGTAATGGATGGGAACACTTTATCTTTTTCAGTTTGAAAGTCCGGTTACAATTTGCAATATCTTTTAATGGAAACTAGGTTACTGCAGTCCCACACCCCGTTGTATTCTGTATTACTGCATTGTTGTAAATCTGCATCTACATATAGATAAATATTCATATAATTATTGGACACAGGGACACAGTACTGTAGTGTTTTACTGAAATGAAGTGGAGATAAGAGACAAACTGTTGTTTCTTTGTGGTTCCCAATACTGATTTTGAATTGAAGTCATCCATAAACAAAAACAATACTTAGAGCTGTGTAACTATTATGTTTTACCTTTTGAGTAGCCTGTACACTGTAGCCTGGTTTGCATTGAAATTTAAAACAAGATGGTATTTTGCCTTCCTGGAGCCATTCTGGGGTTAAATCAATTCATTTCACCCTGTGAAAAAAGTTTCAACCAGAGAATTCATCGATGTAATGGTTTCTTTTTGACTGATGTATAAACAGCAGTTTGTATGAATGATGATTCATAAGTGTGATGAGTGAATTCCACTTCACACAATAGGATCAACGCGGTCTACGTGGTCCTTTCAGTTTTCACTGTAGTTTCAAAGCGGCCTGGGACTCTGACGCCACTGCGCATGCGCACGGACCTGCAGGAATCCAAACTTTTTTCATTAGAGACCAACGCCTTGCATTGTGGCACAATCACGCCCGCGAATGAATCAATGACACAGACGTTTTAGAGCCCGAGAGGAAGTCGTGAACACACGAACACCGTGTAACAAAGACAGACGAGAGATAAGACTAAGGTTAAGGTTTCAACGCAGACATAGACCAGAAAAGAGAGAGAAAAAGAGGGTAGGATTTGATTGTCTCACTTTCTCTCGGATCTCCCGTTCACTGTCCAGCTCTCTCTGGAGGATCTGAGCCCGGTCCTCTGCCTCGTCGGCCTGCTGCTGCAAACACTGGATCTTCCTCTTCACAGCATCCACAGAGTTCAAACCTGCCATTATTCACTGTTTGGTCACTTAAATTAAGATACGCGCAGAAAGAAAACTCACTCTTAAGACTACGTTTAGCTTGTGCAAAAAAACCGCGTTAGTAGGCTGTTGACTCGGACGACTTGTTTGGTCTGATGTGACTGATTAAAAAAACCACAACGAATTCGATCGTTGACCTTAAAAGAACGAGGAGAGGGAAAAAAAAAGGAGTCAATGTCCGCCCAGGGCCAAAGTCTTAGGAATGTGGAGGATTCGTTCAAGTGCAACAAAGGTTATATAACCAGGAAGTGGGAAAGTCCAGGTGATCCTGAAAGTCTTCTCTGGTGTGGAGGAATGTAAAGAAGATGAGCGGGACACACAGTGGAGTCTGTCCTCTGCTAGTTTTTTGGTCCGGACACCGTGAGTTTGAGGAGCAGGATTGAGGAAAAGCTGCGCGGTGAGGAGAGCGGATAGCGGCAAACTGTGGCAGCCGGAGGAGGAGAGAGCGATGACTGGAGCGATGAGGTCATCGCAGGGGGCGGGGCTTCTGGGGTGTTTGTGAATGTGTGCGTTTGTGCTCGTTTGTGTCCCCACTTCAGGACCTTTTACTGGTCTAGTGGTCCTCGTAAGAACCAACGCCTGGTAATGACATAAGCTATTAACTAAGCTATTCAACTACATTTCCTCAATAAACTGTGTACTTTTACTCCAATACATTTCCCCCAACTATCTTTATTACTCGCTACTACCAAATAAAATCAGAAGAAGAGTTGGTACTGGTCTGTGTCTGTATAGCACTTTGCTAGTCTTAATTAACTGCTTTATACTACAGTTCAGCCATTCACCCATTCACACACTTCAACGTGGGTCTTGCTCAAGGACACATAGCATGGCCAGGAATTGAACCTACAACACCTTCCAGTTGAAAGACAACTCGCCCTACAACAGAGCTACCATACCTTCCTTACCCCTCACTTTTTTAATACTATCAGAAAATTACATTTGATACTTAAAGGAATACTTGGAATACACTGATTTGCATTTAGCTTTGTACTACTAGAATAGGGGTATTATTTTTGAAAAGCTTCCCAACCTCAGTTTCCCCTGAGTCAAAAACTAAAATATCTTCATTCTTTTTTTGTTACATGCCCACCAGTGACACTTGGTCCCAGCCTTGGTCCAAGGCTTGAAACTGCAACACTAATCCCACACTATTTAGACCCACTTGTAGGGGGACGGGACCTCATTCTCAGAATGTAAACAGTGTCTGCTAACAGTTACACTAGCAGGACCAAGTGTCACTGATGGGCACGTAACAAAGAAAATAATGACGACATTTCTCAACTTAGGGGAAATGCACACCGGTGAAGTATTCCTTAAAGTACAGTAAATGTCACATACTTTAAAAAGTGTCTTAATTTTCTTGTTAGATACTTTTACTCAAGTATTGCTGCTGTAACAAGCGAAGCATCGATGACGTCAAATCAGAATCTAAATCTGATGATAATTAATGCAGAGTCCTAACAAGAATAGCTGTGTGTGTCTTTAGGAACTTTTCTGGCATAAACACTGACCTTGTCAAGACAATAGGTCCTCATAGAGACCAAATGTCCACATTACCAGACTGAAGCGACTTGTGTCCAACTTTTTTTCCCCTTTAAGTGACATAGATCTTTTTTTTCCCAGGGCTGTGTGAACACAGAAATCCTGTCATCAACTCTAATCTTCAAATCAATCTCTTCAGTATGTATTCCTAGATCAGATATGTGTCCAATATGAGGCTGTGTCACATGAGCGAGAGGGGTAATAATGTAAAAGTGTAAAAGCTGATCCCTGTGACTGATGTAGTCACTGCTCAGAGACTTTTAAAAGAGAAAAGGGAATAGCCAGAATGAATTACTTTCAGCTATTGTAAAGGTGCAGCGCCCATAGTTTCGACGTCACAACCACAAGCTTTAACCATTTTAAACTTCATTTGACCATGACATTTCCCATTGAGATTATTCTGCCATTTGCCAACATTTCAATGAGACTTTTTCAGTTGTTCCAAATGTGGAGTGCAGGTCTTTTCTTGGGCTGTAAAACACTGTAAATCTACCTCTTAGCACAAAAAACTCAGACATTTATTTTTATGTGATATCAAAATCCCAGAATCATCCAGAGTAACATATCGTTTAATGATATGATACAATAAATTGTTTGACATTAAAACCAGTTCATCATAGTTGTTATTATTGCCCCGTTCAGTTGACTCTAGCTTTTGTTATTTTAAGTCACAATTTTGTGTAACTTGGGTGAGTATGTTTAGCAGTTTTGTGTCTGTGGTGAATAATTAAGTCATCATGCATTTGTTTTTCCCTGAGACTCTGTCATTGTGTGTGTCCCAGGGCAAAGCAAACAAATATCCATCACCTGCCTTGCCAAAGGTAATGTCCATTGTGTGTGTAAATCAGATTTATGCTCCATCCTTCATGTGTCTCTGCCCGCCCTGCCCGTGTTTACCCTCATCATTTCCTCTTCACATGATCTGACTGAGAGCAAACATGCTGGGTGGATTAGCAAACCGCTCTGCAGACCCCAGATCTGCTTGGCTCAGCTCAAACTCACTCCGACTGGTCCGCGTGAAGAAGGAAATGTCTCACAAATAATTGCATCTGTAGATTCGGTCGCTCTGTGTGATTTGCCCCTTGCTCCGGAAACGCTGGAAGCATTGATTTCATTAGACACAGGGTTGTTGGGCTCTCTGTTTGCCTTAGCTGCATTCCTCACATACCAGAGCAACCCCCTCCCCCTCCTCTTTGCTTTCTCTGCCCACCACAGTCCAGCTTTCTCCTCAAACAGTAACTGTCATTGTGGTGAATTATGTTATCAACACCTGCATTAAGACAAGCTCCCGCCTTCACCCGTAACATTCTGTGTGCTAATATTGTGACCCAGAGGCAGAGCGTTTGACCACAGGCCGGCAGGGTGAGCTGTGATGACCTAAAATATCTGCACCACTGCTTGATGCTACATGAACTATTCTTCATGAATCAACTGCTTGCTTGTTGAGGTCTTGGACTCACTGCTCTGCTTTCCCAGCCCCCCCTCTAGCTTTCCAATGTGGTCGTCGTCGCTCTGTGTAAATTCTGATGTGTAATCACTTTGCTGCTGCCTCTAATACAGCGACATGTGGAGAGGAGTTCACGGAAGTGGAGTAGAACGGCTTAATTGTCTGTAAATGTTGGTGTCAAAGGGGGATTTGCTGTAGTAAACATCTATTCTTAACAAAAACTTTCTTCATAAGATCTTGCCCTATCTGTGGGCACAGATTTATTTATTTATTCTAAATTATAGTATTCATGCTTTATTGTGGTCAAATAAGAATTTCATGGCATGGCCTATACTACTGCTTTGCATATGACAATAAACATCTTGTATCTTGACAGTGTAAATTACACTGAGTCCCTCTTACACCACAACTTCAACGTCTACTCACAGTTACCAGCTATCAAAGGCCCAATTAACTCACTTTGCACGAGGCTTCTCAGAACTAAGTTTATTTAATCACTGCGAGAGGAAAATCCAGCGTGTCTCAGCCTTCAACTCTGTGTTTGTATGTCAGACACTTCCCTTCTCTTTTGTGAAGGACAACACTGCATTTCCCAGGGATTTCCTCTCAAACAATACCACATCTTGCTGAAGCTCAGAGATTTTTCTTTTATTCTGTGGTCTTTCTCTCTCTCTCTGCTCATGGTTTGCTTAGTAACATAATAGGCACAACATAGTGGACTCTTAGTTGTTGATATTAAATTTTCATTTCACATTTTATCAACATCTTGAACATAACTCCATATGCAGACATTGTTTGGATCTGACTTCCTTCATCTTCCCCTCTCTTTTTCTCACCCACATAAACACAGACATACACAAGTAATCACACATGTCTGTGTGCACACGTTGAAATGCTCTGTGGTTTGTGGTGTTGCCAAGAACATATAATATGATCTTTCTCCACAGATGGCAGCTGAGAAGATCTGCCTTGACTCATTTTCTGCCTAATTTACCGATATTGCTTATTTGTCGACAAAACATGTTCTCTCAAACATAAGTTTGGTCCGATGAAGGGGACACTTTCATTTGAGGATGGGTTTATTCCACATGTGAAAAGTATATATTTAAATGAAGTAAAAGTGACCTTATAAAGACCTTATCCAGAGCTTGTCCATCCAGAGTGATTTGATCAAAAGTGACAGTATGAAGTGCAAGTCTGAATGCTCCCTAATTCGCCTTCATATCTGATCACACAAACCACATTTTAAGGTGGTTTGGGGACACAAGTGGCCCCATTCTCTAGTTTGTGTTAACTCAGTCTGTACTTAATATGAATCCTCAGCTGATGTCCTCTGCAGTTTCACAGTGAATTGAAAGTATTTTTGTATATTAATCTCAGCACATACGTTCATTTATCTGTGACCCTTCCCAAAACACCAACATACGATTTCTTTCTTCTAATGGTTACAATCTTATTTCATGTTACAGCAGAGTGAGCAGTGCATTAATTCACTCAACTCCTTTCGACACACACGAACACAACAACAGTCACATTTCACAAAATAAGTATGATTACAGTGGTGAAGAGGATGATGAAGATGATGATGATGATGATGATGACGATGATGAACAACTGTGGCATTTCTCAGTTTTTTCCTGCCTCTCTCTGTGTGTGTGTGTGTGTGTGTGTGTGAGACAGCTGTGTGTTCATCTTTCAGGAGTGGCTGCACAGGAATGCAACAGTCTCTGAAGTGGTCCAAACCATTCACAGTGAATGATCAAAGTGAACCCACAGCTGATGATGTGGCTTAGAGAAGGTCCAGCTGTGTCTGTGTAATGGGCCCCTGTACTGAGTATATGCTGATGTGTGTTTGGTTAATAATTAACACTCAAGAGCAGCGACCTCTTCTTGAAATTCTAATTCTTTGTAATGATTTAAATGGCTGCTTGTGGTCTTGTTTTATGACTAAATGAAATAAAGTCAGGTGACCCCGGCCCCCTGTGCGTGCATATTGTACATGTGGTAAAGATATATGACACTTCACTTACATCTGCAGCTTTCTTCTCAGACAGCTCCAGTTTCTCCTGAGCATCTTTCAGGCCCTCAGAGAATTTGTCCAGTTCGTCCTCCGTCTGCTTCATCTTTTTCTGGAGGTCCAGCAGCTCCTCCTCCAGCTACAACGTGAGACATTATCTGTCAGGTCATCCTAATTTCCACTTTTCACCACATATTCCAGTTCAGTTTTGGCACGACACACTGTTCTGACAGTAAATGAGCTACTAAGCAAATTACTGCGTTTTGAAGCGTGTCTGTAGTGTGTTTACAGTGTGTTTGTAGCGTGTTTGCAGTGTGTGGTTATATAAAGGGGTTTAAATTCAGGCTACTGATAAAGCAGCTGTGGTTCTATTATTTTTGGGGTAATGATTTCTCATGATCTCTCTCTCTTTTAAACACACACACACACACACACACACACTCACAGAGTTAAGTGTTCCCCCTAATCAGCGTTCCCCTCTGAGCCCATGAGGTACTTCTGATAATCTTGCTGAAGTCCACAGGGCCATTTTCTCCTGGTGCCTATAAATACAACTGTTATCAGTGAGAACACACAGATGCCTGTAACTGTAGGCCTACTGTGTGTGTGTGTGTGTGTTTAATGTCCCATTTATTTGGCTACATGTATATTTCCATTTGCATGCTCATTATGTGCTTGTGTGTGTGTGTGTGTGTCGTCTCCTGTGTGTTGGATACAGCCGTCAAATAGAATGTATGACAGACTTCTATTGAGACCGATGCTCAATTAAGTCGTCCCTATAAATTGGTCCAGGAGGAAGAACATGAACATGTCACCACTTTTTTTTCTCCCAAAAGACCAAATCCCGCTCCTGTGTGGTCTCCTGAGTGTGATGAATTTTCTTTGAGCCTCACTGCAAACAAACAGCTCAAACTCTGACCCATTGTTTTCAATACAACTTGTTGATCCTGTTACCGTTTTTTCAACTGCTAAAAAAAAGTGTTGGTCAATACTGACACCACTTCAAAACTCTTAACACAAACAGCAAAACAGAAGTGTATATGAAACTAAATGTTCACCACCTGTAAAAAATTCACATTGAAATCTATAGAAAATAACACTCTTTGATACCTTTTGGTGTGTAAAAATGTATTATAAAACAAAGAGGAATTTTCCATGTAAAAAACATAAGAGTCTGTACGCTTTGCCTTTTAAGGTTTTCTCTTAATCTAGCTCTTAAGATTATCACAAAATAAAAAAAAAATAAACAAATAAAAATAAAAAATAAAAATTAAATTTGAATGATTCCAAACACAACTGAGTGCAGTTTGTAGTTAAAAACCTACCCAGGTGAACAGTTTTTGTGTCTTCTTTTAACTTTTATTCCACCCACGGAATTTGTAAGTATTTTGTAGTGTTTGCTTCCTGAGGAAGACTTGTCACCATCGTTGTAGGTGAATGAGCGTATTTTGTTACATGTATGATGTGTCGGAGGTGAGATTCAGGTCGGTGATGCAGACCGAGTGACAAGTTCAGGAAGAGCAGCTTCATTATGGACCAGTGATTGTTAGCAAATTAAAAATACGGTCGTCTCTGTCAGCGTTTGCTGGTTAGGTGACTCAGCTGAGGCACAGCAGTGAACAACAGTGATTAAAAGTTGGTTTGGTGTTTTTTTATGTTGAGTTATTTCCATTACATTCCTGTTATTATTGCACAAGAGACTGTATTTTCAGGAGCATATCCTGAGGGTGCTGCATGGCCTTTTAAGGACTGTTTAGTGTGTGTGTGCGTGCATGTGCATGAGTTTGTGTTTGTTAAATTTACCTGTCAAAAACAAAACAAAAAATAACTTCAACCATGTTGTGTTTGTGCTACAGCTTCATTGAGAGTAAATGATCTGTGAGGACTGTAGCATAAATACATGTGAAGTAAATGTCAAGTGTTTACAGACCGTTTCTGTGAAGGTATTTCTGGTATGGTATCACTGTTGTGATAATCTTAAGAGCTAGATTAAGAGAAAACCTTAAAAGGCAAAGCGTACAGACTCTTACACTGGGTCTGAATGTTTTTTACATGGAAAATTCTTTGTTTTATAATACATTTTTACACACCATGACCCTTTTTTACCAAAAGGTATCAAAGAGTGTTTTCTCATGTTATTGTGTTCTGCGCTGCCTGATACTATATACATACATTTCAATTTGTTGTTTGACCTTCATGTCTGATCACAAACACAACCATTTGAATCTCATTGTAAGTGTGCACTGACACTGTACTTTATCTGACCCGTACAGCTCCATGTCTGACCCACTTTTTCATTCCCACCTGTTTGCATTTATCCTCTGCTGCCTTCTTGTCTGTCTCGGCCTGCTCTGCTCGGTCGATGGCGTTCTCCTTGTCCAGTTTCAGCATCTGCATCTTCTTCTTGATGGCCTCCATGGTGGCTGCAGGCTTGTATTTCCTTCTCTGAGATGATTAAGCACAGCTTTAAAAGCCCAAGTCCTGTTGCTGACTTGTCTTCTGATGTTGAGGAGCAGGAGAGATGGACTCCAGCAAAGCTGTGGAAACAGCAGAGAGGTAGTAGGGATGGACAGAGAGGGAAGGAGAGACAGAAAGAAAGAGATAGAAAGAGCTGTGAACACACAGTTGAGCCCAATATGGTTAGTTATTTAAAGTGAAACAGAACCTGCCTCCTCTCTCTGATCACCTCCTCCTCCCATACTCTGACTCTCCTCCTTCTATTCATCCTTTCTCTCACTCCTCTCCCTCTCCATCCATTACTCTTTTTTTTATCTCTCCTCTCACCACTCTGCATCCACTCCACACTGATTCCCTGACTCTCTCAAACACACACTTTACCCTATCAAACCAAGGGCTTTGTGGAGAACAGTCCACATATCCACTCACTCACTGTTCTCCTTATTTGGGCTACTGAGGAGAGAGAGAGAGAGAGAGAGAGAACGGAGTGCAGGTCCAGTTTCCACATTTAACCTCTCACTAGTGCAGAGCATCTCACACCTGAGAGGGAGAGAGAGAGAGAGAGAGAGAGAGAGAGAGACATGCAAAGTGGAGGAAGGAAGAAGAAGAATAAGTTGCATTATGGCTGAAGGTGTTTCCAGTCTTGTTTTGGAGACTTGATTGATTATTTCACAGTGAAAACCAAACCTCAATGTGGTTTAGGATAAGATAAGATAGCCCTTTATTAGTCCTGCTGTGGGGAAATGTACATTGTCACAGCAGCAAAGAGAGTCAAGATAATCAATTATAAACATGCATTTCCACATGTGAAAGTACAATATAGAAAGATATTAATAATACACTATACAGAGTTAAAATAGAATGTACAATATAGACAGTTATCAAAATATATACAGTGTGGGCTTGATATTTACAGTATAAACAAGGATAGAACATGAGATATTGTATATTTATATTGCATTTAGGTAAAGTATATAGATGCTTGTTGTACAGTCTAACAGCTGCAGGGAAGAACGACCTGCGATAACGCTCCTGCAGACTTTTAGCATGTGTCAGTCTGTCACTGAAGGAGCTGCCTGGTGTTATGATGGTGTCCTGGTGTTTGGTGTTTAAAGAAAACAAAACAATAGATACAAATTCTAGCTCTTGTAGAAAACAAAACACAAGCAATACTAATTAAATGAAATGATTAGCTGGTGTAACCCAGCTTTCCTTCTCTGATGTATGGGGTAGTCTGATGTCATCGCTGAGCTGTAATACAGACAGTTGCAGGTTCAAGTGTGATTATAAGTTGCAACATAAAAAAGAAAAATATCCCTCACATCAGGTTTGTGAGACGATATAAGACACCTTGTGAAATTAGAGCTCAGAGTTCCGTGCACCTGATCTTTGAGTTGGATTAAAAACCAGATAGTTCATGTAAACAATGAAGGTCTGTGTCCAGAGCAGCTCACAGACAGACAGACAGATGGACGGACAGACGGACAGACAGACGTGTTTGTGTGTAAACTCTCTCTCAGTTTAATCTTTTGATGTTATAAAAAACCTTTAGCTCGACCAAAACTGAAAAACATCTCAGTAGTAATCTTTAAATCATTTGAGGTCTCAAGCACTGAATGAATGGAAATCAGTCATCAGTTTTATGTTGCCATATTTTATTTAATAAATACTTAAGTGTGTAGTTTCTTTGTTTTATTTATACATGCCAACATGAAAAAATGTCACAGTCAGCGGGAAATATTCTCTTTCTGGAGGTCCAGTGTGAAAGATTTAGGAGAATATATTGGCAGAAATTGAATATACTATTACCCCAGAGCTTTAATAAGCCTTTTAAATTTAAGCAATGGCCTTTGCTTTATGTCAGAGAGTGCATTACATGCTTTGTAGCGTTCTGTTCTTACTGTTGGATGTCACTAATTCTTACACACTGGGCCTCTAAAACCCAACCAATGCTGTACGCACTCATTTAGTAAGGCCAGCTTAAACACAGCATTTTTGTCTTCCTCTGTATTACTATTATTATACAGTTGAAAGCAATAATTTGACATTGTAACAGCTATAACTCCACCTGGTGTCTACAAAGATACCAAATAACAATATACTGTGATAAATAAAATACAGATGTAGCCTCAGAACTGCTCTGACTAAACATAAAATGCAACTGTTACATATCTTCTCCTGATCTCCTCAGTCTCTATCTCGCCTCCCTCTTCTCCTTCCACTCTTTCTCTCCCCCACCACTCCTCTGTCTCCCATTTTTCCTTTCACCCCAACCGGTCGAGGCACATGCTGCACATGTTTGAGTCTGGTTCTGTCAGAGAGTGTTTGCTAGTGTTTGCTCATTGTGTGAATTGTTTGGTTTCTCTTCTCTCTATAACATTTGAAGGTGTCTGCCTTACCATGTTAAGTGCCTTGAGATAATGAATGTTGTTATAAAATGTAATTGAATTGAACGTTTTCATGGGTAAATAGTGTTAATACATTCTGAGTAGCTCAGTAGTCAACTAAGCTCAGTGTAAACATTGCTTGCTTTGGCACAAACCCTTTTTAAATTCAGTGAGACACAAAGCTGATCTTACAAACCAAACCATATCAAATGTTTAGTTTGAACAATCTGTTCTTTGTTGGCATGGCAGCTGCCTTTCACCAGTCTCACTAAATATGTGTAAAGAACAACACAACATTATGTTGCTTATTGTGTCAAAGACATTTTAACACATCACAGGAACCATAGCAATATGTTTAATAAAAATTGACGTCTTTAATGTATTCTTCTGGCATTAAGCACACTCAATAAAATCATACTGTTTGTCAGTCAATAGCAGATGTGTTTTTGAAGTGTTGCATGCTTTGCTCTAAGAGATCTAAAGGCTGTGCTTCATACGGTCTTCACAAAGATCAATTTAGTTCAGCGTTACAATTCAATTTGCCATTTAAAACTTCCAGAAAAGGAAGTCGGGTTGAATTAATAGGCTCCAGGAATGTTTCATATCAAGTTTTGTGAGAGTTAAAGGTGTTAAATGCAGTGTCAAAAAAAAAGGAGTCACTGATGTGAGCAACAGCTGTGTGTGGAGAAACTGCAACACAACTGAACACAAATGTGCAGTGGGAAAAAAAACGCCTGGAAAAAGAAACAGTTTAAAGAGAGAACATTTAATAATAGGGCTTTTTTTTAACCAGACAGGTTAATGTATAAATTCAACATAGTGAACTGATGCTTGGTGTTTGGGAGCCTTTCTAAATGAATGCAGCTTGAACAATGATGTACAGTAGCTAAGTGGCTTTGTAATGCTGTTGGACTGTTGTGTGCTGTTTTGACTCCAGCATTTTTTTCACAACAATAACTGGAACAATTGCTTCAAGATGACATAAGACCTTGTAGTAATCATCTGCAATCAACCAGATTATCACTGTTTCACAGCTTAATGAAACAAAAATGTTCACAAACATCTCCATAATCTAACTTTTGGTGATTTTTTTTTTATGTTGACATTATTATTCCACATGAACAGAAACGATTACGATCAAGCTTAGACTATCAGACCTGACTGAGGGATTTGTCCATACATAGCAGCAGCAGACAGGAGCAAATTATGTTTGTTTTTTTTCTTTGTGTTTTCAGCCATACTCAAATCTGTTTGCAGTCATTTTGCTTTATGAGCGCAAATGTCACTGTTGCTTCTGTTTGTCCATCCATGAAGTCTCTGCTGCTTTATCCTCCACATGAGGGTTAGAGGATAGCTGGATAGCTGGAGCATAATCCTTGCTGGCGTAGGGCGAAAGGCAGGGAACGCCCTGGACAGATTAACAGTCCACAACAGGGCCAACACACAGAGACGAACAACCATTCACTCACACCACCACATCAACCTAATCTCCAATCTGCATGTTTTTGGACTGTGGGAGGAAGCTGTAATACCCAGAGAGAAGCCACGCAAACTCCAAACAGGACGGCAATCGATCAAACCAGGAGCCAAGCCAGTGACCTTCTTGCTGCAAGGCAAATATTACAGCCACTGCACAACTGTTTGAGTGGCTCCATTTGTCTTGACCTAAATTAAAGCACTTCCTGTCAGCAGCATGGGACTGTTGCAGACAACGCAAACTCTAAACACTGCTAGAGTGACAAAAACAGAGAGAGTCATGTGATAAATTGATAGTTATTTGTATTTTAAAGTGAAACACTGCAGTTGTATATGTCTCCTCCATCCTAAATATGAACTGCAGGAGCAGTAATTCTCTGCTGTGCACGGTGGAGCCTCAGCTGTAAGTCTGCTGCATGTACGATCACTGCCATCTTCCCCCAAGCCTCTCAGTGGCTAATTCAAGAGTGTAATTTAGTTTTTAATATCCTCCCGCGACGCTCCAAGTATGCTTTCTCTTAGTGCTGCGCGGCCACAGAAATGTTGTGGAGAGGCCCAGACTAAACATGAAGATATTTTGCAAATGCAAACGGTTTGCTGTGCTCAGTGGAAAGGATGAGACATGCAGGGGCTCAGTTGGAGGACACTATGGACCGTCGTCCTTAATTTAACTTAACAGTGAGTCTTTATGGGTTTTGCACAACTGAAGCTTTGGTGCTTCTGGTACAGTGTGTGTGCGTGTGTGAGTATACGTGAACTGCTGTGACCAAAGGGTGGAAACTCATTACTGTCATGACACCACACCTGGACTGAGGTCACACACACACAGGTTCACATAGCTATCCTTTTAAGGACATGCGTTGACTTTCATATGGACAGCCTAAACCAAGCATTGTCCCCAGTTTTAACCATAACTGGTTCATGCCTAATCCAAACTTTACCACAATTCAAATCTTAGCCCTAAACGTTCTCAGAAATCAGGTTCTGCCTCACTAGGACCAGGTTTTGGTCCCTACGAGGACTACTGATCCTGAAAATAAGGTCAGTGTTTATGCCAGAAAAAAAAGGTCCTGAAGAGGGATCAAATACAAGACCAGACAGTGAGACTCAGTTCCAACATTTCAAGCAGGAGCACATGTTTCCTGTATGACAACAAGCTTTTCTTCTTTGTGAGGTGACGTAACCCACACACACACACACACACACCTCCACCACCACTGCCCCTCTCCCTGTCCCCCAACACACATACACACCTTTTTCCACAGGCATTTCACAGATGTTTGGTTCATAGCTGACCAATCAGCAGTGAGTTTTCATGTCTGAACATCAACACACAGTTGCACAACAGGATGTTTGAAGATGCACATTTTAATTGCTTCACTACCTTATAAACAGATGTGCATCCAGGTTATTAATCCCAATTAGTACACCAACTTTGCAAAATACTTCCACGGCTACACAAGTTGTGATAGAGCACAGTCGGTCAGTCAAAGACTTGTTGTCGAGCCACCTGGAGACTTTTACCGGCAGTTCAGTTCATATAGTGGAAATTAAGTCAGTGTGAATACAGAGTGTTGAGATGAAGAAGTGTGACGTGTTGCGCTACATGCGTCATGTCTGAGTCTGACAAATAAGTCATACAGAACACGGGGTCAACACTACCAGGTGTGATATGGTGTGACTTCTGTGAATGTGTCATTATGCAACAGCTGTCTTAGACAATTGAGAACCTTCAAGTCTAAAATATGGATGGCACATAATGTCCCTTCCCTTTGAACAGTATTATTAATATTAGTAGTAGTAGTAGTGGGAGTAGAAGTATATACTGTAGATATGATACGTTTCTACTCTACATATGAAATCCAATTGAGAAACCCAAATTGCTGTTATTTTCATTTAGTCCAAAACAGACACATACATAAACCACTGTCATAGTGATTGTTTGCTTATATGTCTCTATACGATTTTAATCTCAGTGTGACTTCTTAAAAAATAAAGGTTTGAATTATTGACATTTAAACTAAATGTAACACAATTTACCATGAAACATGTGCAATATATGTATTATTTTTATAATATATTCTTAATATAACTTCATATTCCCACAAATGATCTTGATGTTCACATGATACTGAAGTAAACTCACTTCATTGCCATTATAACATAGTAGTATTTGTTTTAATAAGCTCACATAAAAATACAAACGCCTCTTATCACATTCAGTGGCCCCAAAGAGAAAGAAAAGAAAAAGTTCGAAACATGAAATGGAAAGTTAAATAACACTAAAACATTGTTTACAAGGCTACTATGGCTTGAAACTGAATTGAATTCCATTAAATTGAGTGGGACTGACAAAACATGGACACGATGATAGTCCACTTATGAAAGAGAGGCTGGGTTTTTAACATAAACACAGGAAAAGAGATAAAGAGAGGCAGACCGGTACAGTATGTGATAGTAATGACTTCACTCTGACATGGTGGTGACACATTAGCAGCTGTAGCTCTGACCCACAGTTGATCAGTGCAGCACAAACCTTATAAGGACAACATCTGACTGACTCATTTACTATCTGAGTGACAGACAGACACACTGACTGTTGACAGACACAGCCGAGGCGTTCACTGACTTCTCGTTCAACTCATCCCATAAAGGTTGCGTTCATTATCACCACTCCACACTTCTTCCCACTTCTCGCTGCCGTTGTTTTTTCTTCCTGTCCACTCCCACACTTTCATTTGTGTCAACATTTTCTTTCTTTTTCTCCCTGTCCTCTGTGTTTTACCGTTGTCTCTCCCTCATTACCCTGTCTTCCTGTGCAACCGTGTGTTCACCTCCTCCTAAGTGAGGGGGGTCATCAGCGACTGAGCACACAACAGCACGCACATTTGCACACATCTGGCTGTAGCTGGATTTCACCACTTTTCTGGGAGAGGACAGAGAGAGGGCGTGTACTAGTGTGTCAGTGGGTGTGACTGAAGCGGTTAGGGTGAGGGAGGATGAGGAAGGGCCCAGCCTCCATCTCCACAGTCAAAGCCCTCCCACAGGAAACCAGCGTTCCACTCCACATGGCCTTTTAAGGTAAAAAACTCCCCAAAACGCTTCTCAGTAGGGAAAGGGACTAAGATATAGTCATATTTAAAGCTACAGTGTGAGGCGAGGAACAGCATAGGGAAAGGCCTGTAAGTAAAGAATATAAAAAGTTAAAAAGAATAAAATTCAAAGACTAATAATGAGTGATTAAAAAAGCCTCCAAGACCAGTTCATCCTCTTTGTAAATCAAATGTGAATAAAGTGCGCAGCCATTTATGCGACACAGTTTTCTTATAGATCACATTTTCATATCATTTTACTATCAAATAATTTATGACCAAAGGCACAAATAGGTCCCGGTCATTGGACTTTTATCTTTAGTGACCCGCCGCACAGAGATGCCAAACACTCTCATGTCTGCTGTGTGAGTCACGTTGAGACAAGAGGAGTGTGGGAAGTTGACTCTACGCATCTCGTCCTCCTGGGAACCTTTGCTATAGCAATTGTGTCCAAAAGATGCAATCACAGTCATTATGGGAATTTGTTGTATGTTGTCCAGAGAAGTACACAACTTTCTTACTGTACAGTTTTCTCTCTCAATTACAGAAAAGGATCGAGTTTCTAAGGATCGTGTGTGCATGACACAAGTACAACTGCCATGCGGTGTCTGTAAAAGATATTTTACATGTGATGTTTTGTTTGTAATCTGCTCAACTTGCTTCTGCACATCTGACATCTACTGCATGTCTGTCCGTTTTGGGAGAGGGATACTTCCTCTGTGGCGCTTCCTGAGGTTTCGCCCATTTTTCCCCTGTTCAAGGGTATTTCTGGAGTATATCCTCGCTCAATATGAGGGTCTAAGCACAGAGGGTGTCCCTTGCTGTACAGACTGTAAAGCCCTTCGAGGCAAATTGTGTTTGTGATGTTGGGCCATATAAATAAAATTGACTTGACTTGACCTAGTAATCACTGATATGTGCTGTCTTGGTACATGTGCAGACGACTCTGCTCGTGTCTACCTTCCCCAAGAGTGTCGGGAGTGTAGACCAGAAAGGATGTAATCGCTCTTCCACTCTCAAACCCTTTCTACTGTTTCTTTCTTCTTCTTTATTGGTTTGAGCATTGCATTTATGTGGGTGAAGCCATTTTTCATGGTTTGCTTATTCATAGTTTCCACATGACTTCAGGGAAAGCCTCCTGCAGGCCAAAACAGGGCTTCCTCATATAGCCATCACAAGGAAGTTACATCGACAGAGACGCATGTCCATTCAGGCTGCAATAGAAACTCCCAACATAGCAACCTCCACTTAAGGAAGGCCCAAATCGAATACCTATTCTAAGGCTACAAAAAGTAGTTTAAAAAACATTTAGAATCTGCCAATAAACCCTACTAAATGCTACACACTGTGTAAAAGGATAATCATTTACCACTGTTTGTGTTCGTGTATTTGTCATCGCTTTAGGGCTTTTTCTGGCACAATCTTAATGATGCAGACCCTAATATCTCGGGAACTAATTACGTTCACGGCTGAGATTTGAATTGTGGTTAGGTTAAGGTTAGACATTAACATTTCCTTTCACTGAATAGTTTTTATGTTGAAGCATGTTTTGCACCATTTATTCACTTTTAATCAGAGTCATTCATGTGAGAGGAGCTGATGGGGAGAAAGGAAGAGGAAGAGGGAAAATAAACTGTGAATCTAGGGTACATGGTATCCTGAATTTATGTATAATGACAAGATGAATAAAAGTCTATCCTGAACAGGAATCACTTTCACTTTTTGTGTGGATTGTGTGACTGTTAAGTCCAGTCTTCAGTCCAGTCTTATCTGTGGATCCGCTTCTCTCTTTAGCCACTAATATCTCCACCTTCTCTTCTCAGCAAGATAATCATTAACTTCATCTGTCTGCTGATTGGTGATTGGCAAAATATAGTACAGCCTTTTTTTTCGTTATCAGAGATTTGTGCTGTAAACAGGTGCTGCTGCTGGAAACGTGACACGTCAAGTTGTGGGCTATAAACCAGGAAAAATGAGGAAAAGTGACATAATTCTCTGACTGCTTTAACATCATAGACTGAGACTGAACCCGTTGTTCATACAGTGCAAAACATTACACACTACAAACACATGTAGATTGTTTAAGAATAAATGTGCTTTTGAGAATTCCCTTTCGTCCTTTATTGTTTATGCGCAGCATCATAAACTAGACCTCATAACCGTCCAAGGACAAAGCTGTTACTATTTAAACAAAGCTGAATTACTGAGATTATCTAGGTGTGACACTTAAGAGCCCATGCAGGAAGAATGCATGACGTTATCCTGAAGCCATTTCTGCTAACAGGCTGCTGATAACTGCCAGCACAGCCAAACTGAGAGCAGCAAAGTGTTTCAGCACAGTCATAAAAGGTCAAAGGTCACTGAGCAATCATAAGGAATTAAACAAAAAAGGACATGAAGACTGCGTAGCATCATTTGTTGCTGCTGCTTGGACTCACATTCACATTCTGAGGCAGACTCAGACTCTTGTCTTTTCTGTAACGCCCTGTTGGCTGAACTTTACTCTCTGTAACCCCAGCGACTCATCTAACACACTTTTTTTTCCTTCTTCAAAAATCGTCCATCACCCTCCTCCTACTGTGTCCCCTGCTCTAGCTGCTCACATTACAGTAAAGTCTAAAGTCCTAACACTGGTGCAGGGAACTCCCACAAAGGCTCAGACCACAGCCGGTCTGCCTCTTTGTGACTTCTGGCTGCATACTGTTCCTGACCTGACCAAACCTGGACATGACATCACTCCACCGAGCCTGGCCTGAAATGGAAAGTGTGGGACTGAACTTCTCAACCACGTCAGGCTGAAAGAGTGACAAAGCTTTCCTTTTTTTTTAATAAACTTAAAGCTTGTTGCTCTCTCCAGTGCACCGCTGTATTTATGTGATGTAGAGTCCATTCTGTATATTAGAGTATAAATATATTAATATTATAATAATGCCTGCACGCCATAGTTTGACACCTTTTAGAATGAGTTGCAATATCATCATACACACACATTCTGTACAGCATTCTTAGTGCGGACACTCATAGACAAACAGCATTCCCTAACCCTTACCTTTACCTTAACTGTAAAACTATTCATCACCCTTACCCTAAAATCAAGTCTCAACCCATAAACAACCATTTTAAAGTGTGACTGAAAGCCAAATTGTCCTCACTTTCATAAAATGTCCTCACTTCCTGTGGCTTATACATTTTTTTGGTCTTCATAAAGATGACACACACACACACACACACACACACTTTTTTCACTTCCTAAAAAAGAGACCCTTCTCACTGCTTCTCTGCTGTAAGAGTGCAATCACCTCTTTAAACTTTGTGAACATCTCCCTCTTCTGGACATTCAGTATATCACACTTGTCAACAAAAGCCTTCTCCTACTTCTTTCTTTGCATCTCTTAGTTGGACGTAAACGTTATGTGGAATACACATGCCTTGAAACATACAGTATATTTAATGCAATCCCAACAAGGTCTCAGATCTCACCTGTGGTGCCACAATGCAATAAACTATCCTCGTGTAAAAATGCTCAACAAACTAAAGACAGAAAACGTTTGTGTTGTTTTGCATAAAGGGAACACTAACTGTACAATAACTATTATCTTTTTGGTGAATGGCTGAAGTAAATACACTATATATACACTAATATGAACTGTATTATTGCTAGTATTTACTTTGCATTGTGCAGTGGAAAACACATGATGCTGTAATGTGGTAGACATAGCTTAGCTCAGGGAAGCTCATGAAACTATAACTTGAATTTGCGATATTCAGCCCCGACACTAACTGCACTGCATGATCAAGGGTGTCAAGGTTACTGGGGCGTGATTTAGTATCAGTATTTTGATGAGTTAGTTCAGTAATCTGCTGCACAAAAGACCTCGTCTGGCTCGTTGTTTTGGGAATCATAATGTCATGACTTTGGGCCTTGAATGAAATAATAATATTTACACAAAGCAAGGCGCAAACGACCCTGTGAGTCTTATGTGTGATGTCACGTTGATGTGGTAAGAATATCAAAGTATGGGGTATCAGTAAACAGACACAACTAGATATTTGCACTCTCTGTTGATCAGTGTGCGTACAATTCAACTAAATATTGAGGGTCAGCGTTTCCAAATATGTCCTGACTTCATCCGCTTATTATCATCAAGGCAAAGCAGTAGAGTATTGTAACTGCAATTTGTAAGACTGCAGAGAATACACGCGCTACATGAGAAACTGCATGCAGCATGTGGCCTTTCAGCTTCATTTTTAAGAGCCGCCTGTAGGGGGAGGCATTGTATTGCAGGGGGACCGACGTCTGCAGTAAGAGTTTGGTGCTTGAGCTCTGAACTGAGCCCTGAACTGTGACTGACTGTCTGTTGATAAGCTTTACTGCAACTGTTTTGTTTGCTGCATCAAGCAATTAACAGTCAAAAATTTGAACGAACAAACACACAAAACCAATTTGCACCAATCTTACAATAATCTTGTTTAACAATCTTGTGTTTGACTCTTGTTGCACAGATATTAACTGCATAATTGAAAAGGGCGATTGTTATAATGATTTCATTAATTAAACATAATTTGAAACTTTGTGGAATTGCTATGACAAGAACTGTATTTTTGCATTTTAATAGGTGATGCACTTTAGGTTTAGATTTGTGTACTGTTATGCATGTATATAAAAAACAAAGGCTGAGATTTGATGCAAAAAACATGATGCATGAATAAGCAGATGGAGATGGATTACCTAAATATCTGCTAATCTGAGATCTATGTCAACCACTTGAATACAATGAGCTCATTATGGCATATGATGTGACACAGACTGGATATTGTGTGGTGCCCAGGCAGGAAGAAAAGGAAAACTCTATAGGCCTTTGTGAAATGCGTCAGGTCTGTGAAGTGATTGACAGTTTGCTATGTCAGCAGAAAGATGTGATTTGATAATTCCCACAGCCTTTGAACCCTCAGAGAAACAAAGAAACTTGTTAACGCTCTGCAGCGGTCACAGTAATTATCCCATGAACATTTGTCTGGCCTTAAGTAGCAGACATTTGCAGGGTGAGATTGGATGTCATGTGTAGTGTTGGTTTGAATTAGCTTCATAGGCAACCTCACAGGTTTTTCTCCTACAAAACCAAAACAAATGGACCTTAAATGCAGAGCAATTTTTGACATGTAGCCAAAACAAACAGGATCAGGTAAAGTAATGTGGCGTGAAAAGAGATAGATTTCATTCTTGCTTCTTTTTGTGTCAAGCTTTTCCTCAGTATGTTGACATCATAGAATAACCATGCAAAAAGGTTGTACGATTACGTGAAATGGAATGGTTGGACAACGGCTTTTTCATAATTGTATAATTTGACCATCAGTTTAAAGTTCAACGGTGGGTTCACTTGCAAAACCTAAGTATGTGATGTCCTGGCTCCATTTCTGGTCAATCAGTGTGAAGCAGGTGGTTTGTGGTCGAAGAGGACCAGGAGGATTCAAGGACAGGGGTGGATAAGGACTAAACCAACCTGTGGAGCACTAACCTGTGGGAGTTTTCTGGAGAAATGTCTCTGCTGCTGCAGACATCTGTATTACATTCATACAGGTCGTGATCCATCTTCTTAGCAAAAGCATGTTCTTAGCAAAAGTCAAGCCATGTGCATCAGAGAGATCAGGGTCCATAATCCCGTTAAAAACCAGACGGGATCAGAGTGCAAAAAAGCCAAAGGGTGAATTTCTGATCATCTGTACATTAACGTGATTGTAGTGACGTTTCTCAGCTTTTCCTGCTTCCAATAAACATCACTGGTGACTGTCTGCAGACTAGATTCTTACAATGCTTGAGTCCATGAGGTGACAAAGAATATAATGTCCAGACGTTTGTTGAGTTTGCAGAAGGTCTTGTGGTTTATTTGATTGACAAAAATAAAAGAAAACTGACTTTAAATACTCAAAACAAACAAAGGAACAGAATGTTGGCTAAGCCATTGTAGAAAACTTTTTGCTGTGTAATCAGCCACACCTGGCACTCTCCATTAAGAACACAGGCACTCAAGTCCTGTAGAGGACGCCAAAAACAAGCATTGCACAGAAATAATACTAAGCAGAATATGGCTCCTTCAGTGATCATGATGTATGTTATGGTCTGCAGAAACTTGAGAGATCAGAGACCAGTACCAGGGTGATGGCGGATGAAACAAGCCATAATTCACATTAATCTACAGCGTGTAACTTTTGTTGATTTGTGTTGATTTATTATCCTACCTCTGTTTGGTCTTCATGAACAGAAACGATGTAACCTTATTTGTATGCTGTGTCCTTCATTTGTAAACAGGCTCTGTCGAGCAACATTATCAGACGTGACTGAGGGAGCATTTGTGTGTATACACCAGCAGAGCAGGGGCGGATGGGAGCAAGAAGCATTGATAACAATTAAATTGCAGAATGACCAGGTTTTTTGAGGAGTAGACAATAGTAGGGCACTTCTTTTTTGCTTTAGGCAAATTATCCCCTGTGATTTTGAAAACAACTCTATACTGATAAACAGTGAGAGTCAGTTTTAAGGTCAAGAAGACATTCACAAGGAAAGTACCTTGCAAAAGCCTTAGCACATGGCCATATATCTTTGTTTCTAAATAATTTTGTCTGATTGTTAAAATTATTTTGGTGATTTTACAGAAGCTGTAGTGATTTGGCACAGGTCTGAGTGATACCACTTCTGTAAAAATGTGCTGTGGTGCTACATTTGGCAACGCGTCACCTTCTCTTGATCAGAAACATTAATCACAGGCTGCCAAACTGCTTGATTATTCTCATATATTGTTATCTAACGCAGTAGAAATTGAAGTGAAAATGTAAATCATTTATAGATAATGACAAAATAATGTGATCCTTGTGTTCAGCAGACTCAAACTTGCTGTGTTTTGTTCTTCTCTAATAATACATTCATAGATATGATGGCTCACTTTTGCTCATCTCCGGGTCGCATACATGTAATGTCACATTGCCCACTCATATGTCATTGTTCCTCAAAATAATCTGACGCGATGACACTTTGTTCAGAAACCCCTCTGACACAGTGTGGCTTTTTGTGGTTGGTTCCTTCTCATTTATGGAGCCATTTTGGTTCTTTCTCCACCACACAAGTGACTATAATAAACCCTGTGGGAGGCCTTTTCCTTCTTCAGGATTAAAAAAAAGTTCATGGTTTAACATTTGTTATCAATGACATTTAAATGGAATTTCTATTTAGACAACCTTTGCACAAAGAGATAATGGCCTAATAATATGTCAGTCAGATTGGACATTTATGATCTATCTATCTATCTATCTATCTATCTATCTATCTATCTATCTATCTATCTATCTATCTATCTATCTATCTCACCTCCTTAAAAAGTACAAGTTACTCATAAGTGGCACACAAACAAGTCTGAATATGCCTCTTCATAGTGTTAGTGCTCACATCCCCGTGCCGAGTTCTGGCTTGAACTTCCAAATTAGTCACATACCAGTGTTTGACTGCAGGTACAAGGCTGAAGGGTGAGGTAAAGAGAAAAGGTATGAAAAAGAGAGGCCGAAGTGGAGAAAGAAGAAGAAAGTGAAAACTGTGACGGGTGAAGGGGAACAAAACACGGATGAGGACATCATGGGTGTTCAACTCCACTGGCTGCTGTTGTTGTTGGTCGACTGCCGTGAACTAATTACAGGTAATGTTTGTGTGCTCTTTCCTCACACTACGTGTGGGTTATTTGTGGTTCTGTATTTGTGTGTGTGTGTGTGATATATGTAATTCTCTAATACAGGGGTGGACTGTCCTCCTCTCTCCTTGGACATGTCTGAATATGTTTTCTCATTAGTGCTGCAGCAGGCGTTCTCATGGCTCATGGGGCTTAACTCACCGACATGTGAAAAAAATGGGGTACATCTGTTTATTAAGGGTTTAAGAATGTGTGATTTACCTAGGAGGGGCAACAGGGAGTCAGTGTAAACACCTTGAACAGGAGAGGGCATGCTTCTTTTTTTTGACCTGTCAGCACTTTCAATGAGTTCTGTCCAGTTTTGCTCCTTCTATGTACATCTCTGTATTACTTAATAAAATAATCAGAAATGATGGAGACAGCGTTTTAATTTTTGTCTGAAATGTGACACCCTATACTGTGTAGGAAATTTCTTACATTTCAAATATGGTTTGTGCACACAATGCATGGTGGTGGCTTAACCCTGCAGCACAAAGAATGGGACATGTTCAATGAATCATATACAGTATTACAGATATAACACTTTTTCTTCACTGGAAATATGAACTCAGATTGTGCAAAAATGTGAAAGTGTGTAGAGGTGATTCCTTTAACTATATGTACATTTTGAAAGCTCAAATTTATGAAGACATGAGAATAGCTTTTTTGAGTAAATGATCATTAAGATTTCCGGGCTGCATGTGGCCCGTGGCCCGCAAGTTTGAGACCTCTGCCATTAGATGTGAAGTGAAGGCATCTATTATCATATGGCTGCTTGGCCACCATGAAATGAAAACCATATTTGAAATTTTAATTTCTTTTCTGTTTCTGTGTTCTGTTTATTTTGAGCAGACGCTGTGAGTGACATCAGTCCGTACATAAAGCATCACGAGGGCTTGTCATATGACAGGGGCCATCTCCACAAGATGCACTTGAGAGCCAGGAGAACCACACAACCTGAGGAACATACACTCCAGCTGGACTTTACTGCTTTTCACAAGTAACTTTCGAATCACCTTTACATTTGTTTAATTGTTCATGAACCTGTCACAACAGTACAAAGCTCTGACCACAGCTCTTTGTGTGCTTGTTTCCTCTAAGAACCTTTCGCCTCCGTTTGAAACGAAACGCAGAAGCCTTTTCCCAAGATTTCATGGTGGCGAGTGAGAATGGTTCATTGTCGGCTGACCTTTCCCACATATATTCAGGAACACTAGAGGGTGGGTGAAACTGGAAAGAGATAACCTTCAATAAGATGTAATTAGATTCAAAGGGAAATCTTAATGATCATACTGGAGTTAGACAACAGAAATTAATATTCATCTGGATAAAACTGAGGAACAGAACAAACCCTAATGACCTGCCAGTTTGTTGCTTTGTTACTCTTGTATCTCAGACCTCTCTAACCTTTACATTTCTCTCAGGACCTTATCTATACATTGTCTGTCGCACCTTCTGCTTATTTCCCTTCGCTCTCCCTCTCTGACTTGTTATCTCTCTTGACCTGGTCTTGCAGGCGAACATGGTTCAGCGTGCCATGGCTCTGTGTTACAGGGTCAGTTTGAGGGAACCATCCACACTGATGACGGGACTTATCACATAGAGCCAGTTCACAGATACACCAGCAACCACACAGACCACCACTCTATAATCTACCACGAGGATCACATGGGTAAGATGACTACCCTTGTTTTTCCCACTGCAGGAAAAAGTTGACATTTTCAAGCTCTGTTGTAACTTCAAACTGCCTTGCGGATTTAAGAAAAGAAAGAAAGGAAAACTCTAAATCACTGCAGTATGAGCCTCGCAGAAAGCTGATTTTCCTGGCCATTTTTTGATGATTGCAAGAGCACAAAAAGAAAGCTGAAGAAGAACTCCCTCAACAGTTTGATTCACAGTTCTCCGGATGAAAGAAAGACAAACTACAGCAGAGTGCATCTGCCCCCCGTTAGTAATCATCACTGTTCTCTCTCACACAGTATCCTTACAGTATCTACAGCTGCAGCTTTAGCTCAAATGAAGGTTACATGGGGTCAATGTACTAGCCTCACCCTTAACTTGTAGTAAGAGTGCAGTTATGGTTTCACTGAAGGGCCTGTATAGAGCTTAAGGGGGGTTGCTGCGACCCGCCATGGGCCTTGGCCAAAGAAAAGATTAACTAGAGATGGTGTGACTTTTCTACGAAGGGAGGAGGAGGAGGAGGAGGAGAAATGGGTCTACAGTAAAATACACAGGGAGTTATGAAGATGAAACAGGAAAGAGGAGGAAGAAGATGTAAGCTCAAGTGTCTTGCATAGTTTAAATATGTATTTAAATATGTAAATATGGCTTCATATTATGTCAGTTTGTACGCACGTCTGTCATTGTGTGCGCTTGTGTCTATTGTCTTCTCGGCTGTTCAGGCACATTTGCGATAGTATTATAATAATATTTCCAAGAAGGTCTTTTCTTGGAAACTTGGTCCAGATTGTACCAAGAAATCCCAACAACAGCCCCATGTTTGTCCTTGCATCTCCTCAGACACTGTGGCTGCCCTCCTCCCTTCCTCCCTAAACCCCCTGCCATTCCCTTAACCCTTTTTAGAAGTGGGTAATTTTGTTTTGTTTTTACGTCACATAAACTTGCAACGAGCAACATCCTGTTCCTTCATTCACAGGCCAGCGTATCTGCAGGAAACTGTGAAAGATCTGGCAGATGATTATTCAATAAACAATCAATGCTTTCATACAATGTGGTAAATTAGTACATGAACAGCTGACATAATGCTTCTAATCCTGTCTGTATTTCCACTTCCTGTGGGGGCTTCCTTAAATGAGGCACCTTATGTTCCACTGGGATGAAGGATGTCAATTAGATCTGTGAACCAAAACAACAAATACATTTGTACCGTACAATACCCACATTTTTTCATTAAACATGATGTAAATACTGTACAGACCACAAACATTATCAGCCTGTTAAACTTTAAAATCAGAGATTTGTGCATATGCCAAAAAGCAGACTCCCTGACAGAAAATGTCAGGGATATTGTGTCCGGACGTTCTTGTGCAAGTTTGCAGATAGAAATTTGATAATTTGGCTGGCAGGAAAAGTATTATTTTGTATTTGTTACCTCTTTAGGAGCTTTTCTGGTATAACACTGACCTTGTTAGGACCAGACCAAAACCAGGAAAAGATTTGAACTGTGGGTCGGTTAAGGTTAGGGATAAGGTCCAAATGGACATCAATAGCTGCACAAACCTGTGTGTGTGTCTGAGTTCATGTGACCTTCCCTTGGGAAGTGTCACACATCTATAAAAGGTTGACCATTAAGCTCACATTTCCCGAGCATAAATCATACTTCACCAGACTCAATCCGATTAATCCGATTTTTAATTAATTAAAAACGATGAATTGCTTCCTTGTCGTGCTGTGGACGACATCAGTGAGAGAACCAATGAGTAATTACTTTTACAACTTCCTTCAGCATTCTCTTGGCACATCTCTATAAAACATTAGATGGAGGGTTTCATCTTTGTTTCGCACTACGACAATGCATTTGTTACACGTATTGCTCTAGTCTATTTTACATTCTTTTAAGATTTTGGCATCCATATTTTTTGCTTTGTTTCTTACGATCACACTATGCAGTTTAACTTGTGATGATAGACCATATCTATCTCTATCCAATACCAAGCATGTAAATTGTGTTGATGATGGGTGGATCCATCAGAGTAACTTCAGTGCATTTCTTACTTGTACGTGTGCACACATTATTTTGTACAGAAGGGAAATTCTATGATTTACAGATATATTTTATACAATTTGGGCATTATTTTGCACTGGAACAAACCAGTGGGGCCATCCTATTATAGAAACCACAAATGCAAGTTGTATATTATATTGTAACTATTATTATTTTATATATATATGTATATATATATATACATATATATATATATATTATATTATATAATAATATAATATATAATAATATTATATATTATTATATATATAATTGAATCAAGTTTTATATATATGTGGTCATTTTCTTGATTTATGTTGCTGTGGTGCATCAGGAAGATTTGAAGCACTGGCATGCATTTCCTACATTACTCTCAACAGCTGCATGAATGTGAGTCTGGAGTGAAATGTGACACTAATTTTCATTTGGGAAAATCTTTTTATTCTCTTTTGGCTGGTTTTGCACTGATCGTACAGCTGTTTGTACTGTCAGGGAGATATCTGGATCACTTACACACACTCTCCTTACTTGGCAAAAGAATGAAAAAACGTTTTAGAAGTACTGACTTGGAAATATTCATGTTCCAAACTCTGAGAGAGGAGAGTGAACACGGGCAAGCAGAAAGGTCTGGAAATAATTCTGTCAGTGGGTTGACGCCCGGTATTTAGGCCTCCATCCACCCCCACACAGTCCACTCCGCGCTCATGCCATGTATAGATTGAATTGCAGGTTTGTGATTGGCTGGAACACTTTTGCTGAATGGTGTGATCCTATCACATGTTGTCTTCTCCTTCTCTCCTTGGTGGTGCACACACACACACACAGAGGTTATTATGGGTATAGTGGCAAAACATTGCCTGATTCTGTCACTTGCTCTTTGCTGCAAATAACACATGAAACTGATTAATTATGTCATTTGACGTCATAGTGCGGAAACTAAAGCCACTAGTTGGTTTTCCATTAGTCGTAGCTATAAACAAAGAACTTGTGCATGACCCCATCTAAACCTACTGTTATGATTATTTTTACCTTGATGGGGGTTGATTAAAAGAAAGATATTTTCACTCCCTATTTCTAGATTTCCCACAGCTCCTCACCATAAACCTCATACACTCTTGTGCAATGAATTCTCCAATTTCCACTGCAACACAATGAGCCAGTTTATGCAAATGCACTGCCAATCATGACTGCAATCTCAGCACTGTTGCATCAACCTCGGTCATCCCAGAGGTGTTGCAAATCACAGGACAAGGATTTTGTTCCAGCAAAGTCGAAATCTCTCACAGCACCTACTGTATCACAGCGTCTTATCAAAAGTGGCCTCATGTCTCTGACTCCAGACTCATGCAACACAGTCATCCACCCACAGACAATGGGTGGATGACAAAATGTATGTCACGTGGACCCCAACAGACCTCGCGCATATCCAGGCACAAACTTACTCATGACGGAATTGATTTGAATGTGTTGTGGTTCACTTTGCATCTTTGCGCGTGTTTGAATATTCAGATTGTGTATATGTACTATATATTCGGACTGTTTGTTTTTGTGCAGTCCTGCCACCCATGGGATCAAACTCCAATGGATTCTGCGGTGCAGAGCATCTAAGGGTCCTTGCTCAGAGCCTCAGACCCAGTGACGTAAGAAACACACACAAACACACTAATGCTCACTCTGCCCAACTTTCTTTTTATATTTCCCTTTCTTTAAAAATATCTACCCTTCAGTTCCCTTTACAGTCAAATCACTACAAACCAGGAAACAGATTGAGTCTGATTCATCTGTGATGAGTGACCCTATTTATAAGGCCAGTTAGTCAACCAGCCACTTTTACTTTAGTTGGTTGAGTCACCAACAGCAATGAAAAATCAAAGAATTATGTGTGAGACGACAGCGTGGAGACTTTTTCGAAACAAAGTGTTTGCGTGTGTTGTGAAGAAATTATAAAACCGCGTATGATGGAATAAACATCTGCCATATCTGTATTGTTGTTCACTTTTGACCAATTAGGTGGTGGTTCCGATGTCCATTGTCAACGGTGGCTATCTGGACAATTGTATGGGTTCATTTTGGGAAACATGCCTGTTGGTGGAGATCATTTCCACTGTTCAAACATGAAATGGTCTGAACAGATGTTGTTGTCAGTGGAATGTCCGAGCTATGTTCCAGTTACTGCCTGCTGTCACACAGAATACTCTCATGCAGACCCGATGTGCTTGATGATTTCCCACCAGCAAAGGAAGGGCAAATTATTCTTTAATATATTGATATAATATAAGATATTTTTGGACATCCTGGGGACATAGAAGCTGGCTTTATCATAAATCTCTCCGCTAATAGGCTAGACTCTGTCATTCCTATTTATGTCAGTTCAGTTTTCACCCACAGGAGGCTCCAGCGAGCCGGTCCAGGAGAACAGTTGATGAGTCAAAGACCAGCTGCCTGCTTCACCTCCATGTTGACCATCTCTACTACAAGAAGTTCAAGTCAGTGGAAGCTGTTGTGGCTCAGGTGATTCATTCAAATCTTTTGTCTTCAAATGTCATATTATGACACACACTTAAATCACAAATTTGCTTTTAGTTTCAGGACACAACAAAACCATAAGAAAGAAGAATATGTGTAAACTGGAGCATGTGTAGTGTCATGGAAAATCCAGCAGGAGCCTCAGAACACAACAGGATTTTCTTGGCTGATGGTTGAGCAACATATTATTTATTTACAAACCCATGTCTGAACATGGGGAACCAGGACACCGAATAAATCATTTGAACTTTATAGGGTGTTTAAATCAAAGTACATCCGATTTATTTGATAAAACAAGTGAAAATGTTTGGCAGTGAAACATAGTGGTTCCTCAAATAGAGTCCATCCTGCAACACATGTTTGAAGTAGATTGGCGTTTAATAAAAGGTTGTTTTGCACTGTGTTTCCCAAAATGTCCAACACTCATTTTTGTATATAGTAAGAAGGACTAAGCTGTTGCTGCTGGGATTCTTAATATGGCCCTGCTCAGATTCACACAGCTGTCATGGCATTACTCACAGTGGGGGAGTAGAGGTTGAGAACCCTCTTCTTCTTCTTGCACACATGTGCAGACATTTGGCTAAATCTGCCAGATGTAAAGGCCTGGCACAGAGCTGGACTCTCTCTGTTGCATCCAACTGCTCCAGAAAGAAACAGCAAACATAAAAATGTTAGGTGGATGTTCGATGGTAGACATATTGATGGGAGGTTAAATGCAAAATGAACAATTAAAGTAAGAGCAAAGACGTCTTTGCAGAGGAAACGCCTCCCCCTGAGAAAAGTGCAAATACAAGCACATCTTACAATCTCGATAATATGCAGTGAAAAACTTGTATAGTTGACTTTGTTGACTAGGTTTCCAGTGTCCCAAGATACCAAAGTGCCAACCAGGCACCTGTTATTGACCAACATGCCCATGGGCACACAGTTGAGTATCGTCATGCAGGAAAATCACATCTTGGTCAGTCTGAAACCATATACTTGTGTTGTGCATGCTTGTCACTCAGCCGCAGACGTAGATTAGGGCCCGCTGTGTTGAGAGCTGCCTGCCATGCAATAAGCAACGTAATAGTGATAAAGGCGTCTGTCTGTGCTGAAGTTTCTTTGTCTGAACAAAACTTTTTGTAATTTTGGTTAGCGGTCAACTTTAATACTGTATAATTACCATTTAACTTTACCTTAATTGAAACCAAAAACCAGTATGTGCTACTGCATTCCATGTTTGCAATGAAATGATAAGATTAAGGATGTTTGATTGTGGCAAAGAAACAGATCAAGGTCAGTCAAAAAGTAAGTTTGACCTTCACTGTTATTCTCTCCAGCTTCGCTCCTGCTGTCTGTCCTCTCATCACCTCCTCCAACCTTCCTCAGATTCTTTCCAACATAAACACTCACGCTTGTTGTTGTTGTCCCTGGTTCAGTGCCAGACCTTTGTTGCAGCGGTGTAAATAGATGAGTTCCCCTCTATGTTCAACTCCAGCTATAGAGACTAAAACCTGTGCATGTGACTGGTTTTCACGTGCTTGACCGGACCCCCGTATATAAATACCCTGTGGATAAACTGTCTCTAAGGTTTACCTGATATGATCCTGTTATATGTTTTTACCTCATATGTATGTACATCGGGTCAAGTACTTTCTCAAAAATATGACATGATGAATTTCTATTTTGTGAGTTTCATGTCACCAAACACATCCCCTGCAGAGAAACAGTAGATGTTATTAACAATATGTCGGCATGTTTTCTCACATACGCTGGTGTCATCCTCAGGTCGCCTCGTATATGCAAGCTGTGAATGATATTTTCGACAAGGTGGACTTTAATGGAATCAGGCTCATCAACTTCAAAGTCAAATCCCTAACCGTAAGATCTTTCTATGTCCAACACAACTGTTCGCAATCTTTGAATTTTCAGATGCAGTTAACTCCTAACTCCATGTAATCACATGTACTGAGATAATTAGGTTAGTCCATTGGGTCTCATGTCGATGTCTATTGGTGAGAATCAAACCAGGACCAAACGCTCAGCTACAAAACTAAACACATTCTCAATTTCTCTCTGTAGGTAATAAGTGAAGAAGATACTAAGGATCCGCTCTCTCCTCTGTACATCGGGCCTGAGAAACTCTTGAGTTTGTACTCTGAGAATAACTGGGGCAACTTCTGTCTGTCCTATCTGCTGACTAACAGAGACTACAGTGGAGTGCTGGGACTCGCCTGGGAGGGCAAGGTCGGTAAGTTGCTGTGTTTAAGTAATCATTTAAGTGTGCGTCTCATTTTGTGGCTCGCTGGCCTTCAAATATGAATTTGCACAATTTATTTACACATACTTTTTACCTCGTATGTATGTACAGAGATGGCAGCAAACAGAAAAAGTGGGTCCTCGTATTAAAAGGTTTGGCAAACACTGATCTGTAGATCCCATTCCAGATCCAAAACTAAGTCTTTCTTATTGTCAACTTGCATTTACTTTTCAGATCAAATACTGCAATATTCAATTTAGTTTAATATGCTGTAACTTATGTAAAACAATATGATTTTCTTCTAATGTTAGCCTTGTGTGCTTACAGGCACTGTCTGTGTGTGTGTGTGTGTGTGTGTAGTATTATTGTTGGACACATTATGTGGAAACTGTTGTGGTGGGAGGTGCTTCTCTCGCTTGTTTCTGTGACATTGTCTCATGCGTGGCTCTTGATTGGCTGAACTGAGGGGCGTGAGAGCAGACCACCACAATGACATGTGATTAGGGAGAAGTGAACCTTTGACTCACACACACACACTCACACACATACACATGCATGCATGCATACACCCTGCACTAAGACGTCTTACTGAGGATTGGTGACTGCATTCCACAGCATGATCACCATAGAAACAGCTCATGTGAGGAACACACACACACACACACACACACAGAGACACACACAGTGGCTACATAGTGGCAGTGACATTGTTATGAGTTTCCTCAGTGTAAACTTGGATAATGTTTGCCCTCTCGACATGGTCATGGTCAACCTCAGTGTCTCAGTCATTCTCCTCTACCAGCTTATCAGAGAGTCATAGAAGAAGTCTTTTAAACATCATGGCACCATAAACTCAAACACCCTGATGCTTCTGAAGCCTCAGCACGGTGAATTGTGTGTATGTAGTCGCCCACAACCCCCATCAATCAGATTCCTCCTTTAACCTCGATCGCCAAGTTGTGTGTTCATACGTCAGTGCAGGGTTGGGGTCAGGGGTTGGAGCTTTTTCACTATGGAGACTAATTGAAAAACAGATGGTAATTTTCCACACAATATGTTTTGTGTTGTTGGGAGGTGGGCTTAGACTATAACTGGAATTGATGAAGTGTCCCTGTGTTTTCCAAGGAGACCTTGAGGACAACAACAAGTTATCCCCATATTTCACCAACCTCGTTTTTTTTGGTGATTGCGGCTTGTTTTTCAATAGAAGGACTGGTAACCGGATGGTTGTGGGTCATTGACTTTCATTGACTTTCCATCGGGACAAAAATGTTCTGTCAACAGTTATATGTTTGTTTTGTAGTCAGACCACAACACGGGCTAGTAGCACAACTACTATAAAGATATATATTTGTTTTGTGTGCCCAGATTTATATTACAGGCCCAACTTGTAATACTTGATTGCCAGCAGTCGTTGTGGTTGAGCGCAGCGCGTATGTCAGACCAAAACAAAAGCTACTCGTTACCAGTAACTTACAGGTCCAGGTGGAGAAGAGCTAGCCCTAAGTCATTTATAAATATAAGTACATTTAGAGCGTAGCCTTCAGCTGTACACTTTGAATTACTTTGTATTACTGCACTCAGTGGAACTCAAGAACTTGTAATCAGGAGATACACGTCGTTCTTGTCATGAACTCAGGGCCTTTATCATTCTTGGAGTAAACTTGGAGGTCATTTCAATATATATTATATTTAGTGTCTAGAGTTTGTGGTGGTGTGCACATGCAACTGTTGGACCAACCACCAAAACAGAAGCTCAATAAAAACACAAAAAAGACATCAATACTCTACCACATATTTATTTTCTGTTTTCTTATCACGTAGAATGTTGCATGTTGGACCTTTAAACCTTAATCAAGATTGAATTACAGCCAAGGGACAAAACATTAAAGCTTTAGTAGCAAATAAAACTTTGAGGTTAATGCTAAACTGCTCAATAAAACAAAGTGTAGATCATCAGGTTGGGAGAGGAGGTGCTGTCGCTAGACATTCTGGAAATGCTCCAGTGTATTAACACCAGCATTTGGGAGCAAATAACGCCCCCTCTGCTGCACCGCTGCCAAAAAACACAACACAGCCTCCAAAGAAATGCTCTTTCTAGGAACCTCAGCTCCTTGAAAATCCCATCAGGGGGCCATTTTAGGTCAAAAGCGGGGAATGCTTCAGAAATGCATCCAGAAGGGGGAGTCTTGCTTGGCTGTTCATAGAAAATAAACCACACTCTTTTGGCTTTTCACAGGGACCAGCCTTAATTGTGAAGACAGTTTGTCTCATTTTCCTCTCGTGCTTCAAAATTCTTTTTCCCCATTTCTTGCACAAAGCCATCAAGTGAAATCAAAAACAGAGGGATGACACAGTCGCATGTTACTGTGTTGTTACTCCCGGCCGCCTTTACCTGATCCTCACACTATCCTCACTGTTTCTGCAACACCACAGATAGGGGACTTTTTGTTTGCTGTTTTTTTCGACCCCTGGCTGTTCGTCATAGTTCCTGGACGTCACACTAATTCCTACTGTGTAACAAAAACATGCCAGTGAGAGAAGCAGATGCCGCGGCTGGTTCCCACCGTTCTCAGTGACACAGAGTGAACTCAGATTTATCTGAAACGGCGCTGAATCTATGTAACAGACGTGCTCCTCACCAGCCTCAAAGCCTTCCCCCCACTCAAAAAAAGACGGTGGTGATGTAGATGTGGTGTTACGTAAAGATGGCGTATCCCTGCCTGGCCATCCATGTGAATGTTGCCAGCTGTTTGTAATAATGGGAACAGTTATCAGTGACATTATGTAAACGCAAAAGCAAACTAAACTATTGGGGCCCAAAATGCTGCCATGTGCATGCTGATGATGAAACTTAAGGATCTCAGCAGCTTCTGTCTGTCTGCACCTCCTCGACCCTGTGGCCACACAGGTCAATAACACCACAGTTAATTGTAGGAATCTACAGTAGCACACTGTTGGTTATGCAACCATACTGTATCTATATGGTTTACACTGTGTCAATACAGATTTATGTAAGTGAAATTGTTTTAAGGTTGCCACATACTGAATACAGAATTACTTCCATCCTTTTATTAAACAAATCTCTTGGAAATGGCTTATTTGCCTATTCAAAATAATATTAGGAGTTAAAAGTAATAAATAGAGGACTGATTTATTAATTAATGTACAGTACAGGGCTGGGCAGTAATTCAGTAATCATATATGGGATGTAATTGTCTTCATTATCAGTATAACAAAGGTTCACTATATATCAATATGATATTGATGCACAGTGCAGACATATTTTGAGATACAAGACATAATGTTTTGCTTTTATGAACCTAATTTTTAACATAATCAGCATAATTTATACTTTGTTGTGATAATGTGTCTGATCATTTTATCCAGCACTATTCAGAGTAAACAGTCCACACATACAGAACATTTTTCTTATGTCAAACAAACAGATGATATCTTAGGAAATAAGCAGAGAGCATTTACAGCTGGAGTTTCCTCATCATTCTGTGGAGCAGCTTAATGTCACTGACCACACTTGAAATGACCCTCATACAAAGAAAGAGTCATTTATAACACAGTGTTTTGTATCATATTGGGAGTCAAAATAAATGTAGAACCAGCCCTTTAAATAAACTATAATCAATAATATACAGCTTGCACAACTTGTGGCAATTCATTCTATGCATTGTTCACTTAACTTTTTATATTTATTATTTTCTTCAGGTAACTGGGGAGGAATATGTTCAAAATACACCACACTCCGTAACGGCCGGATGTCCACCCTGAACACTGGTCTGGTCACGGTTCAGAATTATGGACAGGTCCTGCCTCCTCGTCTTGTCCAGCTCACCTTTGCTCACGAACTCGGCCACAGCCTGGGAGCTCCGGTCAGTTGCCGTCTCAATACATCACCCTCTTCATCCTCAAGTGCAACACTGTACACAATGTAGCCCCTAAAAAAAGGTTACGATAATGTAAAAGTACACATTTTATTCTTTCAGAAACTCAGTTTTAATGTGTGAATAACTCTGGAACAACATAACAGCAGCCATGATGGAATCATTAGATTATGACCACATATTGTGTTCTATATTCTTATCGTTTGTCTGTGCACTGTGCACAAGAGGGGTTAACTGTTCAAAACCAATGATCCAAATTGGTTCAGTGGTGGATTTTTATTTGTTGAGTATTAGCAGTAGCTCATCAAAGTGTATTACTCTTTAAAAACTTCTTGAAAGATAATCAGCTCCAAATTCTCCATATAGTCACTCCCTTTGGCCGTGAGGAAGAGGAAATGTCTTGAATGCCTTTATTTCGCCAAGCATATTAGTTTTAGACTTACAATGACCTCATAACTGTAAAAAACAGATGGTGCTGTGATTGGACATCGCAGATCAACATGAAAGCAAAACCTCAATAAAAAAGAGAAAGAGATAATAACAGCATTGCTGTATTTGTACTTAGTGTTGAGCTCAGAGTGTAGTATTTTGCCAGGAATTCAGACACAGTAGTTCTACATGTTTCATAATTAGATGACAATATATCACATTATATGAGCCATGTCATAAATGATAATTGAACATGATGAATTTCTGTGACTCAACTTCAGATTTACTGCTCATATCATGTTCTCACAAATGTGGTAAACACACTCTACATGTGAATGAGTTGCATGTGGCCGTTAGAAGACTCAGTTGTTAATGACTTTGTTTGTTCCACGTGGATCCTTGGATCGCTCTCACTGGCTAATCGTAAATAAAGAAAGAGGAGGACCTCTGATTTCTCCCTCTCTCCATGCTTGTTTCCTCTGGCTCATTTTTGCATGCAAAGTCTCAAAGCCTCCTCCAGTCCGGCCTTATCAACAAACTATTCATGCATTCACACAAATGTGTGCACCTCTCAAATGAGTGACAGCTGCAAACATCTGCAACCTTTCTCCCGCTGCCTGAAATGCCAGCAGCTCGTTCCACTCTGTCCCTGAGTTATTCACACTTGCACAGACTGAGGAGCCCACTGTTCCTGAGCAGATTAGTTCTGCTATGTTCAGTCCACGCAGGCTTTTTATAGGTTAAACTGCAGTAAGTTGTCCCGCTAAAGCCAAGTATCCAAGCTCCTGTGTCAGGCATGTCTCATTGTTTCCAGGCTGGACAAAATGTGGAAGAAGAAGAACATGAGGAGATTAGAAAACATGCTTCACCTGAGATTTGTGGCTGACATGGTGGAGCACAGAGAGAGAGAGGAGTGGGCTCTGATGTGGAATTCATTCTGGGAAGAAAGAGATGCTTTGACCTTTGGCCCACTTCCCCTTTCCACCTATAGATTTACATAACTGCTTTTTGAACTGTAAACTGTATATCAGCTTTCTGCTCAGATGAAAAGAAAAATGGTTCTTTTTGTTCTGCTGCTTTCTGTCATAACATTTAGTTTTCATTGATATGGTGATACACAGAGTCACAGCGGCTTCCTTCCACTCAGTGTGCAATATTTGGACTTTTTTAATGAACACACATTTGTAGTTTTATACAGCATTTAATTCTCTTACAGGTGTTTAACCAGGTGGGGCACTGACACTCTTTAAGATTGTGTTTAAATGTTAATTTTCCAGAATCATATGTAATAACTTAAAGTCCAAAAACCTGGGATGGGGATGTAAAAATAAAAACAGAAAATCCTCACATTGAAATGAATGGAACTAAATATTTGTCATCTTTTAAAACAGTGAATTAACCAATTGCTTCTAAATTCACTTGTTAATAAAGATAGTCAAAATAATCAGTACTCTAGTATGAATTAGCTCTATTATGATCTTAAATTCTGAATAAATAATATTTTACATATTGACTGACATTACACCACAAAGAAACATTACTCAAGGAAATGACAATGGCGCTTTTTTTCCTACCCTTAACATCTGTTTGTAACGATGTGTGTTTTTGTGTCTCTGTCTGCAGCTGAATGCTCTGAACACAAATGCTTTACTTTAACGTTCACTCAGAGAAAACACTGACTGTTGATTTCTGATATTTTGTGCGTTTCAGCACGACGAGGGCTCTAACTGCGGGAATCTTGGTTCCGCTGGTGGTAAAGGCAAGTACCTGATGTTCCCTCAGGCTACAGATGGGGTGCGTGAAAACAACGACAAATTCTCCCACTGCAGCATCAAACACATCAGCAAGACCCTCAGGCTAAAGAAGGACGACTGCTTTGTGGGTGAGGATGCAAAGGGCACCCGCATGTGCACATTGGGGCCAAATGTTTACACTGTTCGTCCCTGGTCACTGTAAATACTTATAATTTGTCTTGACTTCCACGTTATGTGTGCATATAAATATGCCTGTTTATGTGTGTATTTATCTGCATGCTTGATCTTTTTTTTGTGGGGGGTTGCAGTCAGTGATCAGCCCATCTGTGGAAACCACATTGTGGAGGGAGATGAAGAATGTGATGTCGGACACGACGACACAGACCGCTGCTGCTACAGTGCTATAGAACCTGTCGGAGTTCAGTGTCACCTCAAGCCTGGCAAAGACTGCAGGTACTGTGCACAATCCATGTTTGTATTTATTTAACCAGGATTCAGGAATGACGTCCCTGGAGAGTAAGACCTGGACAAGTTAGCACAAGAAATGTTTCAACAGAGCACATTTAAAATCATAAAAGACTTCTCCTATGTCCAATATAGGAGAATTGCATTCTTTTGAAAGAATGCAATTTATTTTCGGGGGGGGTTACACTAATCAGCACTTTTGTATATTTATTTGCTGCTACTGCCACAACATTTACACCGATCATCATCATATTGTTATTTTTTTACTTATTTCATTCTTATTTCAACTTGATTCACTCGAGTTCCTCATGTCTTTCTCTCTTTCTCTGTCACTCATGCACAAACACACACAAACATGCCCACAGAGGACACATTTGTACATCCAGACTCATGACGTCAGTGTGTATTTGAAGAAAGTGAGGGGACCCCAAATCTGATCAGTCCTATGTGAGGTGGTCTGCATATGATCAGCTCACTGAGGACGGATGTTATTAGCAGGTCTGAATGGGGCCATTATTCCATTTCAACAGTTCCTGTTATTCCAGCGCATGTGGCCTCTTTGTGAACTGTATCTATCAACCTGACTGTGTGTATGTCTTTTTACATTCATCCGTCAGTCCGAGTCAGGGCCTGTGCTGTGGTCAGGACTGTGGCTTTAAGTCGGCCGATCAGACCTGTGATGAGGAGACGGACTGTTTGAGAGAGAGTGTGTGTTCAGGCCTTTCCCCGCTCTGCCCTGAACCAGTGGCCAAGGAAAACCTGACCGTCTGCAGCGAGGGCACGCGTGTCTGCTTGAATGGGGTGAGGCCACTACATTTAGCTCACAACAGTGGGACTCAACATGTTTAACTCCATCAGTGAGGGGGGAAAAGTGAAGAGGTAATTTCCAACAATACTTTGAGTTTTGCAGTTTATTTTTGACCATGGTAACATCAGATCACAAACCAATCTGACAATGAGGTGCAGCTAGTGTTTCTCACTGAGTTTCAGGTTTCAGCAAACTGTACCCGGGTTTCTAATAGTGTTCTTAAAATGCTTCAAAATGGAGGTTCTCACATTCTTTTCCCAGTCAAGGTCCCCCTACAACATTTAAAAAATATTCCAGGATCCTCTTTGTGTATACTTTTAAAGTAATGCGATGTTTTAAAATAATTAATCTGGAAACCTTTCATGGCCCCCTGGCAGTGGGTAATGGACCTCCATTTGAGAACCACTGTTTTAAGTTTTAAACACATTTTATCATGTGAATGTAGTAGGATAATGTGTTTGCAAATTATATTATTCTATACATAATGTGAAATCCTAAAGCCTAATATCTGTCATGATCCAGCTGATTTGTAGAGAAATCCACCTGATCATGGTACCAACAAACAACATGTGTGACAACATTAACGTTAAATCAATGTCTGTTAAATATAGATAAACTGTCCTTGAGGCTGGAGAGACAAGTGATTTATTACAGCAGTGAAACGTTGCTTCATCACATGACATTACTCTCAGAGGTGCATATCCACATTGTTTTCTTTGCTAAAGTCCAAAAAAATGAATGTACCGTTAATAGTTCAACAGGCAAATAAGCCAAAATCCCATTTTCACATCAGACTCCACCTTTATTTTATTATTGTCATGTGAAGATAAAATAAATAAATAAAACCACATCTGTGAAGCAGAGTTTCCCTGTTTCCTAATGCCATGTGTTTGATTGTCCAGATTCTCAAACTTGTGGGAAAATAAGCAATTTGTACAAACAAACAGAGAGATTGCATTTATGCGAGTCACATGTGTTGAACAGATTTAGTGAAATATAACATTTTTAAAGCGTATCTGTCTCAGTGGGTCACACAATGGCAACCCAGTACAACATTGGGCCTTCCTGTATATGTAAACATTTACAAAAAGTATTCTTCTTTAAGGCAAGATTAAAAAAGGCAAAACATTTAACATTAACTGGAGCAAATAAGGGACAACACCACAAACACACTGAGACTGAGACATGATCTGAACAGACAACCCAAAGAAACCAAAGTGAACGAACCCAAACACAAAGATTAAATACACTGGGGACTCAGGCACAATCAGGTGCAGGTGTGTGACAAACAGGACACAGGTGAAACACATTAGGACGGGACAGACAATCAGGGAAGACAGGAAAGGAAGCAAAACTGGACAAGGTACACAGGAAGGAAAAAATTCAAAATAAAACAGGAAACAGGGAACTGAAAACCTAGTGTAAAGAAAACAAAACACGCCTGTAAAAAAGTTTGTAATTAAGAGACACCAGGGAATATTATATTATATGATTGGCACTTTGCCACCTGGGAACCTGAAGCAGTAGCGTTATTGTTTTATTGTACATCAAGCACTTTATAGCTGTGCAATTTACATCGGTGTTCAGAAAGCTCTAAATGAAAAAAAAGACTTTGTCAAAGCTCAGAAGGCAAGGACAAAGTTTGCTCCCCAAATAGTTCAATGAGAAGCTTGGAAAAAAAAGTGTTTATGGATCTGGGACCTTTAATAGAATCCAGAAGGCCAATGATTGTGATGTTATTCCTGCTGCACATGTTCCCAACAAGAGTCACTGTCAGAGCACAACAACATAAGTAAAGATCATTTGATGTTTAGTTGCTCTCCAACTTCTTACACTTCATATTTACACTTCATCATTCAATGCAAACAGTGTATATTCTTTTGTATATGTCTATATGTGTATATGTCGTTTTACTTCAGGTCATATTGTTTTTATATATGGAATGAAAATCAGTTCAAGATCATAACTTAAGATTATCCACATATATATATAATATCTGTGTGTGTGTGTGGTTGTCTCCGCAGGAGTGTGCAGAGTCTGTGTGCGTGAAGCACCACCTGCAGCAATGCGACTGTCCAGGAGACTCTATGAGGGAGAAATGCCACATGTGCTGCCAGCAGCCTGGTAACCACGGAGCCATGTGTGCTCCACTACTGAGGAATGTGTTTACACTTAAAGGCCCAAAACATCGGCCTGTGTCAATCTGCACTGAGGTTACTCTTGTAAATTATTGTTTTCCCTGCCGTGATGGACCAGTACATGGAACATCAGATGAGCTAATAACATTGAGCAAGACATGTGACTAAACTCTTAAAAGAGTAAATAAAGCCCCCTCCTCTACAGCTAACTCAACCCAGTGCCTTCATTTTAAAAATGAGTGACAGAGGGAGGGGGAGTGATCTAATTGTTGTGTTGTAGCTGTCTGATTTTTAATCTTTTTTTAAAGGGGGAGGAGACTGGGACAACAAGCCTCACACTGATTGTAATGAAAGAGATCCAACACACCTGATTCAAATGAATGGCTCGTTAGCAGGCTTTTGCAGAGCTTGTTGATGAGCTGACTATTGAATCAGGGGTGTTGGAGCAGGGAAACATCTAAAACATGGAGGGCAGCGTGTCCCCAGGACCAGGATTGAGGACCACCAGATTTCATCATGGACTTAAATAGCCAATGGCAAAATTTGTAATGCAGTAGCTGGTGTTTGACCAGAGAGAGGCAGACAACAACAAATAACATTACAAGATACACACATACACTGGTTTTCACCTTACTACACTTTAATATAAGAATCAGTGTCAATGGGTCAGTTGTTAAAGGGATAGTTCAGTTTTGCTGTATGATGCATTGACGCATTATCAACACTGACACTCAAACAGCCCGCTCACTGAAATATGGCTGTTAGCACAGAGACAGATACTAAAGCAGACTTTAGCCTCATAACAAACGTCTAATAAAATCACAGGGACACAGGAGCTGCTGGTCTTTAACTGTTGTCGCCTTTGCTAACTTTTTTTTTTGTCAGTGAGGTCAATCTGGACAAAGGATTTGAACAGATTTGAACATATGAATGAACAACTCCTGTGTGAAATGACACGGACAAACATATTCTACATATATGTGAAAACCAACATATTTTTTACTTTAAAGCATATATACACTTATACAAACATAGTTCTGGGTAGTATGTTCAATTTATACAAATCCACCCTCCCAAATCTTACACACTGGACCTTTAATCAGGCATAAATTTTATTAGTTCAGCCATAAGTTGACAATCTGTTTTATCTGTCAGTGAGAGTGTCCTGATCCCAGGCTTTATTGAGTGAAGTCTGTGTTTAATTTAAAACTTCCGAAAACTTGAACTATCCCTTCAATTGTTCGTCTCTTATGCTCTCATTTGGTTTGTTTTTTTTCTCCATTCATGGCAGATAAGCCTGAGACATGTGCCAGCACCACGTCCTCCGTGCTTTCTCGCCACTTTCTGAAGAAAACGTTGCCATTGGTCGGTGGTGCGCCCTGCTTTGGAAACCAAGGTTACTGCGATAAATTCCACGTATGTCGCCTCCTGGATGCCGATGGCCCCATCGCAAGACTGAAAAACTCCTTTCTCCATTTGGACAACTTTGAAGACGTGGGAGAGTGGATGAAGGTGATGGAGAATATCATGATGAAGATGTTATTACTCAAGTGCAGGGAACTAAAGGGAACTGCTGACTTTAGTTCATGCCATGTTTTCTGCAGTCAAATTAGTATATTAAACAATAATGAAATGCACCTTGAATCAAACTATCACAACTAATGCCTGGAACACAGGATGCAAGACTAAGTTGTTATTTGATTTATCAAACAAAGGAAGTAGAAGATTACTAGTTGGTAAGTTAGTTATAAAATATCACCAGCACTGAGCATGTTATCATTACAACAACACTAAACTAGTGAAACTGAGACTTTGCTCAGTGTCTAAAGCGATGACATTTAAGTTGTTTCACTTAACAATTATGCAATTGTTTTTATTTCTGTGTGTGTGCGTGTGTACAGGCTCATTGGTGGGCCATCCTGCTGGCCATCCTGACTCTGTCTGGAGTGATGGGCTGCACTGTCTGCCTCTGCGGTCAGACCCTTAACACCAGGGACCTTGAGTAACCTCTGACCTTTGATCTCTGTTTCCCTGAGAATACAACTATCTCAGTGCATTGAGAATAATTTATCAGAGACGGAGAATTGTCAAAGCCACACAGGAGAATCCTGTTTAAAAATGTTGCCTGCAGCTGACAAAGACTGGTGAGACTGTCCCTTTTTTCTGACGTTGCATCGTTTCAGCTTTCTTTGAAGTTGAGTTTCAGCCACTTTTCTATCCTAGTGATACTACAGTATAACCTTAAGTGTTCTCACAGGAAGGTACAGGGTCTTTTGGCCTTTTTGGTCATGGTCTTTAATGTTTGAACAGGGGTAAAATACATTCATGTTTAACGTAATAGAGCAACAATTTGCACATTTATTATCTCAACAAGTATTTGTGGTAGTGCCACACGCAAGGAGGACCAAGCAGGTGGGGTAAGAAGAGAAACATACATGGACTAAATGATGAAAAGATACCTACAGTTAGCAGAACACTGAGATAAAGGCAGATATGGATTTTTACTTTTACTTACAGGTGCAAAATGCAAAACTGACTTCCCATGATTCATCAGACAGAAGTCATCAGACTAGCTCCTTTGTTGTTAACCCTAGCACTGGTAATTACATGCATTTATACAAAGAAACTTTACTCAAATGTTACAGATGGAGTATGAAGTCACTCTGTTCATCAGTGCTTTGCCGTATATTTACATGTGTACTATGTGTTTCCAGACATCATGTTGCAAAGAATGTAAACACTAGTGATTTTAAGGTAAAAAGGCACATTCATCACACATTTCTCTGGTCACCTTGACACAGTTTACATGCAGTGGCTTCACACCTGCAAGGACATGACGCCGTGACAGAGCTAAAATTCACTTCCCTGCAATTTATATGAATCAAAAACAGATGTGAGATTTTAAACTGTTGAATCATTAAAATGGAATGTTTGCAAAATGTGGTGAGAGGTATTTCTAATAAAATGCCAGGTTCAGAGAGCAGTTTTGGTTTATTAAAGACTTTATACAGCACAGTCAATATTTACAAATATGTACTAAAGTTTATATAAATGCATATTTTACAGATAAAGATGATGAAGGTAAAACATTAATCTAACAGTGTTGTGTACTAAAAAAAACAAACCATCGTCATTATTATTGTATTTACATACATTTCACTGTACAAGTAACTGGGTTTAGCAATGTCGTCTCCTCTTCAGTGCAATAATGAAGCATTTCCTCTTTTTTAAAGCAAGTGGAAATGAGCTCACAATGATTACAGTACCGATCTCTAAGAGCTGAGGTTTAGATATTGCTTATAGGACATTTAACGTTTGAATGGATAAGAGCCAATACTGGAGTCGTCTCAAGCACACAGGACATAAAGACACAAAGACAGCACAACAAAGTCACAATAGAGAAGCCCCCTTTTCTACCAAGACTGCAGTGAAGAAAACTCCACAATAATCCACCTTATTTACACGCTTGTTTACACAGAACCGAAATATAAAGCAAATAAAAGTAGAGCCCCCATTTTGTACCTTTTACACACAAAGATAAGGGTGGAATAAAGGTGCAGTGAACAGGCTGGGATTAAAAGAGGCATGAGATAAACCATACCTTCGACATCTCACTGAGCACCTCAGTTTAGACACATGGTATTAGGCACTTTCTTTCAGGTAACAGCTTCAGAGTAACGTCACCTTGCAGCGATGCAGCAATAAAAACAAAATGTGCTGTGAATGCAAACACGTTTCTAAGGTTCAGAGTCAAAAAGTAGTTGTAGAATAACTGAAAATATAAACAGCAACAAAGCACTAAGTTAAGACAATTTCAATTTGAAATAACTCACTTCTAGCGACTGTTTACAGTAAGGCACACTGATACAGGTCCCACAGTCACATGTAGTGCTGGGAGCCGCAGTGGTGAATGCTCACTTAGTAATAAAGGTAAATACATTGAACCCTATTGCATAAAAGACTCTAAGAAATAACAACTTTTACATTATTTGGCAAAAATCTGTGGGGTATTTAGCTGCATCTTCACAGTGTTTGTTATACATAAAAAAATGTTTAACTTGAAGTATTTTACACAATAGGACATTTTTACCTCCTGAACCGTAAATATATGTACAGTAGTATATAGTCTTCTTATTATGGAAGACTCTGAACACTCACAGAAAACTTTTGAATCATATCCAGCTCCAACCAAACACAACATTTGTATGTACTATGACTATAACTATGACGCTAGAACATATTACACAGTAATTATTTTTACACAGTACGTACAAAGCCAGGCAGTCTTTATATAATGTGAGAAATAATATAAGTTACAGGTGTAGAAATCATTTAATAAGTGCTGAAACGAAGCAGGGGGATTTTTCTTTCTTTCACATCAGTGGTCTTTTAGAATAACTCTACAGACAAACAAACACAAGGTTTACTGTTATTTACCAGCATTTACAGTCATGGTAAATGAAGTAGGGGGATGTGGGCAAAGCCTGTTAACTCACCTTTTTTGGTTTGTCCTCCATAAATCTTTACATTTCACAAATGTGACCTCCTGGGTTAAGCTCTGAGCATCAGGGTCTCTTACACAGAACACCATCCTGAAAGGGGGAGTTCATAAAACACAGTTGATCTATAAGAAAGAGGACTCATATTTTTAATTCAATTGCTGCTTCTTCTACCAGAATATATATATATATATAAAAAAAGAATGGGTTTTTATCACATTACCATGCGAACAACCAGAGTTCTTTACAAGAATTGGTCCTTTTATAGTGCACTTACTTTTTCTGGGTCTCGCCAGCTCGAATACGGATTTTGTGAACCTCCATGTTGGCGCTGTCCGAGTCACCAGACCACCAGGAGGAAACCATCTTCAACATGCTGGAGGTCGACCAGCCGTTCGTCTCCTCCCATTTAAACTTCAACATCAACAGCTCACCAATGTCCTTCTCTGTCACCAACAGGAATGAATGTGTCTTGTTTGTTGATATTTTCTCCTTCCTGCCGGACACACATAGATGGACACATGAGTGCTGACGGGGTTTTATTGAACCTTGATAAAACCACAGTTGGTTATTTTATAACTGTTTATGGTTGTGTATTATTATCCTAAGCTGCTGTGCAACTCTAGACTCATAACTTGCAAAATACAAGTCACAGTGCGGCAACTTTGTTTCATAAGGGCTTCGGAATAACCCACTCACAGTTTGAGCTCCAGGTTTTCAGCCTCTGCTTTTGTTCCGTACAGCGACACCGTGAGCGACGGCTCCATCTCTGAGCGGGTCACCTTACTGGAGAAATGGATCTTCAGCTGATAGTGGTAAACTGCAGAGCGACAGAACATTTTCGAAGCTTTAAACACGCACACCAGCTACCGTAGCAGTTAGCTCTTTCAATTCTTTTAGCTCATGCTATAGCAGGAAACGCACAGGTGTTACTGATCACATTAACGATGGCTCTGTTCCTGTAAATCAGGGCAGTGTGACCCAGAAAATGAGGAACGCTAAGTAGAACTCGCCCATCGTTAATTTGATGATTTACACCTGTGATTTTCCTAATGTTCCTTAAGTATTTTATTTTTTATTAAACACATTTCAACAACAATTCTCTTAATAGAGTTTTTCATACATTTTACTGAGGAATTAATGGTTTAAATCGCTAGTTCGGGGTCTATTCCAATAGAACGTTGTTTTGTTCCCATTAGATGAAAGTAGATGATGAGGCATGGCATTTATAAGTAGACACCAGTGTGATGGACAGCTGATATTATCAACAGAAGCCTGGTTGCAGGTGACGTCGGTGAATTTGCGGTTGTAAAAACCTCAACTGGTCAAATAGCAAATCCTGGGGCTTCAAAATACAGGGTCAGATTCTACTGGTTGACACGTAGTTGGTTTGTGACAGTACATACTGTACAACACTTCCACTGACCTCTGAATGGCATGGACGCCCGTGTTTTGGTGTACATCTGAACGTTGCGTGCCTTGCGGACCTTGCTGATGTCATAGCCCACCGTGTTGCAGCGGCTTTTGCGGCAGCCGAGACACATGCCGCGGTTGAACATGTCGTTGCTGCCGCATCTGTAGGCCTTGGCAGCTTCCTCCTTGTTCAGCAGAGAGTCGATAAACAGGTGGACAGAGCGCTCATGTTCGCACTTGACCGCATCAGTGATTGCTGAGAGGGGAAGGAAGAGGGAATGATACTTAAACACTTGCATCTAATAGGACACAAAGGAATTAAATATAATATATAATATATAATATATAATCTGTTTATTTTCAGCTGGGTGTGAATGTGGTTATTGTGCAACTGACAGCAACAATGTTCACTGCTGAGACAGATTAATAACAAGCAGCTGCAGTGTCGCTGCTGGACTGTGCACTCTCTCCATATGTCTGTAAACTAATATGCACATAATTGTGTTTTGTAACCTGTTTATAACAGACAAAGCTTTGTTTTAAGGCAGGTTACACTGGTCAATCTACAGGTATAATTACTAAGAAGAAATTGAAATTACTAAAGAAGACATGCTGAGGATAATTCAACACACTCATGTTTTAAAACTGTCCTGGTTTGTCACCACAAACTTAATTCTGTCTGCAGCCAGTTGATTCTCAGCTACATTTTACAGTTGAATTCTTAATTCTTACCAAATAACCCAAAGTTGGCAATCTTCTCCAGAGCCCCCCTGAGGTTGCAGCCTGGCTGAAAGCTGCCTCCATTGGGGTAAATGTCCACATGACCAACAGGCTGCTGGATACCAATGCTGAGACCCAGCGAACCCCGAGTGAAAGTGTGGAGGACGTCCACAAAGTAAGCGTCGTCTGGGGAGAGGCGTTTGTGGGCGTGCTCCCCCTCAAAGTCTGGACCAGCTGGGTCCAGACCTGCAGACAGAGAGTTTTTATCGTTGACTGAGGGAAATCACAAGACGCACAGCTGATATGTCATACGTATATATGTTCTGCTCACCAGTTATTCTTCCCACTTTATTGGTCGCATGGTTGCCAGCAAATCCTGCGACGTGAGCGCCCAGGCTGTAGCCAATCAGGTGGATGTTCTCGAGAGGCATATTGGTGGTTTCCTTTCAAAACAACACAATGAAAAAGATGATTTAAATGGTACATTATGTAAGAAATGAATTATGTCATAAAAGAGACCAAGAAATGTATAGAAAACATGTTAATTCACAGTTTCAATTTTCATTTACCAGCTCCCAAAAGAATACACAGTGAGCTAATGTTACTAAACCTAGAAAAGCCTTTCTATCGCTCTTAGAAACAACTCAACCAGAGGAGAAGAAAATCAAGAGTATATATTGGAGATACACTCAAAAATGACAGCGTGGCAAATGTTCTCCTGGACAGGTAAGTGACTGAGTTTCAGTCTCTCTCTTTCTCGTGTTGTCGTTAATGTTTAACATAATGTCTGCACAGTCCATTATTGTCACTTCATTGTCTCCTCTCATCACGTGATAAGCAGACACACGTTCACTTTCAATCTCCGACCTGTTGCTGACGTAAAAAAATTGACCAAATAGGTTTTATGTTTATAAAATTAAAACTGCAGACTTTGAGACGTCAGACGCTGTCCACACTTTTACTACAAAGTCTACCTTGGAAAACAGAGATGGTCAAAAGCCGGCGTACTCCTCAGAATATTGTGCTAAAGACAGGCGTGAAAGTTTGCTCCCACTGACCTCGAGCCAGTCGATGAAGCGAGCGATCTCCTGCCCCACGGCTTTGGTCTTCTGAGCAGCAAACACATAGTGGTTCTGTGCCGAGGCGAGCCAGTCCACCACGATTACGTTAGCCGTCTGTTCTCGGTCATACAGCGCTTCCACCAGCTCTGTCATCCAGCTTTCAAACATACCACTCAGCTGTTGAGATGACACATGAAACAATACTTACAATTCAGGTAGAATCAACGCGACGTCCACACTGTCTTCATCAAGACCATTCTTCACTATTGACTACAGCATGTATTTACATGACACGGGTCACCAGAATTTGGCTGAGTAAAGAAACACTACCAGTACCAGGTGTTTAGTCTTTCAAAACAGACAAAGCATTAAGTGAACTAAGCCCTGAAGGGTTTTAAAGACCAGGGCAGGTCATGACAGGCTTCTCTGCTCACCGTCCATCCGTGGATTACTAGGAAGGTTTTGGAAGTGCTGTTGAAGGTGCAGGCTGCCAGGGATTCAGGTTTTCCAGGAATGATATAGCACAGGTCATCATCGGGATGAGAAGGTTTGCGTAAGGAGAATTTGGCAACCGTTTCATTGCTGTCATCTTTGTGGTGAAACAAGTCTTTCAAGGGATCGAGGAAGTCGTCTGAAAGAAGAAAGTTGTGGTTTATTGGAAATAGTTTTCTGTTAAACATTCATCGACATACTGTAGCTCTTCCCGTGTGAGGCTGGCGTTTTTGTTGATGTGTAACTCTAATGTTAAAGCTAAGACGTTGGAGACGCATGACTAACTAACTGAGTGACAGTTTCTAATAAGACTCGGCCCCTCAGGGGCCCTCAATAAATTAGCTTCCACCTTAGACCAGATCAGTTCTTGGGGGTTATGGAGGTTCAGTTGGTTGGACCGAGCTCCATAGAAACCACCAAGATTTTTTTTTTCTTTGTTCCTGCCAACTCACTGACTATAATCTGCTGAAGTTTCAGGGGTCCTAACTCAGTCAGCTGACTCTACTCAGCTGGGGGGTTGTGCTGAGATTTCAGAGTGGGGGTGGATGTGGAAAAAAAATCACAGATATTTACAAGACTTAACACGCGTTGAAGTGGTTTAGATCATAAATGGCATTTATGCTTTCTGCTTAATGTATGTCCACTGTTAAGTAAAACACATATTTGTCTCACATTAGAGCCCAGTGGAAGATTTGTGTTTGCCATAAAGCACAAAGACAGGATTTAGTCATAGACACGTGAGAAATATGGTGTGTTGTAAATGCCTTTATAACCCTATTATCAGAGGTTAATCTGCACAAATACACCCTGTGCACACAAAAGCACTGAGCGTAAAAGTGACGGGAGTTCCTTTCATATAAGACATTTCTTCAGTGTCTGCACAGATATCACTGCTCTACAACAAACTACTCTACACCTGTGGAAAAAAAAAAGAGTGGATGAGGTCAACTCACTGGCAACTCACCAAAAATAGAATCGGACAGCTCATTTTCCAGGGACGTCACATACTGCACAGCTGCGTTCAACACCAGAAAGTACAGAATCTGGACTCGCCACGTTTTCATCTCTTTTCCAGCTTATCCCGGTTAGAGAGACGGTGCCTTTGAACAGTGCTGAATCACACAGATACCGCAGGAGAAGAGAGAAGAGAGTGTGTCTGTCTGATATGTTCCTCCTCCGGATAATCCTTGTGCGTCCTGTTGCGCGAAGAGCGCTGATATCTGAACCACCTTGAACACGCCGCGTCTTAAATAGCACCCTCACAAGCCATTGGCTGCTGACCCCCGGGCGGGGGAATGGAAAAATATGTGTAAAGTCAATCATTACACTGCTTTATGAGACGAGACAACACTTAGTATAACTTGTCATTAGATCACAGACAGTTGAATGGATCGTTTTTGCCCATTTTCCGACCACATCGACCTTGAGAATTAAAGATACATGTTGGGCTGAATTAAATATCTACTTACTATCTTAATCAATTAAATTGACTGTTTAACTGGTAATCATAAAATGTTTATTTTCACACATGGAATTGGGTTGTTTAAATGTGAAACCATTTAGAGGTCAATGAGGATTTATTAACAAATATACATTTATATACAGTAAAAAAAAACACATCAATATGCTATCCATAGAATGTTTAGAAGGCTGTAGAATAACTCTATTTTATTTTGTAAGTACAATGGCAGATAAATATATAAATAGATAAATAAACTTTAGGCAAGGACCTTGTTTTACATAGGCCACCATCTTGCACCAACATGTCTCTCCAGCAGCCAAAATGGACAGACCACCCTGACGTTGCATTGCACATATTGAAGCTTAAGCTGAATGAAACTAATGGCACATTATACAGCTCTAGCACTACTCGGTTGGAATCTATTCGGTTTGGTATCAGATATGTTGGGCGGGTTTGTCATAGCAGGGCTGCATGAAATGTACAAGAACGTGTACATTGTTTTATATGCAACACAAACTAGTAATGAGCAAAAGCAGTTGTTTTCAGTGTACTGAATCATTAGAATCAATGAATTAAAAGATTAGTTCAGTACTTCCTGCATGAACGAAGCACAGAACTAAAATAAAGCTGAACGGGTTGTGATTCGGCTCACGATCACCGGCTTTCTGCAGTGCACTCCTCTGTTAAATATTGAGATTTTCAAAATGTCCTTGCTAAATGTTGGAGATTAACACATGTTTTCAGGATTTTTAAGTATTTTTAACTGTTCTACAGTTCTGTTTGATTCTTGTGTCGGATGTCACGCTCATGATTCTTCCAGTGATGACACTCACTGACCAATCAGTGGCCGGCAGTCTGTTGACGTCACATTTTAGTGTCAGCTCAGTTTGCTTGGAACCTCACAAAAGCAGGGACTAAATAAATCGAGTCAAGCCAAGCTGTGTTAGAAGAGTGAGGGCGACCATAGTTCCCTGACATGCTTGGGAAAGCAAATGCGTCTTCTGATTGTCACAATCTGCAGTCTTTTACATTTGACCTTTCAAATGTGCTCAAGAAAAATGTTCAGCAAAAGAGAGAAAATGTTATGAGAAGAGAAACCTAATTAACTCTACAGAAAACAAGCTATCTTCAATGCAGTCTGTGTTTTCCAAAGAAAATAATAACGCTGCAATTTTCATACAAAATAAGCAAATGAACAAAGGGTCAAATATATTTAGAAAAAAGCTCATTTGAAAAGATGAGTTTTGATTGATTTTTCTTGTATACAGTGCATGATGTTTAGCCTATAATCACTGCTGAACTTTGAGACACCTGGTGTAATGTGTGGTCACTATTTACAGTCAGTTTTACTTGATGCAGGCTGTTTACTGGCAGATCATGTGCTTCATGAGCCGTCAAGAGCTGAGCTGCGCTGCACAGTGGCTGAAAAATAAACAGTGTCCAGTGAGTGTGTCACCGGTCACCTACATGCCTGTCTCTCCCTGACATATCACGACAAAGGCAACTTGGCTGGACATAAAGGAGCCTCTTGACGAAGCCGCGGGGCCATTTTTAACTTATGTGTCCTTGTTATGACATCAAAGAGCATAAATAAACCTGCGTTAGCCATTAGTCTATGCATTTAGAAAGTCTGGCAGTATGAGGTTCTGCAGACTGCCATTTTATCTGTTTTCTTCTGTTAAAAAATAGAATGCACATTTGTCAAATATCTTAAAGGGTGGGAGAATTAATTAATCACACATGCTCAGAAGACAATACCAGAGCTCATGCCAGCTTGCTAATTATGCAACAGGACAACTGCAGCAACATTATGGCAGAAAAGAAGCCTACAACAGGTGTTGGTTGCAAATGAAAGGTGTTTTTTTGGGAAAGCTACTACCAAGAAAAAGGCTGATGCAGAATATTTTTCCAAAAAAGTATCCAAAAAAGTTAGCGTCACCAAAAAGTAATGAAAGCTACCGATGCGGCGCAATGCACATGAATCCGTGTTTGTTACACGTTCCTGTGCTTTGGGGGTGTGGCTTCGGAGGAAAGTCTGAAGAAAGGCGCTTGGACTTTTGAATTCAAAATGTAGCCCTCGCTAAACAGTTTCTCTAGGATCTCCAACCCTACCTCTATATTTTGTGAAAATGTACTACTTTTTAAAAACCAATGTATTCAAGTAAATATATATATATATATATATATATATATATATGTATATATATATATATATATACATATATATATATATATATATATATATATATATATATATATACATATACATATTTGTAACAAACCTGGTCCTGAGCATCAGCAACATTTGGATGGCGTGAATTAAATTCAGAACTCAGATTGTCACTGACACTCACAGACTGCTGTTTAAGCAATTTCATATTTTCTGAAAAACTTCCAAACCTTAGACCTATTGCATAGAGTATTTCACTCATCGACTGTCTGACTGAAATTGCTGTAACATTCCAACTGGAGACTGTGTGCTAATATCTGGGCAAGGATGGTTGTCTTTCTTCAGCTGATTTGTTGCCAAAAACTGTGGCATAAGATACCAAGATGTCCACAGTAGGTCAATGAGATTAAGGTTGAAAATGTCACAAGCTTGTTGCTCTGAGAACAAAGTCAATGTGAGGAATTGAGTGTAAAAAAGATATAGTTTACATCACAACTTTGGGCTGGGTCATACTTTTCCGTTGTCCGTGTGTCTACAGAGGTTTTTTTTTTTGTCACCAGTCCATTTCCATGCTGGTCCGTGTGAACCCTTCA